>NC_082603.1:36395454-36744580 GCF_030936135.1 Gavia stellata | reverse complement strand
TTTTTCTGCTAAACTGTCCTGTGAGGCAGGTAAATATTAACCATTCTAATTTACAGGGTGAGAAAGGAAGACACAGAAATAATGGTTTATTTGGAAAGGTGTTCTTGAATTCGTGAGGATTCTATTTTGTGGTCCTCAAAAGGCAATGGAAGACTTTGAAAGCTGTGCCTCAAACTTGCCCATGGACCAGCCACGTTTTGAAGCAGAGGCTTGCTAAATATTGGGGTCCTTTTGGCACAGCAGTGACCTTTACAAAGCTCCAAAAAGTATTTGTCTTTTTTTTTGTTTTGTCTTCAGTCAAATGGGTTTTTTTGTTTTGTCTTCAGTCAACAGACTTGACTGTGGGGTTGACTTTAAGTATTTTTTGAAAACTAGAAATATTTATCAAATGTTATATCAGGGTTATTTTGAGGTGTTTACATTTCAGTGTACTGCTGTGGTTATATGTATCCCAAACAATTCCCCACCCTACTGATGTCCGAACACTAAAAAAGAAAGGGATTAGAAATTGACTGGGTTTATTTCATGCCCAAACTGAGCAAATACATGAAATGAACAATAGAAATAGGGAAAAGTAATTCAATGTAAAGACTACTCCTGTTTTAATACTCTGAGATAGGTAAGGGAAATTGTGACTACATCCACAGCTTGTATAAAATGGCATAGCTCAGTTGTTTTCAATTCAACTGTAGTGATTTACCCAAACTGCAGATTTGGCCTCTGGTTTTCAAATAAAGAATTTATTTTTTTTAACGTGAGCAGGTTTCATTAATGAAACTGAAGCATTTGTGTATCTTAAAAGTAGATTTCTGAAATTCAAATTCCATTTATGTAGGTTTCAGGGATGCGGTGAATAACCCTGTTTGCTAACTGCATGGTTTAAAGTTAAGCACCTGCATAAGACATTAATATGAAACCTTAAATATGTAAACGGGTTACATAGTATTGGAGTGCAGTGTTGAATGAGGTAATGAAACATCAAGCAGAATTATGCTATTTGTATTAAGCTGCTAAACTTCAGAGACTGTGTACAGGGAATTCATTGCTTATCATTGTGTTGTTTATGTTTGCTTTCTATACAGACTTTTAACACAACCAATGTGACTAAATTGTGTCCAGGTGCTCAGTGTACTTTTGCTTTTTATGGCGGAGAAAGCCTGTACCATAAGTACATCTTCATCTTCCAGTTAGCCAATGCCTTTGTCTTTCTCTGGCTGGTGAACTTTGCAATTGCACTGGGTCAGTGTACCCTTGCTGGTGCCTTTGCCTCTTATTACTGGGCCTCTCGAAAACCAGCTGATATTCCACTGTGGCCGCTCTTCTCTTCATTTGGACGAGCAATACGGTAAGACTGTGGAGCTGGATGTGAGCCTTGTCATGTATCCAACAAGTGCTCTTTTTACATCTAGGGAAGCCAGACTTAGAATATCAAATGAAAATGATTAGTCAGCATTCTGGTTTAATCCCAGTAGGCAGCCAAGCCCCTCCCAGCCGCTCGCTCACTCCCCCGCAGAGGGATGGGGAGAGAATTGGAAGGGTGAAAGTGCAAAAACACGTGGGCTGAGATAAAGACAGTTTAATAGGTAAAGCAAAGCTGTGTGCACAAAGTAAAATAAGGAATTCATTCAGTGCTTCCCACTGGCAGGCAGGTGTTCAGCCATCCCCAGGACAGCAGGGCTCCATCACACGTAACGGTGACTTGGGAAGACAAACGCCATAACTCCAAACATCCCCCTCTTCCTCCTCCTTCCCCCCAGCTGTTATTGCTGAGCATGACACCATATGGTGTGGGATATCCCTTGGGTCAGTTGGGGTCAGCTGTCCTGGCTGTGTCCCCTCCCAAGTCCTTGTGCACCCCCAGCCTGCTCGCTGGCGGGGCAGGGTGAGGAGCAGAAAAGGCCTTGACGCTGCGCAAGTACTGCTCAGCAGCAGCTAAAACACGGGTGTGTTATCAACACTGTTTTGGTCACAAATCTAAAACATAGCACCATACAAGCTGCTATGAAGAAAACTAACTCTATGCCATCCAAAACAAGTACAATCAGGAAAATGTAGTTGTTAGGGGGAGGCTGCATCTTGTAGCTCAGTAGCAGCAAGGCTGCTGCAGCTCCATGCCCCCCTGTCCAGCCAGTTACAAGGCTGAGCAGGTATTCCCAGTAGGCATGCACATGTACAACACATATATACACAACTGGCCACACAGATCAACAGACAGACAGACACAGCACTCACGCAAACACTAACAGCACCAATGGCTTCATCCTGTTCCTTTCTCTGGCAGATCAGGATGAAGGTCCATTAGTATATGTAATTCCCACTAATTGACCTTCCTCCGGTTATAGTTTTATTTATATATACACACACACACATGCACATACATATATAATTGTACATATACACGTATGCGCAACATAAGTCATTCATTTTGTTTTAGATACCATACAGGTTCGTTGGCATTTGGAGCCTTAATTCTTGCAATTGTCCAGCTTATTAGAGTAATACTGGAGTACTTGGATCACAAACTGAAAGGTGAGATTTATCAATCTGCTCTAGGTTATTAAGACCTCCTTTGGTAAATTACTTCCTTACTTTCTCAAGATGTTTTTTCAGCAATGAAAAGAGATTAATTCCACATTATTTTTAGCCATTGTAGTTCCATTTGAAGCCAGTGAATTTGTGCTGATTTACTCAAATTGAGTCTATGTCCTTGGGAACTTAATGCAAAGTTCATGCAGGATGTGGATCTGATCTAATTGAAAGCTAGTGAGCTAAACTGGGTTGAGAAACAGAGTTCATACCTAGAGGAAAAGAAATAATGTTTCTGCTTTTGTCACAATTTAAGATTTTCTTCTGAATAGTTTTCTATGTTCTGAAGTCTGTTCATGAGTTCTATGTATGATGTACACTCTCCTTTTTTTCAGGTACCCAGAACTCCTTCACTAGATTTCTACTCTGCTGCCTCAAATGCTGTTTCTGGTGTTTGGAAAAATTCTTAAAATTTATAAACAGAAATGCCTACATCATGGTATGTGCTGTCTCTGCATGTGGTCTCCCCTATCTGGGACACTAAAATACCCTACCCACTACTAGTTGGTACCAGCAGTACTAGAATCTGCTGAATAAATAATGGGATTTATGGGAGTTTTCAGGAAATGCATGTGGTCCTACTATGAAAATGTAAGAGCTTTTTCTTTCTTCTTCTAAATTCAGCCTCTTTTCATGCCTGTCCTTGTCCATCCCCCTCACCCCCCCAAAGTAAGTGGGAAGGGATGGCATAACTGGTTAACTCCCCCTCTGATTCAGCAGTTGAAATCCTGATTTCAAGAGGAATATTAACTTGTTTTGTATTGCATGTCGATGACACTTCTGTTTGGAGGCAGTGTTTGAATAAGGAGGTCAGAAGGCAGGTAGTGTCTGTATTTCCTCTGGAAACTTAAAAGCACAAATTCTACTAGCAGCAGCAGTGATACTACTCTAAAATAACCCTCCTTAGCTTCCAGAAGAGAAATTCCAGATTTTCACCTAAATAAACATACAGATTTCAGCTTAGGATGTTCTGACTTAAAGCAATTTCAGTGATTGAATGGTACAGTCACAGACTTATTATCTCAAAGGAGGTGGCTGTAATGGGTCCATTATAACCTATGTTCATGCAATTGATGTTTCAAATTAATGCCGTCTTGAAGAGGAGGTATCCTTTTTGACTGTCTTGTTTACAGTTGGTAAACTGACTGCACTAAGAGCTGCTCTAGTATATCTTAACCCTTGTGGACACTATTCCAGGAAGAAGAAATGGTTTTGCTCCTGAATAACTTTAGCTGCTTTACTTCACGCTGATGTAAATCCACTGACTTTGATGCTGGTATTGCTGATTTCTTCTTAATTGAGAGCAGCGTCAGGTCCAAGGAGATACCTACAGGGGTCAACTAATTTCTGCTCTACAAGTGCCTGTCCCTTTCCACTGACTGTAAATCTAGTGTAGGTAACTAGCAAAGTGAGAAGAATCCCTCAGCAAGTACCTTATTTGCTCTGCTTGGCAAACTAAGTACTGAGTCTGCTGCCTGCAAGATCAGAAGGGGTGGCATGCTCATCACCAGGTGATTTGAAGGGGAAAGATGGGTAATAATCTGTCCCAACCTGGTGGGAAGCATTGAGAGGCAGCAGGTGACTGGGGGAAGTACTTTATGTTCATCTGAGTTTCAAGGCCACATATTAGAGAGAACTATGCATTACACACAGTATGATTCTGGCGTACGAGGAGGTATCCTAGTTATTTAAAATACTTAACAGCTACTATTATTTTGCAGATTGCTATATATGGTAAAAACTTCTGCACCTCGGCAAAGGAAGCATTCTTTTTGCTCATGCGGAATGTAGTGAGGTAAGGGGCCATCTCCCAGTCCTTAGAAATGTCAGGATTTCCTGCTATTGCGCTCTGAAGGCACACTTCGTTCCTCTCCCGTGTCTCCTCCAAATATTACTGTGAGCTACTTCTGTCCTCAGACATGGCCCTCACTTCTAACGCTCAGTGGGTAACAGCAGGCTGTCCGGCAAACCTACGCAAAGTTGATATAATCTCACGGTTTTGTTGTGACTGCTCTTTTGAATTCATAAGCACCCAGTAGGTTGTAATAGTGCCTCCAAGGAACCAGTGGAGCCCCTGAGAGGACATCTACGGATATACAGGAATGGGGTGCTCATCAACTGCCATTTGTGTGTTTCTTGAGCTTTGGTCCACTCACTGTCTGTGAAAAGGAAAGCAGAAAGACCTAAGTCTTCAGATTGATCCAGAAAGCTTCTGGGGTGTCAGAGAGTGGCAGTAAAGAAGAGAAAGTACTACGCTTTCAAAACCAGTATCTTTAACATAAGCAGATCTCCCCTGATGCTGGGAACTCCCCTGGCCCTTTTCCTCACTACCAAGACTCCTGCCAAACTCCCTGTTCTCACCAGTACTTTTCTTTGTTGCTCCTGGCTCTTCCTGTGCTACTGTGAGATCAAAAAATAATGGGAGAACAACTTAGGAGCAGGCCATGTTGATGCAATAGCAGACAATCTAATTACCGAGCAAGAGACAGAGTAAAACTGGTTAGGTGGTTTAAATTACAAAGTGAAGGACTGGGAGGAGGAGAGGAATGGAGGGGGAGGCTGAAAAACAGGAAAATGGAAACAATCTTAATAAAGAAGAGGAAAGTATTGGAGATGGGAGAATGGAGTGCATTCGCTCTGTTACCCTGCGTTAATATCGGTACAGTGGCATCCACACCGTGTAATGCATGTGCAATAGGAAAGAGAAGCTGCCTTCATTTCCTTTCAGAACATCACCTCACTGTCCTTTGTGCTTTTGCTCTTAATCAGTAAGACCAATAGCCAAAAGCCAGGCATATAATTTTATTGTTTCAAATGAGATATGGGGGTTTTTTGTGTGTTTTGCTAATTCTGAATTCTGACAAGTTAATGATGATTTGTTCTGTTTAATATTTCTTAACGTTTATCTTTCATGGTAGCCGGTGCTGTATATTACCATTCCCAGAGCCTTCAGCACTGTCAAGAGCCTGATGATAGCAGCTCATTTTCCATCCCATTATTTACCTGCAGTTTCTGATAAGACAGGCTGGCAGGATTTCAAGCAGAAACTCCCTGCTATTGCTTTCAATGAGGGCTGCAGATTTACTGTCAATTTTTCTGTCTACCTTCATTCATTCATCTGTGATTGTCTCCCTGCTTCGAGGACCCCTGCCTTCAGTGTTGTACCATGATGTCTTAAAATAGTAGATTTGGCATGTTATGGGGTCATGAAATGTGGCCAAATAGGACCAAGTGAAAAGAAGACCTACAATGTACAGTCATTGCTTTTTGTTTTGGTGTGTACTTTGCCTCTTCTGGGCTGGCTTATCTGTGACCCTAGTAGAAAGGCTGAAATAAAAATATTTTGATGTTTTGGTATTTTTTAACCAGCAAGAGCAATAAACAGTCTTCAAGTGCTGTAGCAGTATAGCTGCATTAAGGCCAAACTCAACGCGAAGCTCGGTGCTTTTTTGCCTCATGGGATTAGGCTGCAACAAAGCCCTTCTCAGTGTTGTGTTTCTGCATTGTTGTATTGTCAGCCTCTGAAACCAGCAGAAGACAGCTTCTTGGTTATGTTTTGTGAATTATCCATAGATTTAAGGAGAAAGAATACAAATGTCTGGTTTGTGATGACTATCATTTGTCCTTTGCTGAACAGAGTTGCAGTTCTGGACAAAGTTACAGACTTCCTTTTATTCCTGGGGAAAATTCTCGTTGCTGGTGGTGTAGGTAAGCTAATCGATTTTTTCCGAATGGTATGTTCTATTTTCTGGTACCTACAAGGATGCCTGCCATATTCATATATGCTTAGTTAACAGCTGGAGGTTCTCATTGGTCTGACTATTTGGGAAGCTATTCCTGTGTTTCTAGGATTTGCAAGATTGAACTAAAATATACTTTTTCTCTTTTCCCCCTTTTCCCTCCCTGGTGTTTTGTCAACACCATCTTTTCCATAAATGTTTTTACTGCTCTTGCATGTGTTGCTGGCGCAAGGACTTCTGTAGCCAAAGCATCATAGCTGGATCAAACCAAATTCACATCCAATAAGTCAGCCACAATCGGTTCTCCTTTCATAAGAACTGAACAAAATTGCAAATGAGATTCACCTGGTAGCAGACAGCGTGCATACAAGAGGAGGTGGTGCAGGTCTGCAGGAGATGGGCCTGAAGCTCTGCTGTATTCAGGCCCATTGTAGCTATAAGCTATAGTAAAAGAAATAGAATATTTCTAACATCCTTATAGGGTATTCTTAGTTATCAGTAAATATCAAAATATATTATTCATGTTTTTCTGTGACAGAAAAGTGATTTTTTTTTAAATGAAGCACTTTCAGAAATTCAAGTTGGCAGTATTCCCTTATGGTTTTTCTAAATTGTCGCAGCAGTTTCAAAACATTATTTTACAAATAACTGTATTTTGTATTCTGTATTCTTTAAAAGATTACTAATGAATTACATTTTAATCAAAAGTTGGAAATTAGTACCAAGAACAGATCTAAAATATTTAGTCATTACTGTAGAACAACTTTCAA
The DNA here is from genome assembly GCF_030936135.1 of Gavia stellata. Lineage (NCBI taxonomy): Eukaryota > Metazoa > Chordata > Aves > Gaviiformes > Gaviidae > Gavia > Gavia stellata. Next base: position 36,737,484 of record NC_082603.1, on the reverse strand, counting down.
ACTGGGGTAGCAAATTTTATTTGAAACATATTCTCTGAAATGTAAGCCATGAAATACTGAAATTAATTCTTGTCTTCGTCCTCTTTGAGAATAAATTCTTTGGGCGATTTCTGCTGTAGATGCATTGGTCTGTTCTAAACTTATTGTTGCAGTTATCACTAACACTGCCATTTCTCCTTTTAATCTGAAATAGTTAAGTATTTCTTCAAGCGATAAAATCTAAAGCAGCAGAATTTTGCTCACTCTTTTTTTATTTTAGAAAAGATCCACCCAATGGTCTTTGTTATCCCATGTCATTGTCTTGTTTATCATTATTTATTAATGTTGCTATTACATCCCATAGAATGATGAAACAAAACAATTCAAGTCTTTCTGGGCCCATGAATATCTTTGTGGTAATTGAGCCATTTACGTATCTCTTCTGCCAGAATACAGATCCAACAGCTAATTAGTAGTGAGGAATTTATTGTTGACAAACTGATTTAAACCAACCTTGGATCAGTTGTCTGTTTGTTTTGTCTCATCCATTCTTTAGATGTTAGGAAATCAGAGTTAGCATAGGAATCACTAATCTTCTGTGCTTCTTTCAGGTGTTCTTGCATTCTTTTTCTTCACACAGAGAATACCAGTCTTCGCACAGGAAGCACCAACATTAAATTACTACTGGGTACCATTGTTGGTAAGGCAACCATCTAATCTCTGAACACTGAGGGGGCAGTCTGAGGTGCTCAGACTACTCAGTGCATAGTCTGGTAATAGCTCCTGTTGTCATCCTCTCAGTGGCACACGGTCCACTGACGTGAGGCCTGATCTGCTACCCTCTAGTCCTCTGGATCCTTCAGGCAGAAGTGGCACTGCAGTGACCCTGCACCTTCAGAAAAACTAGGTTTCACATCTGCTTTGCTCAGGCTTCCCAGACAGCAAAGGCTGGCAGTTAGGCACCAAGGACAGTGTGGCTTCTAATGGAAGGGACTTGTGATGCATCTCTTTCTCCTTTTGTAGCCCCCCCTAGACTCCGGAACATCTCCAGGATGAGTGGTTGTTTAGAATAATCTTGAAGGAGTTCAGAATATTCTTGGCCTATATTCTCTTTAGGGGTTGAAATGGCTCCAGTTTGGCAGCTGGAAAACTAGCGGCTACTGCATGTTAGGATACAATGTCTTGAACCTATGATCCCTTTCCACAGCAGTAGTAACCTTTGGTAGAATTAGAGAGCTGCCATTGAATCCTCCCAAATTTGCTTAGCAGGCTAGGCTTCTGACTTGTGTAACACTGCCACATTGGTCCCAAACTAAATTTGGGGGTTTATTGTGGTTTGTTTTTTGTAGACGGTCATTATTGGCTCCTACCTAGTTGCACACGGGTTCTTCAGCGTCTATGCAATGTGTGTCGACACGCTTTTCCTCTGCTTTTGTAAGTACTACGTTTTCTTTCACTAATACCTGCAAGTCATGGGAAGAGGAGTAGAAAACCTTATCCATTCCTTACAGAATTCTGGTGACATGCTAGGAGACTGTGAAAAACAAACTGCTTCTGCTTTTCAGACTGGCTCCTTGACACATTCTTCAGTGCAGAAGTGTTTTAGTATACAAATTCAATTAGTTTAAGTAATGGAAGGTAGCTATGTGGCTCATGGGGATATCTGGCTTTTGTTTTTCAGATGTTCCTTAACTTCCATTAACAGTTTGCTTCTGGGTGCTTTGTAAAGAGCCCTGTAGAGCAATGATTCACTCAAACCTCTTGTTACTAACAAAGTTATTCTTTGGTATATAGGTGGTCCTTTGTTTTCAACTTAATAGCCCTGAACAAAGTGTTATGCTGAATTACCTTCAAATTTGTGTGAAATACCGTTTAAAAAAACTATCTGTCCCTTGGACCGCCGAATGGCAAGCAGTCATGGGCACTCTCAAAAGGACTGCTGTTCAACGTGTCCAGTCAGAGAATACTAAAATCACAAAAGAAATCTGTTGGTCTCAAATTAGGACATGATTATAAGAAGAGGATGTACTTATTACAAAATACATTCCATTTGCTAGATTTACTGAATTAAAGAAATAGAGATACAATTTTTCTATAATGAAAGTCATTCTGGTAGGTCCAAGTGGAAGTTACATGGCAGTGATTGTTCTTGCAGTTGGTAAATTATTTGGTAATACTAAGGGAATACTGAAATAGTCATAGGCTTGATCTATCATATGCACAGTGGATCACTGAGGCAAGATAAACATGGTAATACCAATTCTCCTCTTACAATAGCATAAATTCTTTCTTTCCTTTAAACACTCACCCTCCTAACCCTGCTTCCCTAGGAACTAAGGTGATTCTGGAAATACTGGGTTGCCAAAGAATCGCAGGAACAAAATCAGTCAGAAAACTGAAAATTGTTGTCTAGTTGAGAGCTATGTCCTATTTATCTCGAGTTATGGACTTTGATTCTAAACAAACATGATCACAGGCAGGCATAGCACTAATAAGAAATAAGCTACACCATAACTAACTAACTAAATAAATAAATACTATTATTTAGAATGAAATGGAAATTGATCAAATTAATAAAATTTAGAAAGTTTGTTGGTGCACTAAAAATTTAACAGATTTTCTTTTTAATTTATTCCAAAGACACATGGTATATACTGCTATGGAGATATGTGAAGATTTGCTTCCTTTAACCTCTTTGGCCATTCCTTACAACTAGTGCTCTCTTTTTGGCTTTGCAGATACAGCTGTCTGGCTCTGCAGGGTTGCAATTGTGCTTCACTGCACGCTCCCTCCAGATTGCCCATCAGTGTGAAATTGTTCACTGGTCTGTGACTACTGCATGGCATAAACACTGGGCTGAACCCAGACCAGTGGTTTAGTCATGACCTTCCGTAGGAAAAAAAGTAATACGTCTGCCTCATTATTTTAAATTAATTTTCTGTTTTGCTTCCCATGCTTCCATTCCATAATGGATGGTAGGGGGATCATACAGAATATTGTGCGCTTGTGGCATGAGGTTTTCAAAAGACCTTTATCTTAGGCAGTGAAAAAGGGTCCAGTTTTAAAAAGTGCTTAAATCCACAGCTCTCTCTGGGACAAATTTTCTAGCAAGGAGTAGCCAAAATGCCAGGCTTCAGTGGAGGCATGACTGTTTCTGAAAATTTCCACCTATACTGCCAAACCAAAGAACTGGAGAATAAAAAAGATATATTGCTGTCATTTAAAAATGGCTAGATGTTTGTGTCTCTGCTTTGTGTAAAACTTCTTCTGGTTTGAGAAAATAGAAATTTTATAGTGTCCTTCATCAACTTAACAATACAGCTAAATTGCCTTGATTGAGTTTTTTTTTAATGTTGGGTCTTTTGCTCTCTCCTTTCTTCAATTCTCTCTCTCTCTCTCTCTCTCTCTCTCTCTCTCTCTCTCTCTCTCTGTGTGTGTGGTTGTACTGCTGTTTGCTCTTTTGGCTGCTTTTGCTGTGTAAATTCAGGTGAAGACCTGGAAAGAAATGATGGATCTACAGCAAAACCCTACTTCATGTCAGCTAGCCTTCACCGAATTCTAGGGAAGAAGGAACTAAGCCCTAAGAAGGCAGTGGGATAACACATACTAAACCTCAACATCAAAACAGTGTCACTTTTAAGCAAAACATGTATAAAGTAGGCAAAAGTAAAAACTGTAAATGATGCTTCTGGTTAATGGGTGATTCTTTTTTCCTTTTGCTTATAAAAAAAAAAGAGTAACATTGGTAACATTTAACTGTTTAAATGCTTAAACTAACAGCTGTGAAAACAAGGCCACGTTTTAGTTTATAGAGTGCCTATGAAAAGGAAAATGTAAATTTGAAGCTTTTTTTAAGTCTATAATGATCTTTTAATAACTTTTGTAATGCAAGTTGCTGCCTTAGATGACAGCAGTTTTGATAATGTTTCTTTTTATAAGTGTATATTTGTAAAAGAAATTCAGGCAATTTTTTGAAAGCACTACCATATAACGTAATTAGCCATAAAAAGATAGTTCAAGACTCTCTAGTTAACCAGGAGATGGTACTAAATTTGTAAATATGGTGCTATGATTGTATTTTTTTGTACAAGCTGTTTCACAGCTACTTAAACTGTGATTATACATGCATTAATGATTCCCTACACTGAAAAATGTAGTGATATTTTAATCACATCCACAGCTGCGTCCTTTAAGAAATGATGGTACCCTGCAGTTCCCAAAGAAGGTAGTCAGAGAAGACTATAGTTGATACTACTTAAAGTGAAGTTTTCTGTGAGTTGTGCTTAAAAGATGATATAACTGAGAGAAGGTCCCACTGCACTCAAAGTTATTTGTGGTTCACACAAATGAGGTTTCATCTGGTGAATGATGGTGAAAGACGGTGAATATATGCTTTTTAGCTGATGTCTGAGAGAGATGCACTTGTGTTAATATCCCCCTATCTCTAACGAGTCTCTGATTGTGTTCTACATTATGAGGAGGTTGAGCTTCACTGAAAGGAAAACAAAATGCAGTCTTTTTTTCCTTGGAAGAAAGTCTTGGCCATATATGTGCACAAGGAATTCCATTGCCTCTGCCTAGCTCAGAAGGGCTTCTTAACGAGACATTGCAATGACCATGCGGGTGCCGAGAGCCAGGTGTGCTCTTTCTGCGGGTCTCCAGCCTCTCAGTGGCTCACACAGTAAGGTATTAAGACATGGAACTCGAGTCTTCTCATGATACAGGATGAATTATTTAGCTACTGAAAGATGCTCCAAAAGATTTAGTTTGCTTTCTGATTATTAAGTTTTCCTGGTCATTAGTACAAAATCTATTGGTAGAAAGCATATTAACGTTCTGTTCAGTTTTATGACCCTCCCGTGAGTAGAACTGTCACTGAGGTTAGTAACAGTTCTGCTCATGGAAAAAAGCTGGAGTACTTCTCATGAGATGAGACTAGTAAATTAAAACCTTTTCGGCTTATGGATGCCCAAGGACCCGACCATACCGAGGCCTGCCCCTAGTTTTCATGGATTCCACTGTACTGAATAAGGTATTCCATTACCATCCGCTTTCCAGGAGGGGCATGTGCCATACCTCTGCCAGATCTGTTACAGGAGTTCAGCGCCTGGAAATACTTTTCTAGCCCCAGGGGTCCGTTGTTGTCACAAAGAGAACGGCAAATTTTTCTTCGGATTATTTGAATGCAAGTTTCTGGGGAAAATTTACTGACGATCCACATCCCAAAGTGATTTTGCTCTCTAACTTACGGCTCCAGTTTGTGATGATTGTAATCGCTACTAAGGCAGAAATACTGTCCTTCATGCAACAGGTCTAGGGTCACGGCGATGCGCAAGTGATTACCACCCCCATGCTTGCAATCATGGGCATGGTAGAATCTTGAAATCCTGTGAGGTGAGGTGCGAGTGACAGGATGCTCGTATGCATTCTCTGTGATCCAGTGGGCACTGTAGCCCTTTCCCCTGAAGCAGGAATGAGTGGTTCAGTTTAGGACTCAAATAATGGAAAATGAAGGCATACAGTTTCAAACGTAGCTACTGATTGTGGGCACCTTCAGTTTTTGATAACCCTTCTTGAGATACCCTGGAGTAAAGCTGACCTTCAGAAAGGGCTGAGAAACCTACCTTCAGAAAAAATCAGGCTCTTGACTGATGAAGTTTTCCATCATCGTCATCATTCCTTTCTCATTATGTGCGTGGCATTGAATAGACAACCGCCCCATTATTCTAATCTCTTCTGAGAATTAAGTCAGTAACTGTTTGGGGTATGTGTCACTATTCTGTGATTTAAAAAGCTGCTGGTCTGATTACAGTCCATGTGCTAAAGCTCTTTTTTTTTTCGTACTACTGTGTGATTAGTTTGCGGCTAAAGAAACTGCATTAAGTAATTTATATTTCTACTGGACTTGAGTGTCTTACTGGGAGCTCAATTGACAAAGCGTATTTCTGAATACAGCGTGCTTTTTTTATCATATGAATGTAACCATAGAGTTTACTAGGAATAAAACATAATAGAAATAGTATACAGTTATTTGATTAGAAGACTTTTGTAACAAACCTATGCATTTACTAAAGGAATTTCTAAAAGTGAAAGTTTTAAATTGTATTATTATTTATATACAGTAAATATATATATATGTATAAATTTGCTCCACTCACTATTTTGTGAAATTATTTAGAATGTAAGTGATCATAATTTCTGAGAAGAAAATTTAAAAGCCATTTTCTTAACGATGTAATTATGAGAACTGTGAAAAGACAAAGCAATACCATGTAGATTTTGTAATCAATAAATTGAATAAATAAATCATAATGATTTAATATTAAAATTGGCTTTAAAAAAATAAATTACTATTAATGAATTAAGTAGAAATTAATGCAAGTGTTTACTTGGGAAAGAATCACTTAAGATATTTTAAGACTAAGTTATTGTAATGGTTCCTAACTAATCCTGTGGGCCAGAGTCTCCAGACTTACACCACAGAGGAGGTACTAGTAGCGACTTTTATGGATTTGGACATTGGACTTTGTTGCTTGGTTTAGTGTAAAATTTAAAATTCCATTCTTCACTTTAGAGAGTGGAACATGTGGCTATCTATAAGACAGTGAAATATGTCATATATGCTTCGCTCCTGAGCTCACGGGAGTCGGTGACAAAACGCCCCCCTATTCCACGAGGCAAAGGCCAGCCCTGTGACAGAAGTGACAAAGGCTGGTGGCTGTTCTGTGCTTGCAGGGCAGTACAGGAGGAGATGTTAGAGCTGAACACCCGGAGGGAGCCCATCCCGCTGCCGCTCGCAAAGGGCTCAGCGGGCCGTGGTCCTGCCCAGCCCTCGGCTGGGCGCCTCCTCTCCTGGGAGAAGCTTTGGAGAGGCAGGGTGGCTGTGCAGAAAGACCCTTTCACATGAATAGAAAGAACTCTTTTGAGGAGCTCGAACACGCAGAGTGTGGAAACCAAGAGGCAGTAGAAAACACCCACTATCGTATGCGCGCAATCATGTTTGGCTTAGTTCTGGTTGGATTCATCGTGTCTCCCTAGGACATCTTAATGGATGGCTTTCATTTACATGTTTTAGACCAAAGTTTTAATGTCAAGCCTTCAAATTTTGTAAAAAAAAAAAAAAAAAAAAAAAAAGAGTGACCCCAGAAAAGAAACAAGAAAGATGGGATCATTTGTTATGCCGAATAGTCTTTTGAACATTAGTATTTAACAGTATGAAATATTTTACTGTTGCATGTTCTGCTGTAGAACAGGAAAAAGATTTTGGCGGACACAATGTCAAGCTGATGCTGGGACAGTCAGTAAGTAGTCTTCTAAAAGCAGGATTATGAAGAATGGCCTGACTGTTTTCGGTAACGTGGAATGTCGCTCAGCCTGGACAGCTGTGTCCTCTCTGACAAAGTGCCTTACTGGCTATTATTTCACCTGGCTTCTATTTTGAAGTTTATTCACACCATGTAGACTACGAAACAGAAGAGGCTAGATAGGAAAAACAGTACTCTCTTTATTTCAAATTAACTGCTATAAAATGAATTGTAGAGAAGATGTCAGATGTCTTGGAACTGCGTAATGCAGCACATGCCATTTCCCTGTTGCTGTTGTCAGATCATGGAAGTAGACTGTGCGCTCCAGGAGAAAACACGACGATTGCGGTGTTGCAAATAATTAAATAAAAACGATGCAAGACTGTTCCATTTTTAGTAGTAGATTTTTTTATAGCTTTAATTTATGGTATATTGAATGTCGGAGTAGGACCAATTCTGCTTTCAGTTACAGTGATCATACGTCTTGTACCTGTGTAACTGCCGGGAGAACCGGGCTCTTGCTCCTCAACACAGAAGGAAGAAAAAGCTAGCAAATACATAGTGCGTTACTGTAATACATCTGTTTGCGTGTTCGTAAGCAAAAAGTTCATTCTCCATTTCAAGAGTGATAATTTGCTATTCTGGAAGTGTTTTATAAATTATTCTAAATTTTTTAACTTTTGATACAGGCGATGATTTTTGAGGTAATACGTAATTTGTACTGCGCTGTAATCAGATTGGGAAAGATAACTGTTTCTTCATGTTTAAGTAAGACTAGTGCTACTAATATTAGAGTTGTTTGTTACTCTGTGCTACAAAAAGTTCACAGGTGTTTGTCCCAAATAACGAGTTGTAAAACCAGAAAAAAGGCTCTTTAAGAAATGGAAGGGAGGGTGCTGTTTCACCCCTGTGATTACTGAGGTTGTATTACTATCTTGCCAAAACCAAATTAACACGAGCGTGCCACTTTGGGCTCTAAACCCTGTTTGCTTCTGCTATGCAGAAATAGGAACGTATTGTTTAAGTATCTTTGATAACTGAAGTGTTTCGTATTTAATTTTGTTGTTACTTCACCGTTTTACAGCTCCGGGGATTGTTCTAATAAAGATTTAGATACCAAACGCAGTACGTGTCTTCGTGCCGAGCGCGCACCCGCAGCGGCTCCGCCCGCCCGCGGCCTCCGCGGGGCGGCTCCCGGGCCCGGGCGGCGGCGGGGGAGCGAGCGCCCGGGAGCGGCGCGCTCGGGCTGCGCTGCGGCGGGGCGGGACCGGCGGGGCGGGACCGGCGGGGCGGGACCGGCGGGGCGGGACCGGCGGGGCGGGGCGCGTGCCGGGCGGGGCCGCGCGCAGCGGAGGAGGGGGCGGGGCGGGGCGGGGCGGGGCGGCCCCGCGGGGGGGCGGGGCTCAGGGCCGCGCAGTGCTGACTCGCTGTGGGGGCGGAAGGGAAACCCCGCGGCGTGGGGGGGCGCGTGCACCTCCGTGAGGGCGGGGAGTGCTTGGCTTCCTTTGTGAAGGCTTGGGGGTTGCTGGTCACATTTTCTGTTTAGCTTTGTTGAACCGCCTAATAATAAAACGTGGGCTTTGAGATCGTCTTACACCCGACGAGGTGTGTTTTAAATCAGCCCAATCCATACCTTGCATTTCAGCGGAAATCTCTTCTTGGCTGTCGGAGACTCACTGAGAGTCCTGTTTTTCGCCTGTCTTGGGGCGAGGTCAGCAAACCTTCAGTGCGGACCGTGGGCGGCCTCCGCTCGCTGCGCTCTCAAGGGCCGCGGGGCGGTCAGTGCTGAGGGGAGGGAGGGGGCTGCAGCAGGCCGCGGTCCGGCCTGGCCGGGGCCCCTCGCCACAAGCCGGGGAAAGGGGGTGGTGTCCCCGCCTGCACTGCGTCTTTCTGGCTGACGGCGTCAAAAAACCCCAAACCGACTGAAAACAATGCAAAAGCTTTTCAGGGGTGAGGAGGGGTTTCAGCAGAGGCAGGACTGGAGCAGTTATTTGGAGGCAGGACAAAGGGAGAATTCGGGCTTGAGGTTAAGTCTAAGGTATGCGTTGTAAGTCGTTCCATGTGTGGGGAGCCTTGTTTGAGGATGCTCCTGGCATTCAGCAACCACGGCCATGAAACCTGGAGAGAAAGTTCTTGAATGGGCGCAGAAAGCTGTGATGCTGACAGTTACGGCCAGCCGGGCATTGCTGTCACCATTGCTGTCACCTTGGGCAGAGTGGCAGCTGCCGGGGAGGAGACATCAGCTAGAAATGCTTCACTGGAGGAAGTTTGGCTCTATGTTTGGGATTCAGTGACTGGGTAGCAAATGGATGCATTCAAGCTCACGGGGTACGCAGAAGCTTTACATGCAGAGTTGCAGCACATACCATTTCAGGGAAAACGATCAGGGTATTAGGCTTACACCGCAAGGATACTGTTTTCTTAGCGAGGGTTAAATGCTGTCAGTTTTGCTGGGGAGGTTGGTGGGTTCGTGTTGCCCAGCCAGCCGCATCATCAGGTAGTGGCCATTGCAGCCGGGAGCGGTGGCACTCGTACAGCACAGCTCTGCTGTGAGGAGTCGCGAGTTGTCTGTGCCTCAGGAGGTGGAGGGCAGCTGCTGGGAGAGTAAAGCTGTGACAAGGCAAATGCAGGCAGAGAGAGGAATGGCTCAGCCTGGAAGGTTTAGGCGTGGGCACTTTCCATCCAAACTAAACAGTGAAAGGTGAGCTGTAAAAGTGATCTTCAGAGGGATACTGGTGTTCCCTGAGGCCCGGTTAGCAGCAGGCTGACCGAGCCCGTGCAACACAGAAAGAGGTACAAGCCTAAAAGATACTGCTGTTTTACGGTAAATCTTCATGAAAGCATACTTCCCCCCCCCCCCTTTTTTTTTACACTTGATCAGACACAAATTTGGTGAGCAAAGACTGCATTCTTTTTGTTCTATAAAGCATCAGTGTAAAGCTCAGTTCTGACCGTGGCCATAAACAACAACAATAACAGTAAAGCACAATATCATTGTTTGAATTCAGGTGATCATGTATAGCCCTGCAGAATCGGTCATAGTGTACCTAGCCGCTGGAAGATACATTTGTAATATAAAAGTTATTGTAAGGGGCTTTTGGAGCACAGAGGACCTTTACTATCTATCTCATATGTACATAGTTATTTTAATTAAATCTGGATTATTTTTTTTAAACTACATCAGTATCTCCTGTTAACACACATGGTCTGTTGGAACTGACTGCAGCTATTAGTTATATTGTTCTCCTTCAGAAAATTTCAGGCTTACTAACAAAATTGCTTTCTTGTCTCCTTTTAAATGTGTTTTCAGACTGATGTGTTTTAGATCTCACATGGTTTTCTTGCCATTCATATTACATTTAAAGCTAATGCTGGCTGCATGCCATAGAGACTTTAATCCACAGCCAGATGAATTCAAAACCTAGCCTGAGTTTTCTCTCATGTACCAGCAGTCTGATCTCCAGGCTTTTCTAGGATTCCTACTTCTCTAGCAAGGTTTGTTCTTTCTAGTTGCCTGTTACCCAAGGGGAACGTCATACCATGCAAGTCTCCCCTGCAGACCTGGGGTGCGGATCAATGACCCGTGTCACCACTTGACAGGATGCAGCACGGCTACTCATTTTTAGTCGCTAGGTTTGTTGCAGGAAGCACCTAGCTTCTGTGCACCTTACTCGGGGAGCTCTCCTCCCCTGCATCAGGGCCTGCTGCACTTGGAAGGGGAGAAGAGGCTGCTTCAGTTTCCGTTCTGGCACCATTAGTGGTAACTGTGCTGCAGTTACACTGGGACAGAACAGTGGTGCAGTCAGCAGTGGTGTGGGCCGACTGAAATGTCCAATGAAGAAGGAAATGGCAACGTAACGGACTGGTTTGTTAGAATGAAACAGACCCTGGTCATAAATATGGGATGAAAATGTTTCTGCTCTTGACTTGGCCAGTGTTTGATGTGTACCTCCTGTGACATCTTTGCAGTTTGACGTTGCAGATGAATGTTGCCATTGGTGCATTTTCTTCTAAGACCTGGCATGCTACTTTGCAAATCCACACATCTGCAGATGGCTTGGAGAGGGAAGAGATTGTTTTGTACAGCGCTTCATAATGTAGTTTCTGCTTGCCATCATTTTCAACACATCTGACCAACTCAATTTCCTGTCTTGAATCAACTTTCATTTCATCAAGTCCCAAGTTCTCATTTCTGCTGGTTTGGCTGGGCTCTGCAGGCGATCTATTTTAATTTTGCTGTCTGAAAGAGCCCAAGTTTGGAAAAGAATCAAAGTAGTCTCAGGAGAAGGTTGCGTGCTTAATTTGCTCCAAATGATAATATGTCAAAAGGCGGGGGGTGGGGGGGGTGGGGGGGGGGTGGGGGTTTGTTTTTGGTTTGCTTTTTTTTTTTTTTTAGTTTATGCAGTTCCAGTTTCTTACAGAAATACTAAGTACTTAAATAGCGTCATCATATTGGTATGATAAGCTCACAAGTGGGTTATTTTGTGAGAACACTAACAATGGGCCAAAACAGTTTAACAAATCATAGTATAATACTCAGCTGTAGTGGCTCTGGGTCACCGGAACTTAAAAAAGATGTTCTCTTTGTGAGTTTAATAGTAGTGGCTCTTGGTGTCCAGTGGTGGCAGTGCTTTCTGAACTGATGTCATAACAAGAAACTTGTAACTGCACGTTTGAACATACCCTGGGGAGTGTGTCTTAGCATTGCAGTCCACTACCAAGATGCCTGTACAAATTCCTGCAGAGACCCTGAAGATCAAAATGTATACTGAAAGGTAACATTTCTGTGAATTTAACTATGCATAATATACATACGCAGGTGGGGTTTTTTTTGTCCTAAAATCATATTTTGGATAAGTGCCTGTATCCATGTTACAGGAATGCTAGTATTTCTGCTGATTATTTCTGAAAATAGTAAGAAGGGTGGCTGTTAGTTGTTCCTGCATTCAGCGAATTACAGTTTACATCCTATTTAAATTATATTTTTATGGTTAGCTTTCTTGGATGACCTGCTAACTCACATAAAAAACCACAACAAACCAACATTGCCTTGTGTGACTTTTTAAATGGAATAGCTGTCTTTCAAATGCAATAGCTTAATTTTAAAGTAATAAAGTGTGTAACTTTTTAATATACTGGTGTCCTGTTACTTGTTCTAGGTTTCCCATATTTTGGTAATAAGCTTTGTTTGTAGAGGGTTTGGAGCAGGAGACAGCTTTCTCCCATGAGGTCAACTTGGGAAATAATATTGGTGCAGTTTGTGATGGCAGCTGTTAGAAGATAGCATTCTTGGAGGGGGGGAATTGGTTCCTGTTGAGATGTGGGAGGGCTTTGAGGGGGGAAAAAAAAAAACAACACACACAAAAAAAACCACAGAAAAAGAAAAAAAGAACCAAAAACCCCCCCTCAAGACAGCAATGTCCGAAAGAGCACATAGTCATGTGCGTGCCCACTGGGGAAAAGCTCTTTATGAGAGGGGTGGGGAAGAAGTCCAGGGAGAGTTGTGTGAAGAGAGGAATGTGCAATCCGCGGGCAGAAGAGGATGTTGTGAGGTCTTTTCCCAGGGCTACTGTTGATTTGCTGTATGCTTATTTGTGTGGGGAAAGAAGAAATTAGAGGGAGTAGAAGAGAAAAGATGAGACAAATGATGGATGGAGAGTCAAATATTTGACTTTGGGTTTGGTTACTCCACCTGTAAAACACAGTGCTGCTAATCCTGGTAGTGATTACAGAATCACAGACTGACAGGGGTTGGAAAGGAGCTCTGGAGACCATCCAGTCCAACCCCCCCCCCGAGCAGGGTCACCTGGAGCAGGTTGCACAGGAATGCATCCAGATGAGTTTTGAGTATCTCCAGAGAAGGAGACTCCACAACCTCTCTGGGCAGCCTCTTCCAGTGCTCTGCCACCCTCAAAGGAAAGAAGTTCCTCCTCATGTTTAGATGGAACTTTCCCATGACCAAGTTTGTGCCTGTTGCCTCTCTCCCTGTCACTGGGCACCCTTGAAAAAAGACTGACTGATTCAATACTGTAAAGCTCATATGCCTTACATCACACTTCAAACAGTCAGCCCTTTCAACCAAAAGAGTAAATGCTTACTTCATGATTTTTTTTTTTAACTGAAGGGCTTCACAGCTATAGGTAACATATGCAGTGAGAACACTTTAAAGCACAAACCAAATGAAAACAAAAAAACCAAACACAGACACACACATGTTTTTAAGGCATTTGTGGAAAGAATAAACTGGTCTGAGCTATGCCCTAATTTTTTTTTTTCCCCCTGATAGATTTTAACCTGTTCGATACCTATTTGCCAATATATCCTGGTACCGTCCCTTCTGAGGATGTAAATACCCTTTTATAACAATGACATGTTTGGATAGCTTTTTGTCACCTTAATACATGCATGACTAATTACTCCCACATAAGAACATTATATATTGACTTAAAAGCAGTCACCATGGGAGCATAGCTGTGCTGGAGCAGGTAGCATGACATAAAGAAGCAAAAATCTTTGTCCTTGTTCTATTGGATGCTTCAAAAGCATGTGCCCAGAAGTTGCTTTTTTGCACACACAGAAGTCACCAAAACCTTCTGCACATTTCCATTAATATAAAATGAGAGAGAAACTGAACAGGATCAGGAAAAGATACATCTTTATAGCTCAGTGTTTAAATTAGATTTGGGGTGATTTTTTTTTTTTTTTTTTTTGGCTCCTCTTCTTGCAGAAGTAGTATTGGTTCCTTATTGGTTTTGTTCTGTTTTGAGTGACTTTTTATCAAAATTTACTTTCAAAAGTTTCTCTATACAGATTTGGGTTTTCACAGTTTGTTTGCTTTCTCTGCTGAGTTCAAGCCTTTGGTAGACCAGACTACTTCCTGAAAAAGCCCAGGTGAAGGGATTTAAGACTAGTCTGTGGTAGTGCCAGACATGACTGAGAGATTGGTTTTTTTTTTTCCCCCCAGCCCTGATTCTACTCCTGAAATAAGTTGTAATTCTCTCATGCTGGAAGGACCTTTCATGTTAGTGGACTGACTGTGGGTGTCCTCATCAAATTCATTTACCCAGTTTTTAACAAGAAGGGAGGGATCAACAGTCTGTGTGAAGGTATCATAGTGCACCAGCAGCCTGGTGAGAAGAAAAATGTCAGACCTCAGAAGACTTACGTTGTGTCACCTTATTTGATGACAGCAAGTCAGCAGGTTAGGAGTCAGCGCTGATTCTAAAAGCATGGTACTAGTATTCATCTCAGGGGAGGATGTTTGGAAAATACAGGATACACTGCACAGACTTAAACTACTAGAAAAAGCCATAACTGCCAGACAACTTCTTATCCCTCAAAGGCACGGTGTTCTGAACAGACAAAGAATGGATTTTGGTTCTAGGGCAAGTCTACATTTGAAACCTTCTGACCTTAGCCACCGTTATTACTCCATGGAAGCCGTATGGCCAGGCTGGACTCCCAGGCAGTTTAACAAATACGTGATCTCCTTTACGCATCTTTGGGGAAGAGCGTGTATTGCATTTCTGGATGATGCTCTTGCACACAGAGCCATAGTTGTAAAATGCTTAGAAGCTATATGGACGTTATTGCAGCAGCTTAGAACAAAGAATTAAGCCCTGAGCTTCCAAGCCGGACTTCAGAAAGAGAGTTACTTCCTTTATAAGTATACTCTGGTGTCTTGGGCTTCTGTGGTTTTGCAACAAGGCCCTTAAGCAGCAGGGGAGAACTAAGCAAAATGTCAGGAAATACAGTCAACACTTTTCTCAAACAGCAAAGATGCCACAGATCTTCTTAATCTCCCCACTGAACTAGCAAAATACAGACTGACTTAGAAAAAAACACATCCAGGTGAAGAGGAAAGGTGACGACACAGGCATTCTAACCAGTCTAAGAAACATCAGAACAGTGTGAAACTACCTGTTGTATCTACCAACATAGTCATGCTTTTTTTGCCTTACACTTTATTCTGTCTGTGTAGGAGAAGATTAATTCTTTTCTTCTTAGATACACTAAGGCATTAGCCATGGAACAACAATACTAAATAACATCTTCATCCAGGAAGTTTGCATTTTTAGCTCTTAAAAAGCTGGGATTTGTATGTTCTATAATCACCTCATGTTCTAGGTTACCATAATAATTTTCCAACACTAAAAGGGCTGAATGCTGCAGCACAGCAATGCAATACAAAATTAGCTGCCTTTTAGCTTTACTATTGCTTAGGAAAATCTAATGTCAAGCTATATGCTTTATCCAAGACGGTCTGTTCTATACTAGCAGAGCAGTAAGCGTCCCGCAGCTGCTGGCTGGTGACGGAATAGCTCAGTGAGGAGACAGAACCATCAGCTCTGGAGAAGTCTTCTGTGCGACTGCAGCCTTGGTCTTTCAGCTTATTACACGAGAGCAAATTCTTGGCAGTCCAGAAGCATGGTATTCAGGGCATGTTTGTCATAACCAGTGAATGTAGTGAAAACATAAGGGTTACATTTAGACAAAGATATTGAAAAAGCCAAATCGACTACAGAAGAATCTTTCTGCAAGAGCCCTGTCCAAAGGCTAAAGATAAAGGGTGTCGTTCTGCATCCCTGCTGGCATTCATTCACACCAAGAGAAGAGTCACTAGTGCTGGACTATTGCCTACAGTACAACCATGTCAGGTTGTATCAACAGACTTCTGCGGTTAGAACTATCAAAGCAGTCTCCTCTGCTGCTAGTTGGTCAGAGGACATAGTGTTAAACGAGTTCAGTTGCTCTGCTTGCCTTAGAAAGATCTCTTTTGATTGAAGTGCACATTTTGAAACTAATTGAAAATAGAAATCAAAAGTAAATGTTTGGGTCAAAACACTCTTCCAGAAACTGAGAGCAAGCACTGTACCACTTTCTACACCTAGAAATAAGCAGGGATCAAACTCTTCTAGTCCTGTATCAGAAAACAGAAGTCAAAGGAGTTTACTTTGCCATGTACCATATAAAGTATTTTGTTCATAGCTTAACTTGTATTCTAGTCAAGGTTTCACCAACTACAGCCATACTGTGTCAAAAGAGAAGATAGTCTAAATCATGAAAGATTTTGATAGCTTTCGAATAAACAAAACAGAAAAAAGCACTACTTGTACTTCAATGTTTTAAATACTTTTTCATATGCGCAGTGATTTTCAATTTTGTCTTTTTATTGTTGATCCAGCTCCATAAGATGCAAATATCTTGGGGAGCCTGTCAAATATCAGAACTGCATTTAACAGAATTTCTGTATAACTTGGGATAAAGGCAAGCAATGCAGAAGTCGCTGCCCTCAGTACCAGGAAAATAGAAAGGGGGGTTCAAAACAAATTGTAAATACGCAACTCTTACAGACCATTGCTACTATGATCAACCACATTATATTTTGTTAATAGAAACGTTGGCTGCAACTGCTGATTTTCAGGGATGAGGAAATATATTTATTTCAGCTGCTTCCTTGTGAGTACTTATTTTGGTCCTCTCAAGGGCTTCTGGAGAAGGGGAAAGTGAAGGAGAGAGTGCCGTATAAGAGGACGCGGTTGTAACAGCTAAAAGTCTGGTGTACCCCAGGAAGATTTTACACATTGAAAAAACTCCTCTGCTAAGAGGTTCTTCTTTTTAACTTTCTTTTTTTTCCTTCCCTGGCATCCATTTCATAGAAGATCAGATTTAAAACCATTTGATTCTGAGAGTTTAAGTTTGTCTAAAAGTCAGACTCAAGTGTGGAATATAAAAACACCATCCTTAAAGAGAATGAGAAAGACTAAGTGTTGGTGATGAGCCAGCTGAGGATGATGATGGATGCCAGGATAGAGAATGAATGCAGATAAGAATTAAGATTTATTTTTCTCTTGTAGACTACTCACGATGCGCAATGTCTTTAAAATAGAATGCAAAAACCATTTGATAGGGAGTTGTTTTAGCATATATGGAAGAACTAAGAATGACTCAGTTAAGTCTTTCCCCTTAAATTCAGTTCATACAGGATATCAGTCTACAATAATGCTTTTCCCCACAGGACAGAAAAATAGCTATGTTACATTTGTATTGCAGTTATTACTACCAGACCTATCTGTAAAAAAAACTGTAAACAATTTTAAAGTCATGGTCTCATAACAAATGTAGACCTCCAAAGTTTGAGATTATATTGTTCTAAGTGACATAATCCCAAACATACCTGCTTTTTCAAATTTAAGCAGTTGATGAAAGCACTCACTGAGTGCCTGCAGTATTCCCAGTTCTTTTAACCTCCAGGAATAGGGGGGCTGCATGAACGTTACCCTGCTCAGAACATGTTCTGGACTCAGCATTTCTTAATGGGGTGAGCATTAGTTACAACCTTACCTATAACTGAAAAGGCATCCTCTTAAAAGAAAAACCCATCTACTTGAAACCAGGACAACAGAAGGTCACTCGCTAAAATTAATGTTAGAATTGCATTCCATTACTGTGTACTAAAGCCAGTTAAAAGTACACAGTAATGCAGTAGATACCCACTGCAACATCTTGTTCTCTCATGTTCTACCCAAGAACATGTGAAAGAGTTAACAGGTTGGTATGTTTTCAGTAACTATTCATTTTATTTTAAAAGGAACTAGGAGAGTTAAAATGTGCAAACACATACTTTGTGTAAATCAATTTATTAACAACTTAGAGGCAGTTTGTGTTTCGTTATTAATCTTGTACTGTCTTTCTCTGGCCCTAGATGTCACTGTTCTGGAGACTCAGCCACACATAACTACGCTGCGCATTTTCAGAAATTAACTAAACCACAGTTCAGCAGTTTTTTCTGCTCCTCATTTAAACTAATGATAAATAGGTTTCATTTTTTAAAAAAGCTTGGTTATCATGCTGTTAGTGACTCGTATGACAAGTCCAGTTGCTTAGTTTTTAACTCTAGAATGAGCAGGAGTTAGACGTTAACTAGCACAACGCTAATGCACGGAATTAAATTGACAGAAGTTACATTTTTGAACTTGCAAAATTTTGGCTGCTGCAGGTGCTCACATTTTTCTCAAGTAGTTGTCTAGGGAGTACGTATGGAGTAGCTGGCTGTTTGGAGTTTAAACTTATGTTACTGTAATGCTGAAAGCCACGGGTGAAATCAGCAGTATGGAATCGAGTAAACCCTTAGCCAGGGCTTGCAGGGCTACGGGCAACAGGCCACCTTCTAACCCTGCACAGGGCGACCGGTGGTGGCCTTCTGTGAATTTCTATCTTGGTATTCACGCCACTAGTACAGCAGAGCATGGGGATGATCGCCTCAGCTGTTACAGCAGGTTACACGTGCATTTGTACAAAAAGCAGAAGGCTTGCAACTTCTACTTTAACATACACTTCCATCGTAATCCAGCTGTCATTCTGAATTAAGGACAGAATCAATTTTATCTGTCAGAGACTATTGCGACTTTTGAATCAGTAGTGATTTTAAGTGCAATGTAATTTAAAAAAAAAAAAAAGACAAGGAAAAAGGAGACAAAAGTACAGGTGCATGTGTCAAAATATTTCTGGAAACAGTGCCTTTTATGAAGACATTATTCCTCGTACATCTATTTGACTACCCATCCTTATAACATCACTAAATTTGCACATCCTAAGGAATAGTGTATTGCAAGATGAAAACACAGGGATTCAAGAAGGCATACCACAAATCCAGAGCTGAGCTGTAAAATTTCCTGGGGGGCTGGGAAGACAAGAATCATGAGTTTCTCCAGAAATGAAAACTATTCATAACAGTTAACTATACTTACAGAAAAAGAATGAACAAAGGGAAGGTGGAAGGGTAATAAGATCAACTTGCCTAAACTTTAAGCAACTCTTCAACTTTAGATGTAATCATAGAAAGGATGTAGTCATGGTTACTATAATGCAAATATAAAAACCAACATGAGCTTGTAGCCAAAAAGCCAACTCACAAAATCAGGCAGCATTAGCAAATGTCAGCAAGGGTAAAGAAAACAGCAGTGTGTACATTTATTAACAAATCTAATCAAGAGTATGGCTAGCGCTGATCTGTTACTCGGAGTCAAACCTATAGGCAGTGAATACCAGAAGGCCAAACTAGACCTTCACCTGTATCAGTTTTGACCAAAAAACCCCAAACCAACCAAACATCAAAAGAAATGAATGAACAAGTCACTAGTACAGTTAGTACCAAGGCCAACAAAAGCAAGCTCTCTAGATGATTTCAAACTAAATGTTTTTGGGCAGCTTGGGCCTCCTGCATTTTGTCCTAGGATGGCTGAGCCAGGCAGCAACCTCTCCAAACCGTTATTTTTGAGAGACACCAGGAGACAGAAGAATTGATAGTGCTTAGAGCCCAGGAAATCGGCAGAGGAGAGCCAGGGAATCCAATAATGCGGTTTCATTTCAGTCCAATTATTTTATTCAAGAATTTTAAAATCTTAAGCACACCAGCAATAACAAGAATGCAAACAATGAGACTGTCAAACCATCTCAAACTTCCTTTTAGCAAGGGTGACAGCTGCATTGGTAGCCAAGAAATTGTACATGTTACAGGCTGACATAAGCGAGATAGGGAAATAACCTAGGATAGAAAAGTTGGAAAATAAGTAGTTGTAAGCAGTACGCACAATACATTCTTCTGTTTGAAAAATGGAATTACCAAAGGATCGGGTTCTAGTCAGTATTTTAGTTAATTACCTGGGTAACAGAATAAAGAGATTCTTACTGTTTTTCTGACAACACAAAAGAGGCAGTACTGAGGAGCTCAGAACTGGAATGCAAAACTATTTTGAAAACTTTGAGAAATAGTGAGAAAGGAGCAGAGTGAAATTCAGTATGGCAAAATAGAAGGTGCTTACCTAGGTTGCAATAATCTATGGAGAATGGTAAACAGGAGACAAGATAACAGCTGGTCACGAACAGAATGTGTTATTAGAAGAAAAGCAGTCATCATCCTGGAACACACAGCAGTGAGCAACTTAGTGCCCTAATCCTCCTGCAGAGCATCAGTAAGGGCTTGGCTAAAACTGAGTTTCATGCTTCAATAAGATGGGCAAAGAAAAACAGCACAGAAACAATTAGACATTTAGAAAACATGACTTGGTATGAAAAACTCGATGAATTGGATTTGTTTGGCAGGGAGGAGGAGACTGGGGATTTTCTTTTGTTGGAATTTTTTTTTCCTAAGGAAGTGCCAGATTTCCTGGGGAATCTGTAAAAATTTCTACTATTGGAGACATCTAAAAACAGATTAGTCAAGCATCTCCACTAGTAGTAGCTAAGATATTGCATTGTGCCTTGGGGTGAAAAGCAGACTAGAGAATCCCCAAGTACTTTTCAGCTTTATCTTTACGTGAACACAAACCCAGATTTCCAGTCAGTAGCTGGCATCTCAAAACATCTAGATTCCAGCATCTCATTTAATTGCAGAGTTCAAAATATTGCTAAAAGATCTTGAAGATGCTGTAGCAATAGACTATTTCTTTACTCCACAAACTGAAGTACTACCAGCTTCTAATAATAAACAGACATCCTTTAGAGATGCTCTGAAGTTTGCACTAGGAGGCTATTTTTCATCTATATTTCTGCCTCCTCCTACAGCAGGTTGCATTAATAAATTAAGTTTTATTTTGCAGTGTAGTTACTTGTTCCAGCACACAGTAATACGTGACCAGCCCCAACTTGCATTGGTTAGACAGGTCAGGGAAGGAAGGGGAAAAGGAGTGGAAGTCCACAGCCAGTCTTCTCGCAGTACTTTCAAGACACAACTTGTAACTTTTTTAGTGTTATTTCTTCCTTTGAGAACATCTTGACGCAAAATATGTTTTGCATCATTAGTTCCATTTTGAATTTCTTAAGATATGTTGCATTGAAACTATTAGCAAGGGCCATATGATCATCCTACCTTGTAGGCTAAACACTTTAGGATCAGAGAATGTATTGCAAATCTAGTTCTCTGCAAAAGCATCCAAAGAGCATAGCGCTAGGCAGAGCTTTATATTGTTCTCTGTTCAAGATAGGTCACTTTTAAGCAAGATGTTAAGATCAGTTTATTTCATATGCTAATTCCATACAACATTTCAGTTTTCAATTGAACCTGTGCAGTCTAAAAGGTGCTGACTCAGCATACTACATGTTCCTGCTCTAGCTATAGCTGCATTCTCTTCCTGTAAAGAGATCCCACGAATTTCCTCAGCATGGCAATATTTAAATTACTCTCTTAAACAGCAAGAAGCAATAAGAACAGCTCCAGGGTCAGAAGAGCTCAGCAGCAAAGTCACAAATGCAAGCCAGTGCACAAACAGCAGAAAAAGACAAGCGTTCGAACCTCCAACTCAGGCTGCAACAACAGCTTCAGTTGGGAGCAGCAGGCTAAAACTGTCCTCAGTTTTCCATACACCGTGCCAGCCCCACACAGCCTAGCACCAGCTGCAGAGAGCCGAAGTCAGCCAGTGGCACAGGCCTGACATTCTCAAAGGGAAGAGTCAAAAGCCCAGACTCTCTGCTGGAGCTTCCTATTTCCAACTCTACATTTTCCCAGCTGCACTTACAAATAGCTGCTTATGCATTCACAGTAACAAAAGATGAATTCTCCAGCTTCCTATTTTCATGGGTAAATGGGAAAATTGCTCCCCATTTACTTTAATCCTGCACTGACTTTGGAACTGGACAGCTTAGAATAAGCTTAGACTTAGTTTCAGGCAACCTGAAGCTGCTTAGTCCTTCAAATTAGAGTCAATAATTACTTTTCCTTAAAGGGACTTGATGTAAGTCAAGTTGCATTTTAAAACAAGACAACTGAATAGTATTTTAAATTGCCAAGTTACCTTAAGATCTAAATTAGCATTCTTTAGTGTTTAACTGGTAAAACTTCAGCAGTAAGGCTGTCCTACTTGCATATCAGACCCAACAAATGGAACAAAAACCAGTTTGTCTACTGCTATGCATGCAGTTTTGCATCATGCAGATATACGGAGCTAGCTTAGGTACTGAAAACGACATACTGAATTTGGTATTTCACTCAGAGTATTTCCCTAAGTAGTTATGTATGTTAGAATAAAACATAAAGTCAGTCAAGTTCCACAACACCCTATGTCTGTAGAGTTCTTTGTGAAAAAAATGTGGCAGGATAATACTAGCCTAGACAAACCACTGTGCCAGTGCAAATAGATTGCTTTTGCTACTCAGATTAGCTCAGACATCTGTGAGTAGCACTTGAAATAGTGCCAACGTTTAATTTATGGAACTTCAATAATTCAGCGTTTGCCATTAAAGTTATGCTGTCAAAAGCCATCATATTTCCATGGTGGCAGGGAGACTACTACCTTTTCCACGTTGAAATGGTTTGATCAGGACAGTTAAGAAATTTCACAAAGTAGAAACACTAACTCATAGTTGGGAGAGAAAAAAAAAAGGACGTGGACACACACCTTCAAAAGTACAATTTTCTTCTGAGATAAGTAAAGTTTAGGTGTGCAGGTGGGATGTACCTGTCTTAAATCCTTGAAGGAAACTAGTCTGTGAAGACAAAAAAAATCAGTTGAATTGATAGTATGCACTAGCCTTTGTCTGTTAAATCAGTGTATTAAAACATGCTTTGCAATTCAGTCTTGGCACGTTAAGAGTTTAAAACACAGTAGACTTTTGTGCGTTTGACTGAATGCCAGTCTCTGTTCACATGCAGTTTGATACAGGTCAGTTAAAATACTGAACTGGATTTTACTTTAAAAATGCAGACTCTGTTTAAATATTGCATATTAATTACCATCCTGCTTAATAAAATCGCAAAACCACTAAAAAAACCCAGAAGCTGAAGTAGTAAAAATTTGAAATGTTACACCAGATGCGAATTTAGGTTCTCCACTTGCCAGCTTAAATCACAGTTCAAAATCTATCCTATACCTCCACCATTTCCCTCACCATGCAGGTGTGCACCCTCATCCTCAGGAGCAGCGCTGTTTTGCGTATACTTACTTTAAAGAAGTACCTATTTGGGGTGTTTCAAGACCCATGTAAGCCCATTAAAGGATTTTTAAATCAATTGATAGAGATATGAACACTGCCAAGTTTGGTGTAGCATACCTAAGTATACCAGGGACCTTCTCTTAAAATTGAAGATTCAAGTTAAGCACTTCACAAGTTGTCAACAGTTCAGCCATAGACACAGCAACATTTTTGCTTAGCATGCTACAGCAGAAACTTTATTCAGTTCATTTTGAAAATATTTGCAACCAAAATTTATTTTTGTAAACTCACAGAAATAAGCTTTAACATATAGGCTGTATACAACTCAAATACAGGTAATACTTTTAGCAATAACTTACAGATACAAACTAATGATAAACTACAATTTCACAAAGAATTGTAAACATTTTGCACAATTGTCAGTCCTTTCTTTTAGGCAAAGTGCTCTTTTGATGACAAATAAATTAACACACACATAACTAGAGGGGACTACTTCCAGACAATACAAAAAATGTGTTTAATAAGGCTTGTAAACAATGTAATAGTTATTTATGCAGAATCCATAAAAGTGTCTTGCAGGCTAAATATACTTACATACCTGGGCAGCAAAAATGATCTTGAAAATGCTTTAGATGTTAAATAAAAAGTTAACATTAATATCTTTCCAATTATATTTTAATACACAATAAATGACTTAAGGTTGCATCCTTAATAGTTTCTATCCCTGACGGAAAGGAATTAGGTGTGACTTATCGGCAGTTGTGTCATTGAATGGGGTAGCAAAGGCTGGAGTCCAAGAGCTGTAGGCGAATGAGCTACAAAAACAGAAATATTTACTGGTCAGCTTCAGAGGCAGAAGAAGATTATAAGCTAGTAAATCGCCTCGGGCAGTAACAGTTCACTGGTCCCAACCACGGCAGCACGCTCCGTTTTCCCTAGCCCAGCATTCACACTCCCCCACCTTACACCACTGCTCTGGGGAGAAGCAAGCTCAGGCCACACGTGCGGCTCAGAGTCTGGTTCTCCCAACGCCTTCACAGTCTCTCCTAATCACAAATATGAGCCAAAGCTGTTGACTTGCTGGGTCATAAGACACGCAATGACTGAAACGTACTTTTGACCACCAGCCCCCCCCTGCCCCGCGTTACTGTGAGGGAAGCTTAAGTTTTCAGTGAAGTTGCTGGACTGAGAATACCACAGTCCTTGGGGTAAGAGTCAGGGAGCGGGTGGCCAACAGTTTTCATTAAAATTACATATTGTTAAAAACGTGGCACAGCTGTTTAAAAAAGTGTTTGATTTCTTATTACTAGTATCCATAGTTTGGAGGAAGCACAAAAAGTGGTCTTCATACCCAGACCTTCAGCTATGCTCTTACAGTGAAGGGCTACTGCTTGAAGAGGCACACTTCTTAATGAGGTGTGGATAGCAGGTACAGTATTAAGATATTCTATAAAGAATACTACAAATTAAAAATCCATTAAGTTTCTTTAATCGGTACTCGGTAAACTGTTCTTGCTACAGTCAATAATGACTTTACTGGGACATGCAAAGTTCTTATACCTACCATCCATATAGCTGTGTAGAGCAGTTAACATAGTCCCATCCTGGGGTACGTACGCAGAGTATGCCATTTCTTCTAACATGGGTGGAGACAGCCTGGAGGGCTGAACTGCTGTGACAGGAGCAGTAGATGAATGATTAGGACTAACATGTTTCTTATGGCGTGCTCTGCAATTCTGAAACCACACCTGAAAAGGGGGGAAAATTTACATCATGTTGATAGATTGCATTCTGTTTCAACATTAGCATAACAAAAACCTCACAGTTCTAGCTTCAGCTGAATTCGGTTAGTTAGCCGGGCCTTTAACATAACGCTGGCAGTCCAAATGAAGAAGTACGCATTCTAAGCCTACATGGTGCCTCAAACACACGTTGTCCGGTCAGGACAGCTTCTGCAGCGCCCAGCAGCCCACAGAGGACAGGCAGGGCAGAGGCTGCACAGCTCCCGGGGCAGGCGTCCCGCCAGGCCGAGCAACAGCGCCCGCAGCCCCGCACCGCTGCTTAGGCTGCTGCCCCCCAGCACACCATGGGACACAGCCATCTCCGTGCCTGAACACTGCTGACAGCGGAGCAGGTTTTGCACAGGATACCCTTTTTCCTTTTCACAGGAGAAGTGCGCAAGCTTCCACT
Organism: Gavia stellata; assembly: GCF_030936135.1. NCBI lineage: Eukaryota > Metazoa > Chordata > Aves > Gaviiformes > Gaviidae > Gavia > Gavia stellata. The sequence goes on along the minus strand of NC_082603.1, from coordinate 36,712,081 downwards.
TTTTTAAGGCTTGATCGCAGCTGCCAGATACCTCGTTTCTAGAGAGACACTGTCAATCTTCCAGGCTAGAATGAGCCAAGCAGACTTATTTTTATTTATATAAACATATAAATGTATAATTTATGTTATATAAAAATTCATATTTATGTATAAAAAGAGCATGCATATGATGTTTGCCGAGAGGCACCTTCAAGCAAAGATTCTGTGTTTCTCTCAGTTTTGGATGGCATGGGTACCTATTTTAACTCTGCTCTCTAGAACAGGTCACTCTATATTCACTTACTCATCATGTGTCATACCCACAAGCCATTTTCAAAAAGAGCGCAGGTCTCAAGAACAGGCTATTAAAGTCAGAAATGTATATTTAGCAGAGGGACAGTTTCTATTCTATTTAGGCCACGAAGTTTCTTCCTGGAAGATTATTAATCCTCCACACAAAGCGCAAGAGGAATACAGCAAGTTTTCCAAACTAACATGTTTGTTCTAGACCTATTCCTGACTAAGGATGTTGTCTGAAGTTATGTTAAAACTGCCAGATTAGATCTTTTTCCATCTCAGAATAACTACATGGAGAAAATTGTTGTTAAGCATTTCCAAGGGATGAGTACCAGACTTCGTTAGACAAGTAACTTAGCACAGTTACCTGTATAACACGCCTGCTCAAGCCTGTTCTTTCTGCCAGTTTCTGAAGCGTTTGTGCATCTGGATTGTTGTCCTGAGCAAACTGTGCTTGCATAACCTGAAAAGGCAAGATAAGAGATTGCATTTTTTTGTGTGCAGTCCTGAGAGCAGCGTTAGAGACTCCTCTCAGACCGTGGCCCTACTCCTTGCCTGTTTTTAGGAAACTGTTGCAATCGCTAGTCCCCAGACAGTCCCCAATACACTAAGGAAAAGAAAAAATCCCCCAAAGCCAAAATACAAGCCCGAGACATTTACCCGAAATGAATTCTGCTTGGCAGTAGTAGAAAACGGAGGAGGTGCTCTGTTATGATTGCATTAAGAGGACTGTGGGAGACAATTCCCTGCAAAGCAATTCAAACATGCTTGATAAACAGAACGTCTATAGCAGCCGACCACAGCGCACAGCGTAAGGAAGGAATGAGCTTTGATCCACCTCTCTGGACTTGCCAGTCACTATTCTGCATCTTGCATTGTATGGAGCAACTTAACCCTCTTTTCAGCTGCATGGAGGACACAGGCAACTGGGAAGCACTTTGTGGCTCATTTACCTTTAACGGACTGGAGGAACACGGAGGGTCCCCTTGTCTGACCTGCACTATGTCATTGTTTGGTTACACTCATCATTTTAGAGAAAACTGACGTGAGCACTTGTCATTAGGATATGAATTACATTTTTTGAGGAAGTAGATGTCAACCTGGCCTGAATCCTGAACAGTTTTAGAGCCTGTAAGAGTTTACCTTATTTAAGGAAGTAAGGCTTCATGGATTTCTGCAGGGTATCTTCAGCAACTTAGTAAACTGTAGTTTCTCATTTCTGGATTTTGTCCCTTGATGGTCTCCAAATTTTGCCTGGCTTCATATCTTTGAAGGTTCAGACTACTTCTCTCCACATTCAGAAACATCAAAACTATTTACTTTCCTACTGTTTCATACAAAGACATCAAAAAGCGCGGACATCCTATTGTTTAAGTACTTCACGAGGTGTGTTACTACATGCTGCCACTCTGACGGTCACTTTTCCCTCTGAAGCTTCTCTTGCTGGAAGCAAAGGCTTATACCAGCATCAAGGGCAGGTACAGAGACATGCACTGGGCAGACAGCAAGTGTCATTAAATAACAAGGGGCCCTGAGATCTCAAACACCTGCTGAAGTAGGTTACAATCTATTTAAAAGAGCAGAAGAGGGGAACATGGAAGTTTCATTGGTCAGGGTTTCTTCCTGTTTGCTGTCACAGTTCCTACTCTGATGGCTGGGCCTGTATCTCCTGTTCAGCTACTGCTGGAAAAGAAAGCCCCCTTTCGCAGAAGTTCGAGGTTGTCCAGAGCCCTTGCCCTGTGCCCTTGTCATATTATTGCTAACACGCTTGCTTTGTATTAGCAACACACTCTGCCTCCAGTCCTGGCTGAAATAGCAAACCAAGCCTTGAGCAGCCACATGCCACGTTATATAACACCGCTTAAATGCCTCACGTGCGTTATTACACCTCAACTTTAGTTTTTCTCAGCTGCTTTCACCACGAACAAGACAACGCCAGGCCAACAAAACAGAACTCAGACTGCAACAGTAGAAAATGAATGGTGTGGTGGCCACGTGTGACCAGAAATTCAAGGACGTGTTCTAAACTGAAAGCAGGGATGCGTAGCTAGGATTAGGCAGAAAGCCGCAGCTTCCTTCCCAGTACAGGTTGAAGCCTCTAAATCTGGTCTCACCACTACCCCTTTCACAGGGAGCCGGCCCTAGGCGTGGTGTTTCTCCCTAGAAAGCTAATTTAAGCGGAATGGTGATCCACAGGGTGAAATAACTCATATTTGAGGCAGTCCAGAGCTAACTCTTGTCAAGGCAGCAACAAGACAAGAAGCCTTGGAAGCAGAGCAGATGCAGGCAATCCCCCCCTCCCTTTTCAGGGCAGGCTTGACCCTACAGGAGGGGTTTTGATTTGGTACTTCCAGACTTCCTAGCTCCCACCTCCCTTAGTCCTGACCATGGAAAGGAAGTGGCTGAGCTAGTAGAAAGGCATATTGGAAAAACATACTTCAGTCACGCGTGTTCAAGAACAAATTGGACAGTACAAGAATTGCTGCCAAGTACTTCAAATGCACTTTCCCTGTATTTCACCCCACCCAGCTCTAGAAAAAAAAAAGTGGTGCTTTTCCCCCTAAAAGACACAGCATTAAAAATGTCTTGAAATATGACACCAAGACTATAATGACTTTAGTATATTTAACAGGCAAAGCTCAAAGACACTTTGAGGAAATCAGCACGTGAAGCATTTTGGAAGGGCTGGGAAAAGGAGAAGAGAAAGAAGGAAGGTGAAGATGAGTCCCTGTTGATAGTCTCTCTTCCTAGTGTAAGGAAGTATAGCCAAGACTACAACATACGTTCTAAAAAGCAACTATTGAGGAGAACCACCTTGGGAAGGAAAAGGGCAATCAAGAAATAAATGCGCAACTATTCCCCGTCTTCTCTATAAACCAAAGCAAAACAAAAAACAGTCATTGATGGGAGTCAACCTGTGTTCACGCGTATAGGAACAGGAACCCACGATGCCTACCTGTTTTGAGAACGCAATCTTTCGCAGCCCTTATTGCGCGTTACAACAAAATTCAAACTTCCATCCTGTTAACGTCTTGAAGTCATATACAGTACCCATCTTTAGTACAGCTCTTCACATTACATAATTCTAAAAATATTTTGTCTTTATTATGTGTAGCGATGTAAATGCCTGATTAAATAGATTTCATCGAGCAATCAAAATAGAACAACCTTTTTGTTTCCACTCTGCAGAATTACTGGCTGCCCCCAGGGAAATAAAAAGCTTGAAGAGTAACTATTCAATATTAAACTGCTGAAGCTAACAAACAATTCCAGAAACATGCTGTGTCTTGATAGTTTATGACATAGTTTAAAGCATGCAAGCTTTTCCTTTCCCCCCATATGCATCCGATTTCCTATCAGTTCAGCACCTATGTCCTGCATAAACCTGAAGTATGCAAGTTTTTAGCACTGCCTCTACCTGGAGTTGATCTGCTGTGAAGCTGGTCCGAGCTCTTTTTGCTGGTTTTGGATGATTAACATCTTGTTCTGTTAGCAACGCTCCTTCCACACTAATTCCATTACCTGCAGCATTAAAAAAGAAAACAACACTATCTGCTAAACATTCAAAACGATGTTATTTCTAAGTCAGACTGTCCTCCAACAATAACCAACTGCACTTGGCCAGCTGAATTTCAACTTTAAAAAAGCCATATTCTGTTCAAAGTTAAATTGATCTGGCACCATTACCCCCCAACTGACTCCCTTGCAAGCGAGGGGAGGAATAGATCCAGCATGATATTTTATCAACTAGGTATGCTCTTGCTTTGTTTTCCTTAGGATAGAAAACAAGTTATACAAACTTACAAAAAATTAAAACATCAAATAAGGTGCAAATTATTTTAATTCAAGAACCTGTGCTTCCAGCCTTAGGAAAGCTAGGTAATTACCTCTTAATAAGGAAGATGAAGTAAAACCCAACAATTTAATTAAAACTAAACCACAAACATAGTTCTTAACAAAAGCAGTATGTTACCATTTTCAACTTCTCTCTTCAGATTGTCCAACATGCAGTCGTAATGTACTCTACAAAGAACTTTCTCTTCGACCAAAGCAAACTCCTCCCCAGTAGAAAGCTGTCTTTTGCAGGAGAAGCACGCAAAGCATGCCAAGTGGTACACGTTTCCCTTAGCCCTTCGGACCCAGTCAGTAGAATGAATGTGCCTCCCGCAGCGGGAACAGCGGGTGCCGTACCGCCTGCAAAGAGAACAGCAAGAGGAGGGTGAAGGCACAGGCACCAACCCTCTCAGGCAAAAGGGTGACTCCGGGAGGGTTAGAGGATGTGGCAGCGCAGCCGCGACCGGCAGCAAGGAGGCTGACCGCAAGGGCTGAAGGGACAGCATAATTGCGGGTTTGCTGCAACAAAATCAGCAAGTTTGCATCCCATAGCTTAAGGCAAGACCACTACTCAACTACAGAAGTTAGTATGTTCGCAGAGGCAAAGAGTAAAATTGAAACATCTGAACTGCTACGTGAATTCGCAACTCTTCATCTTTCCTTTTATAAAGATAATTACTCTTCAAAAAGCTGTGAGTGGGAGATGGAAACAGCTGACTGTGTTCAAAATTCTCCCAATTATTCGAAATATTTCACATTACTCTAATGGTAGTCTGAATTATTGTATTTAGCTGCACCATCCCTCACTAATCATTCAGTCTCCTTCAGCAGAAGAAGGGGGAAAACCTGTATCTTCATAGTTATTTCCCTAATTACAATCACATTATGATTTTAAAAGAAATTCAAATATCTGCAAGCATTTACATTACTACAGTAGAATATTTCTCTTTGAAGAGGAAACTAGCCACCAAGATATGTTGATTATACAGATAAGAATTTGTCCTGAAAAATCTTTGCAGACTTGTAAGATCTTTTTTTGAAGTCCCACAAAAAATTTGTTTTTCCAGAAGTTCACGGTATTCAGCCTGCCCCCTCCCTCTTTCAGTGTCAAAACTGACTAGCTGGACATAATCCATTCATTACTCAGGTGAGAACGCCATAAATAGTTTGGGCTGGGGAGGTAGTAGCAATCACACCAAAATTAACAGCAAGATTTTTTTGCTACTTTCTGGACCAAAGATTTCGTATCATGAGTACTTTCAACACCAGCGCAAATAAATAGTATTCTTCCTTACAGGATTAGACCTTAATCTTGAAGAACGCTTCAGGTTCTAAATCAAATTGATCACAGAAAGGTGTAACTGCTGAAAGTATCTTTTAAAGATCATGGGATTTATTCTGGATTGGTTTTGTGGTTCTGTGTGATACCCCAAGTCTCATACCAGTGGAGTGCTAGTCCAAACAGAGTATCATCTCAACTCTACCTCGTATTCTCCATCGGCATTACCTAAGGATGATTCTTTGCACAGACGATAGCTTTACAACCTTGCTGTGGCAGGGACTCTGACTTACTTTTCCCCGCCCGTGCATACAGAAGTAAATTACTGTATAAATGCAGTAGCTATGCATAACAATGGAGGGGCAAAGGGGGAGACTTAGTAGGCAGTTACATTAGACAGACTTGGGGTTTCCCAAGTCCCTCTGCAAGCAATGTCAGAGTTGAACTACTGAAAATAAACCTAGCAAATAAAATCCAAAGAGCCTAAATGTGCATTTTAGTCGCAGCTTAAGTGAAAAGTAACAAGCAAGTGTAACATGTTATCTAATACAATTATTTTAAAAATTACCTGAAATAATCAAGTTTGCAGAAGATATCTTTATCTTTGATGTAACAGCTGGTATGCCTTCCTAGAGACGTTCTGCAAACGCTGCATGAGAGACAGCGCACATGCCAGCAGAGGTCGTTTACCTGCAAAAACACAAGAGGAAAATACCCCTCAATGTTTCTGCTACCAATATTATATTTCATATTTACAAAAGCTATTTTATCCATCCATACAGACAAAGCCAAAAATTACGCGTACCATGATTCACGGAAAATTTATCTTCAAGGCAAAACATTTTTCCTATAGAACTGCATGCATATTAAGGGTTAATTGACTTGATGGAGGTCTTCAGAATAAGCTTTCATGGTTTTGTAATTAAAAGCACCAGAAGAGGAAGCGAGAGATTCAAGTTCCACGTAGGTATTTTGTGCCCAGTTCTGTTCTCATAGCATTAGAGTAACAGAGCAAGTTTTGGCCTCACATGACCTTGGGAAGGCAGCTAACTTACATACTTTTATTTCCCAGCCTGTAAAAAGTCCTGCCTAACAAAGAACAAACTTCGCAAAGTGATTTTAAATTTTAAAATGAGAGTATTGAAGGGGAAAAAAAAAAAAGTCTGTCAAATAGAAACACACCACGAACCGCATCTTTATTTGCCAGGTTTCTGTTAAAGCAAAGTTAGTGAACAGAATGCGAGTTTCAAAATATCAGCAGTTGTTTTAACAGCAAATTCAACAGTTCTTTAACATGTAATATCCATAGTGAAACTAGACGTAGTCATGGAAAGCAGCAGGAGTCAGCAGTTTTGGAAACTCACATATAATTTTTGGGCAAATAAATGGAGTGCAATTATATTCATTTCTTCTTTCCTATAAAGAGAACTCTCTGCCATGCAGGCATTGTGCATCACGCATCAGCTAAATAAATAATTTGAAACCCCAAGACTACCAGTGACCATAAAAATTAAGTAATAACCCTCTGGGTAATCCCATGCTGCATAGGAGAAATTCTATAAACGAAACAATGACTAAGTTTCGATTTCTTTTTTTTTCCCCCCGAGCCAATTTATCATCTCATACCAAACAGCCCATATATTGCCTATGGCAAAGCACCAGTTTTGAGATAATCCAGGACGTGCCTTTCATCAGAACACTGCCACACAAGCCACAGAGAAAGCGAGGTATTGACTCCGACGCTCACGCTGGAATCACCCACTTCAGTCATTCTTCAGGTTATAACATCACAGTTTGCAGTTGCCCAACGCTCGCCCAGCTACGATCCTTGTTGGCAGCCACCTTCCCGTACACTGACAAATTTACACCGCAATATAATGTGAAGCTGTCGATAACGGCTGTCACCAAATGGATCCTCCCCAGCATTTCTTACAGCGGCCGCACTGCAGGCAGGCGCAGGGCAGCGGCCCTGGGGCCAGATGGGCCTGCTCAGCCGTCCCCCCGTGCGACGGCAACCTCCGCAGGGGCCCACGCCAGGAGCCCGGCGCAGGCGAGAGGAGCCTGCACGCTGGCAGGCTGCTGGCGCACAGCGCTCCAACGCGTGAGCTGGCATCCCAGCCACACAAAGCTCACCTTGCTGCCTCTGCGTTGGAGACTAATGCTCTTCCACAGAAGAGGACCTTGATAGCTTTGATGGTAGCCCACCTACATTCTTACTTACTCGTTTACAGGGCTGAAGGTGGAAGACATACTGCCGATGATAAGCAAGATACCAGTTCACCAGCAGAGATTCCTTTCTCTCTCTGCCTATGCAGGAAGCAGTAACAGCTAATTTAAACTTAAGGCTAAATCATGTAAAGGTCTTTTGCTCTGAGCCATGTTATCCCAGTTGTTCAGGCAGGAGACAGCAGCGATCAGTAAACGAGCCACCAAAATGGCACTAGAGCTCGTGGGGCTGGAACCGAGCTCCGGTTAGCTCTGCTCCCAGCCCTACCGCACCATCCCTGTGCCAGCCCAGCCTGTTGCGAAGGTGGCTGGGATCTACTAGAACAAAAGGTGTACAGCAGCTCCCCCACACCTGCGCCTACCCTATTTTAAACGAACACCAACCCCGCATCCGTGTTCCTTTGACCTCCTCACCCCAACTGAGAGCTAAGCAAATGATCTAACAACAACATTGAGATGCTTTCAGCAGGGTTACCGACTTTCACTTCGCAGGATACGCAATGGCTTTATTTAAGCTGCATCTAATGGAGTCAACTGACTTCTGGCACGGTTGTCTAAATCTCGCTTTCAGAAGGAGAGAGGGCAAAAGTCTGGTCCGGGATCGTTTTAATGGCTGTACTACAGTAGGAAAATAGCCATCCTCCCAACCACATTAACACTTTATGTTTAAAGTCACATGGGTTTGTTTGTTTTTAAATGATCTTGCTCAGGACTTACTAGCCCCGAACGTTCAGACTAGCAAAACTCCTCTGCGGTCACACAGCTCTTTTCCTTCACAGACATTACTGGCGCCCTTTTACAGGAAAAAACTTATTTCTACTTTTCCCCAAGAGGCACTTTTTGCTTTGAGATTCACGATACCGCCCCGGAAGACTTGTCTTAGCCGGTAACAAACGGGCCACCGCTTAAGCGGGAGCGCAAGGCACGGGAAGGAAGCGAGCCTCGTTCCGACCCACCAGTTTTCCTCCCCGCTCCCTCCCACGGCCCGTCAGAGCGCGCAGCCCCACGCAGGGACGCGCTCCCCAAGACGCAAGCCAGCCGCCCCGTTCTCCTCCGAGGCCCGAGCCGCACGGACGAGCACGCAACCGGCTCCGTTCCGGCGGTAGCCGCGCTGGTGCCGGCGCGCCGCTTCGGCCGGACAGGGGAGCGAGCCGCCGCCGCGGCACAGACGCCGACAGCCCGAGCGGCAGCGGCGCGGGAGAGCGGCCCGGGAGGGCGCGAGCGCCCGCGGAGCGCGGCTCGGTGGGGCTCGCCCGGCGCCGCCGACGGCCGCCCCGGCGGGCGCTCCCGCGGGCCGCCCGGGCGCCAGCCGCGGCGCCGGGCGGACGGCGCCGGGCGAGCGGGCCGGGCCCCGCGGCCTCGGCGCGGCGGCGGCAGGGCCCCCGTGCCACGTCGGTGGGGAGCCGCGGCCGCACCGGCCCTGCCGTCCGAGGGCAGGCGGCCCCCCCGGGCCGGGCGGGCGCGCTTACCTTCAGCAGGTACTTGTCCACGATCTCCAGGCCGCAGCTGCTGCACACGCACTTGCTGGGGGCGCAGCCGGAGCCCGAGGCCATGGACCGCGGCGAGGAGGAGGGCGACAGGGCGGCGGAGGAAGAGCAGGAGTCCTCGTCGGCCGCTGCGGGGCTGGCCTGCGGGGGAGCGCACGGGAGAGCGCGGTCAGCGCCCGGCCCCGCCGGCTGCCGCCAGCCTCGCCCGGGAGAGGCGGGGAGCTCCGCGCCCGCCCGGCCCGCCGGCACCTGCGGGGCCCCGCCGGGGCGAGTCGCGGCGGCAGCCGGCGACTCCCCGCGCGGCCGAGCGGCGGGGCCGCGGGACTCGAGCGGGGAGCGGCGGCACGGCGAAGCGGCAGGAGCGGCCGCCGCCCCGCACCGAGCACCGGCACGGCGCTCGCCCCGCGCCGCCCCCTCCCCGCGCACCTTCTCCGAGGGGCCGCCGAGCGCGGGCAGGTCCTTGTCCTCCAGCCTGCAGACGAACATCGGGTCGCTCTTCCAATACATGGCACTGCCCTACCGCATACCAGCTCCGGGCGGGCGGCGGGGGCGCGGCGAGGCGGCTCCGGGGACCCCGCGCCAGGTCTCTGCTCTCCGCGCCTGCAGGAAAAAAGTTTTGTTTTCGAGGGGGTGGGCCCCGCCGCGCGGAGACCTGCCTCGCTGGCCTCCCCTCCTGCGCAGAACCCGCCTTCTGAGCATGGCGGCACCCTTATCTCCGCCAGCGGGCCCGCGCCGGGTTCTGTGCGGGGGGGGGGGGGGGGAACCCCGCAGCAGCAGCAGCAGCAACAACAAAAAAACGGCAACGAAAAAAACCGGAGGATCCCCCCCCGGTTTGTCTTCATCGTTCGCCACGGCTTCCCCCCGCCGCCCCAGTCTAAACAAGGGTTCGGGTTACATCTCTCCCCTCGCGAGGGAGCCCGGCACGACGGAAAGCGGGAGTGCGCGCAAGCGGGAGAGGTTTTTCCATACTGCTGGAAGCCCGAGGCCGAGCGCGCTCCTGTAGCGTAAGCTCACAGCTCCTAAGTCCGCCTTACTGCTGCTTGCTGGCGGCCCCGAGGTCCCGTGATAAAACCTTGCTCGTTAAGCTAAACCAGGAGCATCTGGGCTGCCCAAGGGCCGGGCCGTTGCTCCGGTTCTGAAATCGCGCCTGAAAGAGCACGGGTGCTGCTGACCGACCCCGGCGTCTTGGGGCGCGCCGTGGGGCGGGGTGCCGGGAGCCGGCCGGCCGCAGCTCCCCGGAGAGCAGGCAGCCCCTGCCAGCGGAGCGGGGCCGCCGGCTCCTGACACGCTTCTTCCACGCTCACAAACCTTGCCCGCAGAGTTCCCTCAAGCCAAATACCGCTGGTGTTCTCGGGACATGTCAGGAGAATAAAGCGACAGCTTGTCCATCGCAGGTGAGGTGAATAACCGGGGTGTCTGCTTCCCTGCACGTATTTAACTAGCCAGGTGGTTTTAATTAAACTTGTCGTTATGTTTCCATCTTTCCCCCCTCTCTTTGTTTCAGCTCCGCCTGACGATAGATGCAAGACATGTTGCAGAGCCTCAGTAAAGCAAACTGAGAGCATCCCCCCTTCGCTTAGAAATACAAGGAGCCTGATAAAAGGGAATCCTGCTTTTGAGCAGCTGTATGAAAGGAGAAGCTCCGTATTCTTCTCCCCCTAAAAATCATGATCGTTGTTTCAAATACCAGGGCCCGATTCTGCGGGACCGTAACTCAACGAACGCGTGGCGGTGCCGAGCCCCGGTAAATGCGGGACGTTCCCCAGTCCCTCACTCGTTTGTCCAGCGCTAAAACTGATCTATCCCTGGACAGAATCTCGCTTAAATTTAGTCCTAATGTCCCTGACAGCCGCTGCCACGGCGAGGCAGGTAGTGGTTTGGGTTTTTTTCTGGCCGCGACGAGGCTCAGGGCAGCACGACGGACAGCCGGCTCAGCCGCGGCACGGCACGGCACGGCACGGCACGGCGGGCAGAGCGGGGGCAGCGGGCCGGAGCCCCGAGCGGCCCCGCGGCGGCGGGCGGACGCGGGACACGGCCGTCCCCCGGACGCCCCGGCCCGGAGGCGGCTTTCGGGCGTCTCCCCGGCGGGCCCGGGGCTGCCCGCGCCGCCCCCGGCCCGGACCCTCTCCCCGGCGGCCCGCGCCGTCGGAGCGCGGCCGAGCAGCCCGGCGGGGCGAGGTCCCGCAGAGCCCGGGCCCGTCGGCGCGCTGCCCGCGGGGCCACCCGCCCCGGGGGGCGACGGGCTGCCGCCCCGCGGAGCGCCGCGCCCCCGGAGCCCCGCGTCAACCGCCCCTCGCCGCCGCGCCGCGGGGCAAAGCGGGGCGCGCACCGGGGCCCCCCGCTCCCGGCCCGGGGACCGCGCACCGGGGTCTTCCCTCGCGTGTCTGCTCCCCGCCCGCAGTGGGGTGGCACGGGCCGTCGCCCGCCGAGTGGTCGAGCGGCGAGTGTCCAAGGCCACGCGTGGGCGCGGCCCCGTGGGCTCCGGCGGGGAGGCGCGCGCGTCCGCGTCCCGCGGAGAGCTCGGCCCGGAGCCGCATCCAGCACGGAGCCCGCCGGGAGTCCCTCTCCTGCGCTCCGCGCGGATCTCCCCGTCCGTGACCGTCAGCGGTCCGACATGAGAGCTATCGTCTGACCTGGGCGGCACGACAGAAAACGAGCGCCTGATGGGGGGCCTCCAAGGAGAGGTGCCGTGGAGGCAACGGGGGCCAGAGCCGCCGGGAGGAGAGCCCTTGGTAAGCCCGGGGTGCGACGAGACCGTTGCACGGCCGGGAGCAGCGTCGGGTTTGTTGCGCGTCGGTCCTGTTTCCGCGCTGTCAACGAGTTAGTTCAGGGCGGTCGTGCGCGCTTCCCGGAGGGCTGCGTGTTAGATTTCTACGGAGTAACTCCCTTTCTGTGTGCATACACCTTTTCTCTCTGACAAATACAGCAGTAGGAGCCAACAAAGTCAATCCGCGCGCTATTCCCCACGGCGATTGTGAACGTGCAGCGGTAACTCATAAACCGGGTGGTGGAGGAAAAACAGCATAGGGGAGATTTCTCCCCGCTTCTTAGAATTTTCGGAGCCGGCTCCGCCAGCGGCGGACAGCCGCGGATGCACCGGCGCCCGGGGACAGGCGGCCCCCCCGGCCGGCTAGGGCCCCACGCCGCTGGCGCCCCGCCACCGCCCCCGCCGCCCCCGCCGTCCCCTCCGCTCCCTGCCTCGGCTGGGGCCGCGGCACCGGGGTCGCCCCTGGGAGTCCCGCCGCCCCCCGCCGCGGCCGTGCGCTCCCTGCGGCGGAGGCTCCGCGGCGCAGCCGCCCGCCCCGAGGCTCCGGGGAAGCGCCCGCGCGGTGCCAGGGTCTCCGCGGCGGCGGAGCGGGGGGCACGCTGCGGGGGTACGGGGCTCGGCGGGCCTCGTCCGGGGCCTCCCCGGGAGCTGCGCGGAGCCGTGGGCCGGGTCGGCGGCCCCGGGGGCGCGGGAGGCGCGGAGGGGCGGGAGGACAAGGCGCCCCGAGAACCGGCGCGGAGACCGTCAGGTAGCAGAGCCGGGTTATTGCTATGGCCGGGGGTGCTTCGCAAGAGGTGAGGGGTTTTGCCGAGCTTATCGGAGAGGCTTTATTTTCGAGAAGAGGTCAGAAACGCCTCAGTGTGTGCAGGGTGGACGTGGGAAGTGCACGCGCTTGGCTATCCGGGCTCCACCCGTGCTTCGCCTGTGCGCTTTAACCACCTCTCTCTCCAAAGGGCAGTTTAAATTTCCTCGGTCCAGTTACACGCCCTCGATATTTTAGTGAGTATTCCCAGCACCCTTTGTTCGCAGAGATGAAAACACGCAGACAGGCAGGCTTTAGAGACTTTCCGAGTTCTGCGCGCCGCCGCCTCCCTGCTGCTGTCTCCGTGCACACCGGAGGGATGCGCGGCTTCAGCCCCGCCGCTCCTCGCCCCGCGGGCTCCGCGCTTGGGGCGCCGGGCCCTGCGGAAGGACCCCGCGGCGGGGGGTTCCTCGGCGGCCCTCTCAGCGGGGAGAGACGGGAGGGAAGGGGAACGTGCCGGGGGGCAGGCAGTCCGCCGCGGCCGGGCCGGGCAGGGTGACCCCGGCCTGGTGCTGTCGAGGCTGCGAGCGGAGCGGGGGGCTCCCGCGGGACCCTCCGACGGGGGGACTGCCTCTGGTTCTGATTCCTCTCTCTCACACGTAATGCAAGGATGTGTGTGGGTGGGAGTGCTAATCAGTTGCGCATAGGAGAGATCTCTTAAATATTTGACGGTAAGGCACAGCACGAAGGAAATACCGAACGCGGAGAGTTAGGGTCGTTTTAACGAGAGGGTGTTGGCATACAGGCTTCTTAACCAAAGGCTGCACCCTAGTGCAAGTGCTGTGCGGCTGGACGTTTCTCTCCGGAGGCTGCTCTAGCGAAACTGGTGCTCCTGTTAAAACACGGTCCGCTGAGGAATTAAAAACGGCATCGTGGTCGGCTCACGAAAGACGGGCACCGAGACCAGGGCCGCGGTGAGCCGGGCCGCCCGGCCCCGGCTGGCCCCGTCGGGCACGGCCGCGGTCGCTGCGCCCAGCACCGGCGGCTTCCTCAGCGCCGTGCCCTGCCCGGCCGTGCCCGCGGAGGACGGCGAGCGGCGACCCCCCTCCGCGCCCGAGCCCCCTCCGCGCCCCCGCTAACGCCGCGCTCTCGGCGCTGCCGGCGGGGGGACGCGGCGGGGCGAGCGCTTCGCCCGCCTGGCTTCGCCCGGCTGCCGGGGGCAGCGCGGACCCGGCAGCGGGGCTGTCCCCGCCGCCCGCCCCCCCCCGCGGCGGGGCGGCTCTCCCGGGCGCTCCCCCCGGGCGGCCCCGGCCGGGGCCCCGCCGCCCGCCCCGCCTCCCTTTCCCGCTGTCCGCCCGGCGGCGTCCGGGCCCCGCGCGGGTGGGAGAGCGGCTGCCGCCCGCCTCAGCGGACGCCTGCCCTCGCCGCGCAGCCTCACCGCCCCGCTCGCTCGCGGGCCTCCGGCTCTCCGTGCTCCCGAGGGAGGCCCGGGCGAGGCAGGGCGGAGGGCCCGCGGGCAGGCGGCTCCCGCTCCGCGCGGCTCGCTCCGTGTGTAACCGCGGGGCCGTGTGGTCACCTCCTTCGCCAGCAGCTGCCCGGCGGGAGGAGAGCCTGACAGCCACTGCGGGACAAGGCTCACCCCCGGGCAGGCTCCCCTCTCCTGCCTCAGCCGTCTTCTCACACGTACTTTGGTGTTTGCACACCTGCCAGCATCCAGAGGTTTTCCATCTGTGGACCGCAGCGTCCGGGGCTGTGGGGCCTCCGTGGGCTGCGGAAGACGGGCAAGGAAGTCACGACAGAGCTCTCGGGCTTACTCTGTCAGTTTGCACCCCCACTGGCTCCAGCCACTGGTGAAAGCTGCCGGGTTTGGACTTAGCCCTGAATTCTTGGCTCTGGGCTGGTTTAACGAGAAGTAAACGAACCCGGTCTCTTACCAGTGACTTGTTGTCCAAACCAGTGCAATGCACTTTTCTTGGGCCGGGCTGGCTGTCTCCGCTTTGTGGGTCCAGGATCTTCCAGAGCTGCACGCATGTGGCTTTTGTTCATGGCTGTTCCAGCGTGGGGCTCTGTGTTGCTTAATTGTGAGTGACCAGATCAGTCAAAGGGAAAAGTTTCTATTTCCTAATCGGATTCCTGAGCCAGTGGTTCCCCCACCAACATCCAGAACTTGATGCAATTTGCCCCCCCCCCCCCCCCAGTAAAAAAGCTGGGGGCTGGGACGGGGAGGCAGAGGGCAAGAAGGGAGTTAGTGGGACGCAGCCCTGCATCTTTTTAGAGCACTGGCCCTGGCACTGCGGGAGGAAGTGCAGGGAGTGATTTCGGCACCCCAGTGTGTAACTGCAGTAATTTTGCTTCATTTACTTACATCTACTTATTTCACCTCTTGTCCCTGCACTACGAACAGGCTATCTGGATGAAACCGTGCGTGTTCAAATTACGCGTTGCCCTGAAACGGCGGTGAACACTTTCTCTAGAAGTTGACTTTTAAGCATCAGCGCTAATTGTGCCACGCTGTCGTTCAGTTAGGGAAAGCGCTGGGGACAGCGGAAATTAAAGCAGCGATCAAATTATGTAAAAGAGCATTTTGCCCTTCACGCACTGGAGGGCAAAACCAAAATGGAAACCATCGTGGGTTGTTTATAAATACATGGCTACAAAGCTCGCTGCACGTTTTCAGTTGTAAGGATGTCCTGTTTTCTGTGAGCACGGTAACTCCGTGCTGAAGGGCCTGAAAGGTTCCCCTGAGCTATCATATCTGCCCGCTTAATTCCTTTCACTTCTGTTTACGCGATGAATAAACACTACCCTGGCAGGAGAGCTGGGCCGTCAAATGGAAACGCGTGTGCCGGGGGAGGAGGGGGCCCGCCGGAGCCGCAGCAGCTCCCAAGATTTTCGGCTCCTTGGGCCGCCGCCGCCGCGGACAGGGACGCTTTCTTCCCCGCGCACCCCTGCGGGGGGCGTACAGCGGGACCCCCCGCCCTGGACGGGCTTTGGCGACGCATCCGAGGGGCCCCGCGGGGGGGCGGTCTCTGCCCCCCCCCCCCGCAGGCTGCCCGGCTGCTCCCATCCCCGCTCCGCTGGGGCCGGGCCCGCCGGCGGCCGTGGCCACCGGGGTGAGCCCGGCTGGGGTAGGGGTCGGCGTGCCACCGACGGCCGGGCGCACCGGCGGCTCTTCGCAGTGGCGGCGAGGCCCGGGAGGGCGGTCTGCGCCGGGACCCCGGGCAGGCGTTGTGGAAACCCTAAACCCTCCCGGCTCCCCGCGAGGAGCCTGTTTCGCCCGGGCCCCACTTCTGGTGGGGCCCGAGGCCCGCCCCGGGGGGGGCGCGGTCGGCGTGGCCACGGTGCTGCGCGCGTCCTCCGCGCCCTGCAGTCCGCCGGGCACCGTCAGCCGACCCGCACTGCCCCGCACGGCCCCGCACTGCCTCCCTCCCGGCGTGCCGCTCCTCCCGCGCCGGGTTCGCACTCCCCCCGGTCCCTCAGGCCGCCCCGGGACGCCCTCGGGCTGCCGGCCGGCCCGTGACCGCGGGCGGGACGAGCGGCAGAGGCCAGCCCCGCTCCGGCCGCCGTGGCCGCCGGTGCCGCCGGGGAAGCGGCGCTGGAAGGAGGGAGGCGGCAGAGAAAGACACGCGGAGAGGAGACGGCTGAGGCGGGACTCAACGACCGCCCGAGAGCGAGCGACCGGCCAGCGGCACCGGGCGGGGCGGGCCTTCCGGGGCTCCTCCGCCGGCCAGGGCCGCCGCGGGCTGCGGGCCCGGGACGGGGCCTCCGTCCGACCCGGCCGCGCCGGCACCCGCCGCGGCTCGACGGGCGGCTCCGCCAGCCGCCGCTGCGGCCACCGCAGGGACGGCCCCGGCGCTGGGGGCTGCGCTGGGGGACGGCCCCCGCCGGGCCGGGCAGCCGCGGGTCCGGGGCGACAGGCGCGGGGCTGCAGCCGGTTCCGGCGAGGGCCGCCCGGCGGGGTCCCGCGCACCGTCCACCGGCGGACGGCTCGCCTCTCGCCCCACTGGTAACGGCCCCCCGGAGAGAGGCGGGTTACCGGCGGCCAAGGCAAATGACAGGCGGCAGGCGGGGCCAGCACCACCGGCCAGCGGGGCTCCTCGCAGGAGCGGACCTGCCGAGCGCGCGGCTGCCTTCGCCTTCTCGGGGACCCCCTCCTCCGAGCCATGCCTCTGAGCGCCCAGCACGGCTCGGGGCAGGCGTAGCAGCCACCGCTTTTGTCGAATGAAACTCCCCTCCCCCGCAGCAGGGCAGACGCTTTTCAGAGGAAAAGCATATTCGCTGCCTTGGGATCAAATCCCGCCTCTTTCCGATGTCCAAGGCCACGCTCTGGTAAGCAGAGTGCGTGATGTGGTCCTCAGTCCTGGCTCCTCGTACTGATGCCATGCACTGAGCACGCCATAGCCTTGGAAACGGGCTTTTGCTTGAAATTCATGCAGGGATTTCTAAGTGGCTGGATTTCAGTTTTTCAGAGCTCAGCTGCAGACATGTTCAGGGGACTCAAGCAGTGCTCTCCTCAAGTAGTGCTTAGCCTGCTGAAAATCAGGAATCGAGGAGGTGTACTACCTCTGTCACTTCCATCCTTCTGTCTCCCTAACCGCTAGTCGCTGTTGAACGTTTTGGCTGTTACGCAGAGATATGAATGACTTTGTTTGCCATGTGGTTAAGGTAGTGACACTTCTAAGAGCACGTCACAATGAGTACCTCATTGCACACTCAGTGGCGGGACTTTCTTTTGGCATATTGGTATGAAAGACTGTTCTTTGTGATGTGAATTGAAGGGCAGATTCACTCTGTTTCAAGACGTAAGCTCGCAAAGCCTTTCCCAGCTAATTTATGACTTTGCATGTCGATACAATGTTCAGCATGTGTATTAAAATGAAAATGTCCGGTAAAAACTGAGCACATTTGGGAGTACCTAGCTAGAGATGTTTTGTTTACTAAGTGGACAAGTTGGGAAGGGAGCTCATGAAAAAAGGTGATTCATTCATACCAGACCTGAAAACCACAGCGAGCCTCCAGAAACAAGATCCCGGTTTGCTGCCCACCGGTTACAATCGCCAAAATACTTGCATGTGTCTGCAAGTAGGGAATCAAGATTTACAATTTTGTGACTGGTGTCTACAAAGCGCTACTGTAATTCTCTGAAATAAAATACATTGCTTTTGAAAGTGCAGAGGCTGCAGGTGTTCAGTGTAGTGTTTTAAGCAGAAATAAGGAATCTTACTCCTCTTCGTGTTTATAATTTTTACACTGATATGGCTACATTAATTCTTGACTGACACTCATAGAACTAAGTGGGGAAATTTTACCTGGTGCCAGAGTGATGTTGCTCTAGAGGAGAATGAAGTGCCTAGAGAGCATGATGTCTACTTCTGTTGAGTTTAGTGCTTGAAAACCGTCCAGTACTTCTGGGCAGGGGATGAGATAGGGGAAATGTCTTGTCAGTTTAACGCAACTCCTTTCATCTACCTGCTTGTTCCAAGCAGTTTTCTGAGATTAACTAATCTGTTCACACATGAAAGCACACTGGTCAGGATTTAAAATGCATCTTTGACCTGTGAGCACTCTGCGGCTTTAGGAAAAAGCATTGTACCTTGGCTGTAACTGTTGGGGATCTGGATCCAGTCCTATTCGTCCTGTGGTCAGCAGCACCCCTGGCTATTGTGTCTCTGCTTTTGAAGGGCAGCAAAGAAGGGTTTAGTAAAAAAAAAAAAAAAAGAAAAAAGTAACAGAAGAGATTGATTACTTAAACAAGACATTAAACAGCTGAAATGTACTGGTTGCACATATAGGAGAAGTCTTGTTCACCTCGCTGCTCTACACAAAACTGCTTGTCCCCTTTGCGGGCCCCAAGAGCTGTTGTACTCTCTGTATGATACTCTCAATACTCTTTATACTCCACAGCAAAAGTCTGACAGAAGATTAATTTTTTTACTGGTGATCTAATGATAATCTTCTGTTCATTGCTTCAGCTTGGGATTGCAAGGAGAAGAGAGTGACAGAGGGAATCACTGGAGATTTTTAAGGCAACTCTTTCTTTTAATCTGTGCAAACAAACATTCAAAAATGAGTCAGCTCTGGATGGTTACCTAGAAAAACCTTTACGAAAAGCAGCACTTCACCATCTAATGTTTTGCTGTTCCTTAGTACTATCTGAATGAGGATGCTTGAACAGGAGAAAAAATATTTATCTAATTCTCGGGGAGAGAGAGTCTAATGGGATGAAAGAAGACTTAGAATTCAATGGAGCACTGACTTGCCATCAGGGTTATACAGACTATAATATTGATGCTATTTTACTCCTGTGTTATAAATACCCAAACATTTAGATTGTCAGCAACCAGCCCCTGATGGCATCGAGAGGCAGGTTTACAAAATGAAGAATCCAATGGGCCTGTGCTCAGCACACCATGCCAGAGGGCCACGAAACTGCAGACTTCATATTGCCCTGCTCCAAACCACTGAAGGGCTCCCAGTATGTGCAGCCCAGTTGGGCAGGAGTCCATGATTTTGGCAAGTGGAAAGATGACTCCCTGAAAGCCTGCCTGCCTTGTGCCCATCACAGCGGTAGCTGCGCTGTCATTAAGGTCTGTTTGGTTTTGCCTCCTACACGGCTGCAGAGTGGGAGACACGACCCCTCTCTGTCTTGTTTTATTGTTTATACTCTGCAGTGATTTTTGCTATATTTCCGTGTCTACTTTTCACTGTTATTCTGGGAACCTGCATTTTCTTGTAAGAAAAAATCATAGAGAGTTCAGAAATGGAAATTACATTTGTCCTGTCTTTGCTGCATTCCAATTGATGTATCTGCAGATCATGCCAGTGTTTTGGGGGGATTTTCATGCTGGTGGCTGATCATACCCCACGTTCTCACGGAGGAACAGTCCAGGATGTTCGATGCTGTTTTATGTCTGAATGTTGGTGTTAAATGGGATATGCAGGATCTCATAGCAAGTATCTCCAACAGCTAAATCTCTGCAGAGGGACAAGAGGAAAACATATGGATTCTATTCAGTGCTAGAAGCTATGAATGTACTATTCAGCTATGATACGTATGACTAGATGGCGTATACAAGAAGAATGAAGTCTGACCAGACAGCTATTACATCTAAAGACCAAAGAAAGTGTTGTTATAGTGAAGGACTCCTTCCCATAATGAATGAATAGTGAAAGTCAGTTTAGAATGATGACTGGTGCAGCAGATACATGAAATGGTCAAATGTGCAGTGCCTGTCTAACCACAAATAAGTCTTCTGGAACAGACAGAGGTACTTAGCTAGGACTCATCCCTGCAGTAAGATGGTGACTGGTCTGGTCTATGGCAATGCTTCTTGAGTGGACACAGAGTTCACCAACAGGCTTGCCAAACTGACAGACAAGGTACCTTCCTCGCTGCCTGCTGCCCTGTGCATAGTTAAGAGCTCTCCCTGCAATGTTTCTTCATTTATGCTGTTGTTGGCCATCTGAAGAATTTGAGGTTAATGTTGGCTGCATCTCTGGTGCATCCCAGTGGAACAACATTTGCTCTCTGGTGCTCAGCTACCAGGCTGGCTGAAGATCAGCAGCTATGTGGCAGATCCCCTTTCTTGGACTTCTCACGTGTGCTGCATGCAGCTGCAGCTCTCGTCAGGCTCCGGGAGCAGCCCTGCAGTGTGGGCTCCTGTGTGCTTGCTCAGGGTGAGAGGCTTGTCCATCCATGCAGGGGAGAAGTCTGGGCACCACTTGGAGAAAAGTGAGATGAGAGGAGAGACCCAAGGTGGTGGGAGAGCAGCTGGACCATCCAACAACTCCTCTGCTTCATGCTCCGTTTCTTTTCTGCTTTGTGGTAGGGTTATGACTTCTAGGCCAGGACTTACCCCATGACTCTGGCAACAGGCATAGGTGGGACTTGTGTACATCAGTGGGCAAGTAGCTACAGTGTCCTCTGTGTGTCCAGAGGTGGGCTAATTTGGAAGACCTAACAAGGATTAATAGCCTGCCGACCTCTAGTTGTCACGTGCACGTGATATCGCGTGTGCTGGGAAGACCTATGCCGAGGGTCAGCCATCTGGTGCTGTCACATCACCTGCAGCTCAGGCGTGACCGTTGCAGTGGGGGTGCGCGTACCTCCTCTGCATGGCTGCTCGCACCGCAGTCCTGTCCTTCCCGCACAGCTGCAGTGCCCTCTGGTACAGCGGCAAGCTTCAGCTCTTCGCCGATAGGCACCCCTCACTGCAGCGCTGTACTCAACACCAGCAGCCCAGCCTTGCTGCACCACCACTGCTCTGCACACACAGTACTCCTGTTTGCCTTTTGCTGGTGTCTCCTGAGTGAGTGTTTTGAGACCCTCCTCAAATGGGGGCTGTGGGCCGTGTGTCTGATTGTTCCCTGGGCACGTGCAATGCCTTAGGTGGAGAGGTAAGTCTGGGTTCTATGTGGGTGCTTAAAAATGAACAAAGCAGGCTGCCCTGGAGTGAGGTGCCCTGCAGAAGTGTCAGTACCAAACAAGAGGGAGATGTCAGCACAGGTCAGCAAAGCGTTTCTATGTTTCTTCTTTTAAACAAGCGTCAGACCTTCCTCATCCTTAGCCTAATGTCTTTCTGTATATTGTACATTGTAGTTAAAGTTTCCTTGCACTAATTATTCTAAATAGCAGATCCCATGTAATCATCTGTGCACAGTCCTGATATTGCTGAGCAAGTTCCTAACCAGAAATCCTAAGAGGCAGTGAAAGTATTTACCTTGGGGTCAGTGGGGACTGTGTGCTCTATACCTCTCTCAGCTCACACCAAATAAAAAGCTTTGTTTTCTTTTGTTTTTATCTAGATGTAACAATTCATGATTAGGATTTAAAGAGAGGACTTAAATTGACTTAATTGTGTTTTGTGTACTTCTTATTTAATACTGCAAGCAAAATAAATCAGAATGGGATTAATTAATTTTAATTTGTTGTTGTTACTAATTATATGCTTAAGGCCTCAAATACGATAATATTTTTATTTGAGTAGAAAAAAAAAATGTTTTAAAATAGGTATGGAGGAGAAATAGAATTTATTCTCAGGATCAGTCTTAAGAAATAACGTCACATATATTCCTGGATCCTGCTTTTTCTGCAGTTCATATCACTAAAGTAGTTCTGCTCAGTGCAACAGGAGCATCCCTTCTTTCTAGCTCTGCTATCTTTCAGGGTTTGTAGAGATGCTATGATAAGTAGACTGTTTTTACTATAAGTGAAAATTAGAACCAAGTATATTTTCACCAGTTTGATTTGGCAAATGGACTTGTTTTTATCCACTCTGTGTAAGCACCAGTTGCATTTTGGTAATAGGACCAGTTAACGTAGGGCAGCCTGCTCTGCAAGTGCATCTTCACAGTTTCACTGACCACAACATCTCTCATTTTGTCACAGGGGATGAGGCAGGTGATTCCTTCTGCCTCGCTTTCGGAGAACAGTTACACACTGGCAACAGAAAGTTCATAGTTTTGAAGATCAGTTGAGATCAGATGCTCCCACAAAGTGTATTCATTAGGGTTTGTGTCAGTCTTTAGCAAGGTACACATTAAGACGTGGAAGGAGGCTCCATTCAGCTTGGTCCAGCGGAGAGAAGAGGTCTTGTCTTTTCCAGGATCACCTGAAGCACTGTCCTCCTACGCTGAGAGCCCATGGGCCATATTCTTGCAGGATTTGTCTGTTCACGACCTTCTTTCTATAGTTTTAGATGTGAGGTAATATCCAGGCAAAAGCACAAGCTTGTGGATCTGATGCAAAGTGCTTTAAAGATCACGATCAGGAATGAAGAAGGAAACAGAATTAGACGAGCTCAGTGATGAACAGAAGCAATGCTTTAAATATGTTCTGGCCCGCATATATATGCTTCCTTCTATTTAAATTCCCAGATCAAACCAGTTATTTTAGGGAAGCATTGGAAGAGTAATGGATCCAGTTAAGGGGTGTAAGATTTTCCTCTGCAAATGGGATACTGGAGGAAGGGGTTATTTCAAGGTTGTATGGGTACAGTTCGCAATACTAATAAACAGTCCCAGGGATAAATCATGTAAACACACATGCATCTAAGAGTAGGTTTCATAGTCAGTTTTCCACTGCCTATTCAGTGCTCTGCCCTGCGATCTGAAACCGTGGATTCCAGCAGCAGTGTCTCTGTGCCTCACGTACGAGTTCCACAATCTGCAACGTGCATCTGAAAAAATGTAATTTAGGCCTCGGCCAGCCTGACATTAGGCTTACCCTGCTCAGGGTGAGGACAATGAATCTATTAACTTTGACAGGGACAGGCCTGGGCCCACTGCCATGGGCACAGGACATTATCTGAACTAACAGGTCCCTGCCGAGATAGCTCGCAGTGCTTCCAATGGCGGTTTCTGCCGTCTCAGTCACTTGCCTCATATGTGGGTATATGGTGATGGGAGGTTTAGCACAATATCCAGTTCCAGAGTTTTGCATGGAAAATGTGCTCTAATACCCAAGACACGTTGCAGTCGGATTTTCAGAGGTGCTGCACGCTGCCCTGCCTGCGTGCCGGCGAGCCCAGCGCCTCTGCTTGCGGGGAGGCATGCTGGGCGGCCGCTCCTGGCCGCCGGAGCCGGGGCGGCCGGGGAGGGGTTCTGGGGGTGGCTGGAGCTGGGGGTGCTGACTCTCGTGGCGGGGCACAAGCACCACATGCTTGCACGCTATTTTTTCCTGGGCTACTCGTGTGTGTAAGGCAGCAGAGAGCCAGAGGGTGGCCCATGGATGGACTGGCTCCTTTCACAAAGAAAAACGGGCTGTGTAATACTGCAGTATGGATCTGTATACATGCTGCTTTTACAGTGTGTATGTGTATACCTGTTTTGCAGAGAAATGATGCCTGTTTTACTTGGCTAGGCGGAACTAAGCCTCTGGGATATTTTGAGGCTTTTTGACTTACTCTGCACACAGCAGACCAGTTTTGAGTTAAATCATCCCTCCCAGACTGGAGTCACAGTGATTCAATTTACTGCATTTTCAGGTAGTTCATACTCCTCTTAATTTTGTCTTTAATTTCTAAGAAAGGCCACCTTAGACAAGTGGTTTAGTTCATATAATGCGTTACTTACACTTTTGGATGCAAAAGCTACTAGCATATTTCGTCATGACAAGTGTAGAAGTTCTGTGTTTAAAAATCAAATTGCAGCACTGTCCATGTAACAATCCTGTGATCATTACTCTGTCAAAGTGCCCACTGCCTTCAGTCTGAATAATGACCACAAGACTGGTCTTCTCTGTGCAGATTTTAAGTTTCTCATGGAAGTATGCATGTACACAGATGAAATAAATACATATGTTTGTCTGCAAAGGAATGGTGCACTGACATTTCAGATATGCGGAGTGAAAGAGTATAGTCCATAAATGTAGGTAAATGCTTCAAAGTGCAGCAATGCAGGTACAGAACTTTCAATTTTGTAGTGAAGTTTATGATTTCAGCCTTTTGTTCTGGAACAGATTATTTTTTTTCTTCTATATTTCCTGTGATCTCAAATTCTAAAAAAAAATAATAAGTGAACAGTCCGATTAACAAAATCAAAACAATTTATTGAAATGTTGATCTTCCATTTTACAGTTTATTGGACAACATTAATTTCAAAACCTGAAAAAAAAAAAGGTAGAAATATAATGCCTTGTTTTACTGGAAATGCTTTCTCTTCATCTTTATTTTAAAACTAACGTTCCTCAAAAGTGACATAATTTCCCCCGGATTGTTTCACTTCTGACAAGCTGGTGTTTTCTGAGGTACATGTGTCCATCAGAAATTTTCTGACTGGTGCTGGTGTAAAGTCATAATCAGTTTTTGTTTCGAGACGAGGCCCAATTTCTTTAACCAGTTAGTTGAATTTTGCCTGTGTCAAGTTCCATGTATGAATCTTTCTCTAAACATGGGTGGGATCCAGCCGTGATGTGGAGGAAGGCGTGGGATGGCTTTGCTGATGCAGGAGAGGAGCTGTGGCCAAGATGCTGTCCCCAGTAAATCGCCGCCTTGGCAGAAGGCCAGGTCAGAGCTGCATGCCAGCTGGGCTACCACCCGCACTGTCAAAGTGGAGACATGCACTTAAAAAAAATTATCGTATATTTTCAAGCTAACTGCTTCTGGAAGGATTAGCAGATTAAATGCCAGTCATCCTAGCTTTATCTAATTTCAGCTGTTGTACCGTCAAAATATTTTCCTATAAAATATCAGGGATCAGGGTGCATTGTTTCTGAAATCAAGGGTGTTTTTCTATCGAGTTGAGTAGGCTAAGCTTTGCTGCTGTGCTATGGGCTCAGAAGAGGAGGAACTCGCACATTTTCTCCAACTCTGTTACCAATGTGCAGAAAAGCAACTGCATCAGCAGCAGCCTAGAAGTCAGAGAGCATGTGTGGGACAAACTGTTGAACACTGTGGTGTGCGTGGTTTATCAGGGTAGAAGCAGCTGGTGGTTGCAGGGCTGGCAGGGCTGGCAACGCCACTGGTGCCCGGGGAGCATGGGCGGCTCATCCGATGGGCAGCCCCATGTCATGGTGCTCCCTCCTGCCTGTGCCACAAGGGACTTGCCCCAGACCTGCAGATACATGAAAGAGGGGAGAGCTGGGTGCTAAATCTGCATATACCTCAGGTGCCTTGCCTGAATAACGGTGTTTATTTTTGGCAAACGATGCCGCCCTTTGAAGAGCTGTTGAAGACTATTCCACCACTGCCCATAGAGTACTTGCAAAGACTCAGCTTCAAGGCATTATTGGTCTTGATCCAAAGCCAATGGAAATATCTGCATTACATTTAACAGCCTCTGGAACAAGCACTTACGGAAATGTAATGTCTTATTTATTGGCTTGCTTGATACGAGAGTGCCAACAAAGGAAAGTTGTTCAAATGCCTCCAAATTACTGGCTCTTGAGCATCAATCTGCCACCTCCCCCTCCTTTTTTTTTTTTGGGGGGGGGGTGGTGGTGGTGGTGTGCTTTTTGGAAGGACTTTTCAAGTTTTGACTCGAAAGTGAGAAGTCAGGCTTTAAGAACTAACATATATCAAAGAAAGAATCCCCGAGAGCTTTCAATCTGTGTGCCATGAAAGATGCTCCCCCACTCAGACAAGCTCAGCCTACGGTCCTCCTTCCTGCAGAAAGAGCCCCTCAGACCTTAATGAGTTTAGTCTGCAGGATTTCCTCTTCCGGTGACATTATCAGAAGAAATTACCCTGTACCATTACCTGTGGCCAATGAAGGTTGACAGGCCTCCCCCTGCTCTCCTCTCCTGGTCTGTGTGTGACTCCCCGAGACAGGAAAGTATTGTCTGGACTTGACCCTTTGAAGTTTCCCTCACCTCCACCTACCAGCTCGCTGCAATTTCAGCACTGTGGCCCCCTGTCCTGTGTGCTTGGAGGCTGCGGATGCTGCCGTGGTTATTACAGCTGGGTGCTATGGATGCATGTGGGGGGCCTGCTCTGTGGGAGCCTGGGGGGGGGAGCTCGCAGGGGGTCCCCAGCATCCCTCCTGCCCAGCCCTGGGGGGCCGGGGCTGGCCTGTGGCCCACCGAGGAGGGGTGCGGATCTGCAAACTGAGAAGGCTGAAGGGATGCAGTGCAATTATTTCTCAGGCGATGCTTAACTTCAAAGATGTTTAAAGAAAGGAAAACATATTGGAAAAGAAGGGTCACTCCAGTGGTAATAAATGAACATCTTAGCAAAGTGCCAGACTGAGGCTCTCATGGTTGTTCCCACTGATTTCCTGCTCACCAGCTAGTGCCCAAACCTGGCTGAGGGGGGTCCTGGCGCTTGTCCTCCTGCTGCCCACCACCACCAGCCTCCTCTTCCTGGTCCTGGCCTGGACCCTGAGTGCTGGGCAGAGCTGGGCACAGGGCGGGTGCAGGGTGCGAGGCCATCTCTGTACTCAGCGCTCTTGTGCAGCACACGCCTGGGGAGCACGCCGCAGCTTGGCGGCACGTTTGGGCAAGGGCTGCTGCTGTGCAGCATGGCTGGGTCCAGGGGCTGGCCTGGGTCCCTGGTGTCTGCCCGTGGGTTGGCGGATTGCGGGGATCCAGTTACGTGTGGTCCCTGTGCCTGAACACCCTGAGTATCTTGTCCGATGGAGATGAGCTGCCTCATGGCAGGCTTGTGAGACTAGACCAGGCGTTTGGCCTTTTTGAAAGAAAAAGGGTGTATGGGATTGTTCATAAAACAGTCAGATCTAACTCCTCCAAGAATGACTACATATGACCTTGCTCATGTATTTTTTACAGCAGGCAGAGCAGTGCTCCTCTGGCTGTAAAACACTCTGGGCTTTGCCGCTCCAGGGTGCAGCAGCAATCTGCTGGTCCTTCTGTATCCAGGCAGAGGGGTTCAGCAGCACGAGCGATGGGGAGATGTCGGAATTTGCCACCCACAGACTGGTTTGTCATGTGTGCAGCCTGGGTAATCCCAGCGCTGCTCAGTCCTGTAGGACCTTGGAGTCAGACAAGCCTCAATGTGTACTAGCTCGTTTGGTGGCAACAAATTGTCCTAACCATGCTCTGTGAATGCTGAATTAAGCATGGTGAATGAGGGTTGAAATTGAAAGCAGCTAAGTAAGCCTGATATGTGCTGTCTATTCTGTGTTTGTATACATAACTGTTCAATATCTTATAAACTTTCCCACAAAATCAAACAACACCCCTCTTAAGGGAGTGGTTTTCCAGCAATTATGAAAACCAAGTTGTGTGGCATCTGGGTACAGAGAACTATAGCCAAACACCACTTTGTTCTCGAGTCTTTTCCTTTCCCCCTGATTTTACTTTTAAACATTCATTGCACAGCTGTATCGTTCATCTTGAAAATTTTTGAAGGGTATACCTCAGGAGCGTTTTCTCTGTTTAGGACTCTGCTGGCTTCCCTTTATATCTTTTGGTTATGTCCACAGCCAGGCATTGTTTAGCCTACATTATGTGACTCAGAATGGTTTTGGTTTACATCCACTTTATCATTCTGTATCACCTATAGAATTACTACACACAGAAATTCAGACCTCTCTCTGTACAACTGGGTAAAGAAGTATAACTCTACACACGAGCTCCAAGGGCACTGTAAACGCCACAGCCTTGGTTAAAAATGTCTGCCTAGCAAAAAATGGGGAAGCCTTTTTGCAGGATGGAGTGTCTCAATTCTTGTCTGATAATTTTGGGTAACAAAAGGTGATGTCCTGTGGCATCAGCCCTGGGAGGGTGAAACAAGGTTCAGGAAAACCTTGTAGCTTCAATGCTGGGTTCACAGAGACGGCAGGGAGGACTCCCAGGAAAAAGGCAATGTTGTCCTGCTTGGAGGGTACCCAGCAGAAACATCTTTCTCCCTGACCATAACTTCATCCCACTTTCCTTTCATCCTCTAGGCAGGATGCACTCTGCAGAGAAGGATTTACCATGGCTGTTAGCAGCAGTAAGTTCCGATACTGCTTTCTTCTCTGACCCAAATGCTGGATTGCTGGGAAACTTTCGGTGGCTGTGTTGGAAAAGCACCACCCTCTCCGAGCCCCATCTGCAGGGAGGTAACTTGGCACAGCTCCCCAGCTTTAACGTGGATAAGGGAGGATACAAAGGGGATTACTGCTTCTTGTGGAGCATTTCCCTCTATGGCTGCTGTCTCTCTAGGGGAACAAAGGGCCCTTCCAGCTCCCAGGTGAGGCAGCAAGTATTAAACCCTGACTGGGGGACCTGCTATGGATTTGCATTGCTATTGCTGCTTCTGATTCTACAGCTTTTCCGGGGCTTCATTAACCCAGTTACTTGATTCACAGCTTGGAGAATTAGTATGGTTTTCTGTAACTGGGAGGCCTTCATGTAAAGCTTGATCTTGCTGTAATTCTCAGTCAGTTTGGTAATTTTATTGGGCCTCAAAGTATTCTGTGGCTGGAGGAAATGCTCTATGTAAAACTCACAGCTTCATCTGGTAGTGATTTGTCATTTACCATGTTTTGGGCTTGCTGCCAGCTCAGCTGTTGCCAAATGAAAGGAAGACAAGGGAATAAAATGATTATCAGGAAAAGGCTTAGAAATGTTGCAAATGAAATAAATGAAGAATAGCTTAAAACTAAGATGAGGATATATATAATCAATCACAGAAATCATGGGGGCAGGCAGCAAGGGAGTTCAGATTTCCCCTAGACTACAGTCCTTTTCACACTGAGAACATTTCAGTGTTACCTTCAAATATATGTGATCAAGTGGACCACCAAGACAAAATTTCCTGTGGACCTGTAAACCCGTGCTTATCTCTATTTTGTGTATCTTTAAATGGGGTATCTATTATTAGTGGTTAAAAAGCCTGTTACTATTACACATTTACTCTGTGGTGGGAGCTAAAGGTCAGGGAGGTATGCAAAGAGGCAAAAAGGGCAGTCTCCGGCCCACAGAACCAACTGCAGTACTGTTTGGAAGGAGATGCTGTCCCTGAAAGGGCTGTTTTGCAGGGCTCCGGTGTCACAACAGACTGTCTGGAAACTGCCGGTGGATTTACCATCCCAAGACCCAGCAGCTGGGGGAAGGCCTGCCAGCGCCGCTGCAAGCTGGGCCCCGGGATGCCTTCTCCTGGCTGCGGGTCTGTAAGGTTGGACTGCTGACCCTGGGCCCTCTCTCCGCATTCAGCAGTTACTGGTCTGCTTTCATTGAGGCTGGTGCTGTGTGGGAGGTACCTGGTAATTTCAGAAGCAGTGTGTATGGGCCTGGGGATCGACTGGTGTCCATCACCTACTGAATAGGTGGAAGAATATTTTCAGACGGACTGCCTAAATCCGTACCCACTTTGAAAAAGGGTCCTGCGTTTTAGTTAATGGAAGTTTTGGTTTGAAGGGTTGAGCACTACAGGTGAAAAATTTGTATTCCATACATGGAATGGAACAAACAAACTTTGGAACATACAAACTTTCAAAGAACATGTTTAGTTTGTGTAAGGAGTTGTTTCTTTACACTTCCACTGCTGGGTTTTGGTTTAATACGCACATTTAGGCAGAAGTTGTGACTTTATGTTGTGAAAAAATAAAAGGCCAAAAGATAAGGGTGATTCAACAAATACTTTATCCAAATATCAGGCACTTCTAGGGCTTGTAAATTGTTTTGGAGACAGTTCCACAGCTCTGTCAGCAGCCAGCTGTGAAGGGAATTTCCCACAACTTTTAATATGCTCCTGATTTAATAATTCTTCTTCTCAGCTATGTGAGGTAAGTCAGTAAAACTTAATAGAGGCAGAAACAGAGGTGTAGGGAGATTAACGACTTGCCTAAGGTCCTAGAGGACCAGGGTCTGTTAGCACAGTGCTACCCCAGCAGCACGTCCTGCTGTGGGTGCACACAGGTTAGTGTGGCGTGCGGATGCTCTCTCATTAGGTCGGGATGATCACGCTGAACTCTGGCGAGGCAGGAAAGGGGTGGCACCGTGTGGAAGGGGCCATGCTAAACACTGGGTCAGGAAGGCAGAGGGACAGCCAGGGAGACATCTCTTCAGTTGCTCATCTGGGTTGGGTCGGGGGGAACAGGCATGCTGGGGCAGGAGCAGCTCCCGGTTATTCACCCTGGTGCAGTAGTCAGAGGTGAGTGACAAAGTCTGGGCCTGCAGCAAGAGCAGCAGCACTGTAATCCTACTGCATGGTGCCTGACGTGCGAATGTGGGCTTCTTACAGGCTTTTTAACTTGTGGTAGAAAGAAGTTGAACAAAGCAGCAACTATTTGGGTAAACTTCCACTTCTCCAGGCTCCAACCCTGCTTATGATGTCCCAGTTTTCTCAGTCAAGATACCCTCTCCACTAATGAACTGCAAGGACTGTATTTGCTCTTCTTTATCCACTGTCCTTATCATGGTTATCCTTCCCATGGTTACTACTGCTCCTTTCAGCCCTTACTCTCCCTTCCAAATCCATTCTTCCTCTTCCTGCCTTTAATTTTTCTCCTGCTTTGAGATGCATATTGCCTTAGCTGCTTTTCCCCTGCTGTGCTAAATTGGTCCTTGAGGAAGGCAATGCCTTCCATCATCACATATCACTGCTGATTTTCCCTTACAGAAAGGAATGGTTGCTGTAGAGGGGGTCCTGGCCTTGATGATAGGCGGCTTGATGTCTGTTATGGTTGTAGTCTTCAAATACATGAGCAAGAGAAATTTTCTTGTCTTGTGGCCTTTTTATTCTTTCTTGAAGGTGCACTGGTACGCTGAGAATAAGGAACTTAAATTGAGCTGGCAGTGGCTTCTTTGTGATATCAGCACGCTGGAATACAGTTCTGTCTTATTCACAGAGCAGAATACTGTTGCTCTTGATGTGAGATGCATCCCTACCCCACCAGCTGTTCTCCCCACCCAAAGCCTTAGCTGATGGTGAATACTTGTATGTTTTTAATGGTAGTCAGCAAGTTTAGGCTGTATCTTTTTGATATAACTAAAGAAGCTTTTAAATAGTGAGCCTAATGGAGGACTAAGATCAAGGAAATGTTAAGTTTTATTCCAACCTTTGAGACCGACTTCCTTGGTAGTACTGTATACAGTGCTATGTACAAACCTGACTTAGGAAGTGTTAATGTGAACTGAAACCTGTAAGGACAGCATACACTCAAAGAAATGTCTGTTTATTGTGCTTGAACTTCTGATTAGTGAAAGACATGATCCATTTAGAAAAGGAGACAGGGAAAGGAAGACTGCCGAGTTGCTAAAGAGACATAGGAAGGCAATGACAATTTAGAAATGGATTTGTATTCCATATCTGTAGAGCAGTGACATATATACTTTTTGATATTTGGGAAATGTGAATTTCTTTTCCATGCAGTGCTCTAATAAAAGTGTGGATCCAGCTTTCCTAACCATGAAAATATAGATGGTCATCACACTGAAAACTCTTCTTTTTTATATTTTGGTCACCTGTTAGCCTATTTCCAATCGTTTGAGGTCATTTGCATTAAGTGAAGTCTGGAAATGTGGTACACTTACGACAGCTGTTTGAGCAATCTGGAAGATCTGTGGAGTGCAGTCTTTGAAATGAATTTTAGTATGTCTGGGTGCATTACTGGAGGCTGTGTAAGAAGCAAAGAAATTACTATGGTTCAGCCTGGTTTGTTCTACACTGGGGTCCATCATGATTGCTGTGGTTTAATCCCAGTAGGCAGCCAAGCCCCACCCAGCTGCTCGCTCACTCCCCTGCATCAGGATGGGGAGAGAATCGGAAGGGTGAAAGTGCGAAAACACGTGGGCTGAGATAAAGACAGTTTAATAGGTAAAGCAAAGCTGTGTGCACAAAGTAAAATAAGGAATTCATTCACTGCTTCCCATCGGCAGGCAGGTGTTCAGCCATCCCCAGGACAGCAGGGCTCCATCACACGTAACGGTGACTTGGGAAGACAAACGCCATAACTCCAAACATCCCCCTCTTCCTCCTCCTTCCCCCCAGCTGTTATTGCTGAGCATGACACCATATGGTGTGGGATATCCCTTGGGTCAGTTGGGGTCAGCTGTCCTGGCTGTGTCCCCTCCCAAGTCCTTGTGCACCCCCAGCCTGCTCGCTGGCGGGGCAGGGTGAGGAGCAGAAAAGGCCTTGACGCTGCGCAAGCACTGCTCAGCAGCAGCTAAAACACGGGTGTGTTATCAACACTGTTTTGGTCACAAATCCAAAACATAGCACCATACAAGCTACTACGAAGAAAATTAACTCTATCCCAGCCAAAACCAGTACAATCATGCATCAAAGGTCAAAGTTAAAAAGAAAAGTTAATGTGAAGTCAAAATGCCAAAAGGAAAAAGAAGTGTAGTGATCTGATCCAAAAATACCAGTTGCACCTTGCTGAGAGACTAAAGTGTTCTCAATTTGCACCCACCAGTTTCCTCAAATAGGGTCTGTCTGGTTAGCAGCTAATGCACAATTGCTAATGAGAAGGTGAGTTTACCTCTTTGCTTGTTTGTTAATGACATTTTGCATAAATGTAGGCTACAGAGGTTCACATAGTAGCTTTGTCGGAAAGATTAAGAAGTGAAGGTAAATGATGTGGGGGCTGGCTAGTCTTCATCTGCTGCCATCCTTGGAGACATTCAAGCCTGATCTACTTTCAAAGTGTCCCTGCTTTGAGTAAAGGTTGCCAGATTGCCTTGTAATGTTTCTTCCAACCAAAATTATTTTATGATTTATGATAAGAGAAGTTTAGAAAAAAGTTTGACTTATTCATTTGTCCTGTCTTGGTATTTCTTCAGCATATCCTTGCTTACTACCGCATTTCTGTGAGAACACCCCATTTTGATTAACTGCCTGGAAAAATTTCTGATTCTTTAATGATATGCTTATGACTAATTCATGCTCCCTCCTGATGAGTGAGTCAAAATCCAGGCCAGCCAGCTATGAGTTATGCACCCAGTCTGAAAACTCATTTTCATTTATTTTCTTAATCTGAACTGCAGGAGTTATCTAATATTTTTGTCTTCTCAAAAACAATAAGAATGCCATTTCTAAGCCTCCCTTAGTAGAATAATGGTAATGTGCTTTGGAAACAGGAAAAACAGAAAGAAAATATTTACGTTTCTAAACAAAATATCTATCCAAGCAGGTAATCACTCTGAGAAAGACAGAGGGAATGTCCCGAGGCTGACAGCAGCCCATGAAGTCACACGAGAAGCAAGAATGGCAGGGAAGGGTAACAACTGTGTGCCTACCTCCAAACTGAAAGAATATAGCATAATGTTTTTCACTGCACTATAAGTAGTTAATCGAATAAGTGCAAATTAAATGGGCTTCCAGGAAGACTTTCTAGGCACATCAGAGTTTTTTCATGCTAACAAACAGTCTTATTACTATTTTCACAGAATCATAGGATAGCTATGGTTGGGAGGGGCCTCTGGAGAGCGCCTCGTGCAACCCCACTGCTCAAGCAGGGTCAGCTACACCAGGCTGAGTTTTGAGTATCTCCACAGATGGAGAGTCCACAGCCCCTCTGGGCAACCTCTGCCAGGGTTTGACCACCCTCACGGTGAAGAAGTGTTTCCTTATGTTCAGATGGAGCTTCCTGTGTTTCAGTTTGTGCCCATTGCCTCTTGTCCTGCCAGTGGGCTGCCTCTTCTTCCTCCCCTCCCATCAGGTATTTATACACATGGGTAAGACCCCCTGAGCCTCCTCTCCTCTAGACTGAAGAGTCTCAGCTCTCTCAAACTCTCCTCTTTTTCCAGCCTAGGAAACCAGTTCCCCAATGCAGAAGATGCAGCAAACTTTTTCCTGTATGATGTCTTCCAACTCTTGCCTCAGATGTGCCAACCTCGTTGAAACTCGGTTTGTGACGCTCCAGGGGGTTTCTCAGAGGCCCCAGCGTGCCCAGCAGGCCATGCCCACTGCCTGCAGCTCTCCCCACGAACTGACCTCGGGGCCGCAGAGCAGGGGCTCTGGGCACAGCCCTGGCGCGAGCGAGCGGCTGGGTCGGTCTCCGCTTTGAGGGTGTTTCTGAACAGACCTCCCTGCCAAGCTCCCGTCTAGGCTGGCTTCTCCACCACTGCCAGCCAGCAGAATTACCCAGTTCACCTGCCTTGGATGTAATCAGGACGTGCGACGTCAGAGTCTTACCTTAGGTTTCTAAGTTTTACCTGAAAGTTTGATAGTCATGGGTAAGGTGTTCCAGACTGAAACCGAGGATGTGATCCAGTTGTTTTTTTAGTGTGGTGAGCTGGGAGGGGAGAGGGCTGAGATCAATGACACATGGAGTGTCTGTGGGCATATGGACATTCTCTTTATGTATAAAACCAGTTGCAAATTAAAGCTGATTAGAAAAAAGAAGAGCCACAAAAATGAGACTCTTTCTGATGACAGGATCAACTTCTATTAAACTATCTGCAGTTTAGAGTTTGCTGCCTTAAGAGGCAAAAAGCAATCTTGATTTAAAACAAACAAATAAATCTCCCTTTTTTCCTGTTTGCTTATGCCTCTATTCCCACTATGTAATCTGAGCATAAAGGAAAGCATGCTGCTAAACTTTCTAAAGCCTTCATTTAACATCTGCATGAAGAACTTTAAAAGAAATAATACAAACAAGTTGAATGTATATAAGGAGTCTTGGAAGATTATATCACAGATAAGGAAAATGCTTAGGATTTTCTTTTTGTATGTGTAATGCCTTTGCAACCTACTTGCAACATTATTCCCTGCATGAGGGCCCCCTAATTATTTCATCATGCAGCAGGAAATTCTGGTAGGTCATATATAAACAGCCCGAGGCAGAGACCTCTTCATCAGATAGAGCGTGACATCTGACATCTGTGCAGCCTGCCGTTCGCATGCCACAATTAGCCAGGCAGCCCAAACACTAACTAATGCAGGAGCAACTGGGAGCATGGGGCTAACTGGTGGTGGCAAAGGTCTCCCCTAATCCAAAACTAAA
This sequence comes from Gavia stellata, assembly GCF_030936135.1. Taxonomy (NCBI): domain Eukaryota; kingdom Metazoa; phylum Chordata; class Aves; order Gaviiformes; family Gaviidae; genus Gavia; species Gavia stellata. The sequence continues at coordinate 36,677,135 of NC_082603.1, read as the reverse complement.
ACTTCTGCATCCCTTCCCTTTCCCGATGGCCACATCCCACCCCTCGCCTGGCCGAGGCCACAGCAGGCTTGGTCACGGTGCGGTGCCAATCTGTCCAGGATTCCACCCTGACTTTGCTCTGCACAGAGGTTCTCCCTGAGGATGGGGCGATGCATGCACCCCTTTGTCCACATGTGCCCCTCGGGCAGAGCTGGGCCCCGCGGCAGCTATGCCACGGCCAGGCTGGTCCACAGAGCCCGGCAGAGGAACTGCACCGTCACTGCTTCAGCTGGGGCTCAGTCTGGTGCCACGCTCAGAGCACCTCCTGGCACTGGTGCACCCTTAGTAAAGGCACCAGCTCCCAGTGCGGCCGGCTGAGAGCCTGAGATGCCGTGGTGAGGAATGGCTGGAAGTAGGAGACAGCTAAAAATCAGGTGACTGTAATGGATTAGGGCTCTGCATCAGACGTGATCCATGATTACTTATTTTTTCTTCTCATTTTACTTATTTTTATGGTTCCTCAACAAAAAGGCAGGTTATTTTTCCTTAGATGAGTAATGGTCAGTGGTGTTTCCTTGGTATAGAAAATTACTTAAGGAAATTGTTGCAAGTTGCAGTCTGGGGAGGAGTTTGAGAAGTGTAGGGACAGCACATGCCAGCAGTCACCACTCTGCCCTTCGGTATTTCTTACCTGAAATTCCCTGCATCTCCACATTCCCTCTCCAGTGCCAGCTTGCCCCGGCCATGCTGTGTGTCCAGGAGTGTCTGCCTCCTGTGTGTCCAGGAGAACTGCAACAGCATTGCTAGCTCTGACACTTGCTTAGTTCATCTATCTTTCTTGGATGAAAGTAACAGACTGCATGAAAAACAAAGGAAAATTCTCTGAAGGAACATTTTAGGGAAACAGCAGTTCCCTAGTGTGACATGTATTTTTCCCTCCAGTGTATATTTCCACTGTCTTCAAATATACAACTCTATTTCATTATTATTGTTATTGTTCAGATTATTGGATTCTGTTTTCATATGTCTTGGCTGTTTTGAATCAAATAAGAAAGTTTTTTACATATTTTTTAACTTTGGCTTTAACCTTAAGCCCAGTCCTAGAAAAATCTATGTTCAGCAGTTTTCTGCACTCTGTCCAAATCTATTTACACAGGAAAACGTTCTTTCCATTACTGCATTTAAGGACATGATAAATTCCCCAAGTTTTAAGAAATTGAGGATAGTAACAATATTTGAAGACAGACTTTTAGTGTTAATACTAGACTACTGAGGCTTGAGCTCTGCTGAATCTCTCACTACAAAATCGTCTTCAGACAAACAATTCATAATCAGGCTTTTGTCACATTTCAGTCATTCAGCAATGCTAAGGATTTCCTGAAAAGTCAACATTTTTTTCCCTTGAGTAAGTGACTGAATCAGGTTAAGTTTGTTTGCTGAAATCCGCTATTTTAAAATCAAAGTATGTCACTGACTGAAATAGCTTCCTATTTTCTTCTGCTGTTTTCCGAAGTACTTTTTACATTAGGTACATTTGTAATCATATAATTCCTCATTAACCCTTTTTTCTAACCTACCATTCCTTTATTGCATCATCATAAACTTCAGTATGCACGCATTCACTTTTTATTTGAAGACTGTAACGTAGAACATTTTTTGCACTTAGCAGATGTTTAAAATTGAATCTCTGAAATGGACTTTCTACAACCTCCATCTGCATCTTTAAGACTCTCGGATAATCTTGACCTTGTGTACCTGTGCTTATTCCTGACTTGGGGGATACTCCTTATCAGCCATTTGTTCCAGGGTTAATAAAATGAAATGTCTACCCTTAAGTCTTTCAGTATTTCTGGCAAATGAAAATATTATTTAAAACTGCCCTTGTCCTTATGAGTGATTTTAACTTCCCAGATGTCAACTGGGAACATCATACAGCGGACACAAACAGGTCCAGGAAATTCCCAAAGCACGTTGGAGATGGTACCTGCACCAAGAAGTTAAGGGAGCCGACTAGGAAGGGTGCCCTCCTAGATCTGTTGTTTGTAAACAGAGAGGGACTCGTGGACCAAGTGGTGATCGGTGGCTGTCTCGGTCACAGTGACCACAAAGTAGTTGAGTTTCAAATCGCTGGTGACAGGAGAAAAACTGCCAGCAAAACTTCGGCCCTGGACTTGGGAAGAGCAGACTTGGGGCTGCTGAAGGAGCTCGTTAGTAAGGTCCCCTGGGAATCTGCTTTTGAAAGTATTGGGGTCCATGGATGCTGGTCACTTTTTAAGAGCCGTCTCTTACAAGTGCAGGAGCAGGCAATTCCAAAGTGTGGGAAGTCAAGCAAGTGGAGAGATCTGGATAGGCTAGAGAGCTGGGTAATCACCAACTGTATGAAATTTAACAAGAGCAAGTGCTGGATTCTGCACCTGGGGTGGGGTAATCCTGGTTACACGTACAAATTGGGGGATGAGAGGCTGGAGAGCAGCCCCTCGGAAAGAGATCTGGGGGTTTGGGTTGATGGCAAGTTGAATGTCAGTCAACAGTGTGCCCTGGCAGCCAAAAGGGCCACCCGTGTCCTGGGGTGCACCAAGCACAGCATAGGGAGCTGGTCAAGGGAGATGATTGTCCCACTCTACACTGCACTGTTGCGGCCCCACCTCGAGTAGTGTGTGCAGTTTTGGGTGCCTCAATCTAAGAAGGACATCAAACTATGAGAGTGTGTCCAGAGGAGGACGACCAAGATGGTGAAAGGTCTCGAGAGCAAGACTTAGGAGGAGCGGCTGAGGTCTCTTGGTTTGTTCAGCCCGGAGAAGAGAAGGCTGAGGGGTGACATTGCAGTCTACAGCTTCCTCAAGGGGGGCAGCGGAGGGGGACGTGCTGATCTCCTCTCTCTGGTGGCTGGTGATAGGACACGAGGGAAGGGGGTGAAGCTGCGTCGGGGGAAGTTCAGACTGGACATTAGGAAAAGGTTCTTCACTGAGAGGGTGGTCGGTCACTGGAACTTCCCCAGGGAAGTGGTGACGGCACCAAGCCTGTCAGAGCTCGAGGGGCATCTGGATGACGCTCTTAGTCATATGGTTTAGTTTTAGGTAGTCCTGCGAGGAGCAGGGACTTGGACTTGATGATCCTTATGGGTCCCTACCAACTCGAGATACTCTGTGATTCTATGAATTCATTACTTGTTTTACACAACTTTTAAGGTGAAATTCTAATCTACTTTGAGCTTCCTCTGCTCTATTTTGCAGCCTGGGACCTAGACATTTAGCTGGAAGCAAAGTAATTTTTATTTTTCATTAATCCATAAACAAGAACAGTATCCCAGGAAGTTCAGGCTAATATTACCAATGGCAAATGATGGTGCACTGCTGAAGTTCAAAGCATTCAGTTTATTTTTGTCTTGAAAATTACTAAGTAAATAGATTATTTCCACCTTCAATTATTACTGAAGCATTAGTGGCCACAGAGGAGGAAAAAAGCCCCTTTCAATAAAGTTTTTAATCACTTTTCAATGCAAAGAGGACCTAGCATGCTATTCACAATGCAAAAGCTCATATCCCCACCAAGATTCAGCTATTGGAAGACATTACTATTAGATTCGCTGTGGTCCACACTACTGAATACAGAACACTCCTGTAGCTTCAGCAGTCACCTTGTCATTTTTTGCGTTTTAAAAATTTTCACAAACATATGTGAGTTTTATTTTTAGAAGCTACACTAGAGTTATTCATATGATTCCCTCTGTTTTGCACTGTCGTACATCTGACAGGTCATGATAGGCAATTGGAGAGCTTCTGCATAAACTCCCCTAAGCCTTGTAGCAATTATTGCTGATCCTTTTAAAATGATGACTCCACTCCTGCCAGGAAGGGCAAAATGGCTTCTCGATTTGTGGGTGCAATGTTACCCTTGCAGCCCCTTTCACAAGCCTGGTCATCATCCAGTTAGGGATGTAATTTGCAGTCTGCCTAAATAAGGCTGCGATAAATACATTTACAACGTAAATAAGAAGCACAGGTTAGGTTGTGATCGCTGTTCCTGTTGCTTCTCCTTTGTGCTGATCGATGTATCCCAGATATGGCGTATCATAAAACATTATCACATGATACCTACATAGGAAAATTTGCTTGTTTCCAAAGTAATCCTATCTGTAGTGCTTTTAGGTAAACTACAGTTATTCCGGCAATATTCTCAAACAGTTTCTCTCTTAATTTTCAGCAGTTTTCAGAGTAATTTCCTTCTGTCACTGGTTCCACTATGGGACTCTGAAGCCTTCTCCTGAAGTCCCAGGGCCTCAGGACAGAGACTTGTCCCCAGGAACCGGAGCTCCCCTCAAGTTATTGCCTATTGGCATGGTGAGCACTTTCAGAGAGCTCCTCTAGGCCCCCTCCCAAAAAGCCTTACTCTTGCCAGAAGTGGCTGAGCTGTTACCCCGGTTCCGAGCCCGGACACCCCAAACCTTGGCAGTATAACAAGGTCGTACTGTCAGTGCTCTGCGAGCACTGAGCGAGCCATGAGCCTCTTCAGGGGGTTTTTTCATTGCTGGGCCTGGTCTTTGCCAGGATACTAGTGCAAAAGCAGAGGTCACGCTTTAGCAGGCCAGATCTCAAACATGAAACCACATACATGGTTTTTATTTGAGGCATGCAAATAAAAACCTTGGGGCAGGGTGAGGGCTTTGGGGTTAATTTCTATTAAAAGAGTGCGTTTCTTTGGGCTCAATTTCACACTGAAAACGAGATTTAACCCGCCCCATTGCAGGCATGAACCCTGCACCCCACTCCGCGGGCTGGGGTGGCCGCACCGCTGGCGGACGCTGCTCCACCTGGCACCCTCCTGGGCTGCTCGGTGTCCCCACGGGCTTGGGCAGAGGTGGCTTTTGGCAGTGCAGAAGGCTGCGTGCAGCAGTCCAGTGGGACATGACGGAAAGGAGCATTACCCCCAGCGCAGGAGGGAGGGCCACGTCAGGGCCCTGTGAGCACTAGTAGGCCCTGATGGCCCCCACCAGCTTCACCTGGGGTGTCCACCCGCCCCTCTGCCCACGGGCCCGGCAGCCCATCAGCAAGGGCGCTGCCCACACCAGGGTCACCCTCGGCCCGTCCCTGGCACGGGACAGGCCCAGGCCGGCTGCTCCTGCCAGCTCTGCCCTGCTGCTGCTTTTCCTTGTGCTGTGGCTGGGAAGGCAGCCTGGGGAAAGGGGAGGACAGGCGAGGGAAGGCTGCTGTGACCAGGTCCGGGGACAAAATACAGACTGTGGGAGACCCGGGCTTGCACCAGGAAATCCATGAGCACTTGCGCCAGCGAGGCTGGGCAGGGTGAGCTGCGTACTCTGTCTGAGGATGTGGTGAGAAGAGGCTGAGCAACGTGGAGCTCAAAGCTGCTGTCTCAGGAAACAGTGCCAAGAATGACACACCCTGTGGAAAATAACACAGCCCAAGGCAATGGCTGTCATCTGGAAACGGCTACAGATTACGTCCGGGCAGGACTGTGTAGGTGCTGGGGAAAGAGCGGCAGAGACGGAGGGGCTGAGAGGAGCATTGGAGCCGCGCGGCAGTGGACAGGGAGACTGATGACCTGGAGGCTGGTGTGACTCTGTGGTGAGCGGGAGGCTGCTACAGGCAGCCATGTGTTTCCAGATGCAGTGCCAGGAGACGGCTGCAGCTCAGTGCTCACGGGGCTGAGAACACCTGTGCAGGGATGCAGGACCAGACAGGTCGTAACAGACACCCGCTGCCGATCAAGTCCTTAGTCCTGTGGATCCGGTACATTAAGTGAAAAGGTAACAGTTCTAGGACATGCCCTTTTTTTAGCAGGGCACAGGAACAGGATTCCTAAATCACACTCCTAGAAGTTGCCTCACCCAAAGGCAGAAACCAGATGTGAAGCTGTTTTGCCTTATTTGCTGGAGATCAGGCGGTGGGCAGAAGAACTACAGCAGGACCAGGTGCCACCCATGGGGAAGATTCAAGAAATTGTCCAAAAATCCTCATTTCCAATCCATTTGTAATACATGACAGATCAGATTTTTAATGAAAATATTACAGTTACAGCAAGAGTTCAACATTTAATAGATCCCAGAAACTCTCCGTGGGAATGACAGTTGCCCTGAACACAGTGCTGACTTGTGCCTTAGCTAGGTACAGATTTTCACGGATGACTCCATAATCTCTCCCTTGTGTGACCCCTCAGATGCTGGAGGCAGGCATTTCTTGCACTTTCTTCATCAATAAGAATATTAGTAAGATCCTTCTGCTATTTGGCCACCTGTTTTCACTAAGAATTTAGGAGATGGCTCTCTGTTGCTCTGTCAGAGCTAGCTGAAATTGGTGAGGGCTAACAAGCTTATTAAGTGGGGACTGGCTGAGAAACTGTGCATACACAAGTATACACAGCTGTACTCTGCCAGTTAGCCTTATTTGTTAGGAAACTGTGCTGAATACTTGGTCCATTTTTTCCTGAGTAACTTTGCAGAGAACACTTTCCATTTCCTGGAGCGGGAGAAATTCAGGCGAGATGGCCAACGCTAAAAATATTTTTCTCTGCCTGGTGTTTCAGGTTCTGCCAGGTGCCTTTAGAAAAACAGGTCATGCATTTGTGCATGCTTAGTGGTTCCTCTGGGAGATGGTTTCTGCACACTGCTGCTGTGCTTCGTACCTGAGAGACTTCCCCACAAAATGGAACAGGCTTTTGGTGGTCTTGAAGAAGAATCACGGCTCTGGCTAAAGCTAAGCTAATAATATGCAACTTTAGGTAAGGGAAATAATAGACCTGGGATAGATGTGAACACAGGAAACTTTGAGAAGGTGAGACTGTTGCTGATATATGGTATCAATGGAGAAGAAAGGGATACCAAGACTCTTGATGAAGAGTGCAGGAAAACTGCTGTCTTTGATCTGGCTGCTGAGAGAACCACTGCGTGAAGCTGTCCTAGCTGAATGAAGTGTCTGAGAAACTGGGGGAGTGCAGCACTGTGTCTGAATTAGCTGTACTGTCAGTGCTGAATAAAGTTCCCAGAAGAGTGTTGACACAGCCAGAATGAATGCGTTTGTTGCTTGACAGCAGTGAAAAGCAAGTCCGTGCAACTGTGCAGGGTATCCTCGGAGGCCTTTTTAACTCCATCCTTAGTTTTAATTTGCAGGTAGATTATATGTTTTTGAAATTCTGTCATGATGATTGATTGTTAATTGTTTTTATTCTTAATTTTGCTGGGAAATGCTGGTGTGGGAAATGGGAATGAATTAATTTGGAACATGCTTGTTGCTCATGGTAGGCTCTATAAGCCACTTAGAATTGAAACAGTGAATGTAATAGGCCTGTGGCATACAAGGCAATTACTTGGACAACTCCATGGGACTCAGCAGTCTGTACAAGTGGCTTCTCAGGCATCTGTTGGGACTGAGCCAGGCTGCTGCAGTGGCAGAAAACCAGGCAGAGGTGTCTGTGGATGTGGATTGCTAAGGAGAGGAGTATGTTACCAGAAAACCTGGCTCCGCGTTCTGGAGCTATGGTTGTCTCTATGCAACCTGGGGCAGAAGAAGCGTGACATCCCACCCGGCAAGGCAGAAGGGCCCTGCACTTTACACTCTGGGAAAAGATTTCTTAGGCATGGAGTTATTCCTATGAGCTGTCCAGAAGATCAGAATCCGTGTAGCATGGGACAGTTTCTGTGGGTTGCTGGGAGGTAGAAAACATGGAAAGTACTATAGTAAATTCAATACTGTAGTTTTTGAGCCTGAGTTGTGCTTTTTTTTCCTTTTTTTTTGATCATGCAATGCTTGTACCCTTCTTCTGTCCTCAGTTCTGAGAGCACCCGAACATGGATATATCCCTTAGTATGCTGCGCTGAACTACTAAGGTGACCGTGGGGGAACTTTGCTTTTCCTATTACAAAAACTCATTTGGTTGTCTTTGGTGCATGTCTTTTTAACCTTCTGCCATGTGGACGCTGGTGCACAAGAAGCCCTTTAACAGTTTTCCAGCTACATTGCTATTTCATCCTGTAGAGCTGTGCTGCTCGGTGTCTGAGGTCCATCCCTGACAATGAGGATTGCTGATGAGTGATGGCTAAGGCTGTGAACTCCCTGGATCCCAGGGGAATGCCTGGATCCCTGGCACTGTGGCCACACGAATAATGGGCTTGTAGGTGAGCTGGTATTGCAGCATCTCTAGAAGCTGTGGGTTTGTCTGTTTGCCTAGTTCATTGCCTTGGCTTATATCAACAACAAGTAGTTGAGTTCTGAGATAATTAAACTTCTGAGAGCATGGATATGTGAGAGTCACTGCACATCTCATTCCAGATAAGCTGAATAAACAGATTGTAACTGATTCCTGTCTGTGTTGCTCTTTTGCTCCTGCAGCTCACCTGACTGCACTCGATGTGGTATGCCGTTTGGTGGGAACGGCACACATGCTGCGTTGCCTGGTGTTATGCTATCTCATAGCTCCTTTCTAAGAGGCAGGAATGTGGAAATCTGATGAAACTGAGACAGGTCTGTCTGGCTCAATGAACATTACACTTTCTGATTCCAGTTCGGGAAGTCTCTTAGGAAAGGTTCTTGCACACATACTTCAGTAACGCTGAAACCCATGGGATTCAAGCGCCCATTAAATCCTGGCTTGATTACTGCTTGAGTTCAGCACATGCTTGGGGTATTTTAGAGCTGGCAGTTGGGCCACATGTTTGACACATGTGGTTATTCATCAAGAGAGCCAAACATATTCTGCTCTGGGGCTTCTGTCTATTCCATTCTAGGTTCAGGGAGACTTTTTTTGTCCACAAGGCAGCATGAAACTTTAATTAGATTTCACTGGTTCTTTAAAGCATATAGGCAATTAGCTGTGTCTGAGACAAAATTCTGAGTAAACTGTGCTGGGTTTCTGGGGAAAACAAAGATATTCCCCTCAGAGGTTTGGCTGGCGGGTTTTGCTGCAGACTCGTGATTCTAGCAACCAGCAGATCTGTGGTCTTTCCCAAAGCAGAACCTTTTTGCCTTTTTTCACCTTCTTTCACATCCATTGGTATGCAACTTGGTTTCTGAAATCAGCTGTGTAAGTCTCTAGTATCGATTTCCTGCAAGCGTAGAAGTGTCAGGTAGAGGTGGCATGATCTTCTTGGTTCTCTGTTAGTAGCATGCAGTTTTGGTTGTAAGAGTGAAACACTTGGCTTAAATGAAGCCTTTGTTCACATTATAGCACATATGGATGGTACCTTTTGGGGCAGTGATATGATAGAGTAAAAAAGGATGATTAATTGTCACTCCATCTCTGATCTCTATGAACGCTTAATGAAATCTATGACACTCTATGAGGATGTGGCAGGTAATGCTCCAGACTTCAGCAGTGTGCATGGGAAGAGTTTTTTGTCCAGTGTTTGTGTGGAACCTCCTAGAAATGTAGAAAGAAAGCAGTGGAGTGGGTGGAGGAGAAATTCGGTGTCATGGCATATGGGCAGCCCTAGTGAAGATCTCAGTCTAGGCTTGACACTGCTTACCTGTGCCTTTAAAAATCTTTCACTAATAAAAGTTGAAATTTAATCATTAGTAATTATGTCATCAGCACCATCTGTTGGAAATAGTTGAGACTCAAGATGCTGAAGATTTTTGAGTAATTTTTCCCTTCTGCACCAGAAAGTGTGCAATGAATACCTCCTGTGGTTGTCTTAAAGATCTTTATCTTCTCTTAATATTTCTTCTCTATCTCTGCACCAAAGTCCTATAATTATTGGTGAAGAGGAATGAGGAATGTCTAATCTTTGATAGGCATTACATAAATTTATGCAGAGAGAGAATTATTGGAGATGGTACAGGAGGAGAACTGTATTCCTATTTAAAAGATCTAAAGATACATATGTTGAAAGTAAAACCTAAAATAAAAATCCTTGATATGGATGGGAATTTCATGAATGAATTTCTTTTCCTTTTCCCCTCTTCTTTAATGAAGAACACAAGTAAAACTGCAGATTCAAACACTTTTGAGTACTGGGGCAGGCAGGGGGTTGATTAGAGTTCTCTAATTGTAACTAATGACAGAAATAACATAGGCTCCTGCTTTGCCTAGATGATACATGAATTGAGCCACCTCATATAAATACAGCATGTGTCCCCTTATTTTCTTATGGCAGATGATAGAAAACTGACTTAGTAAACCATGCTGCTGTTTCAGGTTCTCAAGAACCGGACACCTCAGTTTGTCTCCCAACTCCTGGGCCTGTTCACCGGATCCTTGGTGACGTGAAATGGTATCTGACAATGATGTAGCAGCAGGTATTTGAGATTAAAGCTGTTCTCAGAGTACTTGCTGTCATTTCAGCTGCAGCCTGTTACTAAGCTGAGACCAACGTCTTGCTTAGGGCTCTATGTAACTCCAGCTGCTCTGACTCGGGCATTTTGGAGCTTGTATATGTTATGCTGCATTAGCAGTTATAAGTAGACAGAAATCCTCTGACTGGAATTGGGAAAGATGCTTCTTTGGTGCTATTCTGAGACTCCTTGTATATATTTTAATATTTACTCAAACTTCAGTCTGTGTGTAATCCCCTAGGAAGCACAGGCCAGGAAAAATTACTTTTTGCCTAAACATAGTCAGAACAAGATACTTAGTAATGGATTTATTACCCTGCACCTACCCTGATAAGCACTCTCCCCAAGCTTCATTCAATAAGCGGAGTTGTCAGGTCTTCCAGGGCAGGACAGCAGCGGTGCCAGGGAGCAGGGAGTCAGGGCACTGCTCTCAGCTCCTCCCTGGGCAAGTACGTTATTCTGCTCAGTGACTCCTTGCGCATGGGTATCAGCATAATACAGGGGACTGTTTTTAAATAAGGGCTGGCATCACCAATCCTATTTAAAAGCATATTTAAAATCCTATTTAAAAGCGTATCTTCTAATCCTGTTTGTTTTGTCTACTAATGAACATATTCACTGAAACAGGCACCTTGTGCCCTGAAGCAAAATCCTTACACTGAGGGAAACAAAAATGACAAATATTTTTGTTACGTATAATTCTCTGTCAATATTTATATAACTTAATTCCCCAGGTAGCTGCGGGTGAAATTACAGAGGAGAAAAAGAATCCTCGAACCTATACCTGACTCCAAAGGAAACAAGCCGGCGTGCATTTGTAGCAAACTAAAGAGAGGATGAGAGAGAGCAGCAAAACGCAAGGTGAGAAGAGCCACGAATGGCGCGGAGCTCTGGCTCTTTGTCTCCGAGTGGCTGTTGCAGCACGGTTATCAAAATCCTTCCTGGTGCGCGGGGTCTGCCTAGGCAGACGTGGCTCCGCTCTCACCTGGGTCTCAGCCCGTCCTTGCCCTGGCCCGCAGCCCCGCTGGGCGGAGGCCCTGGGGACCGTGTGCGCAGCAGCCAGGGTGCATGGCACCTGCCACGGCTGGCCCTGGCGCGGGGCTGCCGGTGCGGAGGCTGGCGTGCTGGGCAGCTGGGCGGAGGGCAGGGTTGTGACGCCTGCTCCGCTGCCGTGCCCTTGGCCTTCCTGAAGGGGCTGTGGGGCACCCCGTGGGGCATGGCTGTCCCTACCGAGCAGCGGCTGGCCTTTCCCCACAGTTACCCTTCTGGCCGCTGGCGTCCGTGGGATTTGCTAAGGCTAGCTGGAGCCACAGCGCCACAAATGCAAAGAGCTGCAGGAAGAGATGCAGGTTTATCTCAGTAAACATTGCGAGAACAGCGAGATGGAGTAACAGGGCGGAAGAAAAGAAACAATATCTGGCATGCAGAACACAACAACTGATCTCTTTTTTAATTTTTAATTTCCCCGGGGAATCACGTGCTTATTAAACTCTTAAAATCTGTTGTCTCACACTTCTTTAGGCTAATCCCAGAATTTGCTAGAAAAATCCCTTCTTGTAGAGCATACGTTGTAAATCCTACTTTGTTTAAATAGGGTTCATAGTAGAACTTGGTGAAATTCAACATTTAAGCTTTGCACTCATGGCTCTGTGTGAACAGTATGGCTTCGCTCAAAATGAGAGTATCCATGCACACATGCTGCATAGTTCCTTAAACCTCAGGAGAAAATGAATATGTGCAATACATGTGGTTAAGCGTAACTGTGGAAGTAGCCCAAAAAACTGTTTCGTAAAACATTAATTTTTGTATGTTTTAGTTCAGGACACAAAGAAGCAGAATCAGTGCTTTTGCTTGACATTGCATGCAGAACAGGAACAACTTGAGGTTGCTGCACAAGAACAATTAGAAACTTTTCAAATGAATGAAAAGTTTGCCATGCAAGTGTTTTTCTTGTTTTAGACATCTACATTTTAAAGTCCAGGCCGACCATCCCTGCTGTGGAGCTCCGGGCTCCTAGATGCGGGTGTCTGAGCATGAGCAGGGCCCCTCGTGGTGGTACTCCCCAGGGCTCAGCAGCCTCTGAGTACAGAAGCACAGCAAGATCTTGGGTTGTGCTCTTGACATCAGGACCCCGCTGCCTGTGGGGGACAGGTTTTTGACAAGGAAAGCAGAATATAGGAGAAAGAAGGAAAATAAGTGGTGGTAAATCAAAACAGAAATGCAGTCTTTCAAAAGTTAATAATCTTGTCTCCTTATTTTCTTGTTGCTGTTTCCAGACTGAGTTAGAAAGAGCTGGTTATCGCACCGAACATGAGGGGTAGCCCTTAAAATGACTATACTGGAAGAAACACAGATGTGTGTCACCTGTGGTGTATCACTGCAAGTTCTCATGTGTTTTCAGGCACTGGGTCATGTCTGCAGATGCATCTGATCAGTGTGTGTCCTACGCTGGCTGACTTTTCCAGGAATAATTGTGTATGCCTCCCCTTCGATGACAGTGACTGCTAATTAATCTTGCCATTTGGCAGAGTAAATTACAGGATGTAAAAGTTATGGTGTGGCCTGATGGCTGGTTAAAGATGACATCCTCTAATAAACTGTAGTTATCTTAGTGGTCTCATTAACTATGATTAGCGGGTATTTTGCAAATTAAGGCGACAGTGAGGGCATTCCAGGTAGAGGAGAGACTGACAGTGGAGAAGGCAACTAAATTTTAGAGGAGTCTGATTCTTGCAAGAAACTTAAAACATGAAATGTGCCTTTAATTTAATTTTTCAGTCTCTTTCAGATTAAGACAATACAACGTGCGGCTCACTTATTGTAGTCAAAGCATTTGAACTACATACTCTTCCTTGGTTATGCCCTTGCTTATGCCTTAAGTCCATATGATTTAGTTAATAAGGGGTGTGAAATGACTCTTGGATTCAGTGAAATAGTTGTTTTTTTGGTTTTTTTAAAGTCCCATGGTTAGGGTCTCAAGATGGGATAAATTGCATTTCTGCTTCAGTGGTCAGAGGAACTTCAGAGGCACCTATCTTCATTAAAAATGACGTATTTATTACGTCCCTCTCAAATAGACATCTATTTATTTATAATAGACAATATTTATAATGTGCCTTTGGGTCTTCTTGTACTGGGCTACTGTTGTCCGTTGTGTTGGAGTTCCTGTGTTCTCTCTCAGGAATTCTGTATCTGTTTAGCTGTGGATAAACTGTCACTGAAGGTTAAAAGACTGCAAGTCCGAGCAGCATGTGTTATAGGTACTTTCACTCACACTAGCTGAACAGTTACAGAAGGCTGTAAGTAGCCTATTGCCCCAAAGAACTCTAAGGATTGATTAACAGTTGATAAAAATGTTTTTAATTGTTTATTGACTTCTATGAACTACTCGTAAGTGGAACTTCCATATAAAGTCTGATTTTTTTTTTTTTAACTCCCTACTAGGAACTTAAATTTCATGTTTAGTAGGAACTGATGCAGCATAGAAGTAATTGCAAGACAATAAAAATACAATGATGTAAATTAAAAGCATAAAAACCTGGAACAGAGCAATTGTAGGGAACTATGGTGTAGCTATAGGAAAAAGTTAGGATTTGCCAGGCAAGGTTTCAGTTTTTGGTCCTATGCTGATCTTCTATGTGCTGTAATGAGTGTCATAATGCAGAAAGTGGCATATTAAAATGGAGATACGGCTTAACTGAGTCTATAATGGCCTGGTGTAAAAAGCTCTTTGAACATATAAGCTATTGGCCATCACGGGTAATTCCTTCTGTGTTTATTTCTGCTTGGGGCCACATTTTATTTCTGGGAGGAGTGTCCAGATATTTCCCCAAGCTGTTATGTTTGCTGTTACGCCTTTCAGTTGACAACCAGTGAATTAAAATTGTGTGTGGTATTTATTCTTGTTGTTTAAAATCAGTGGAAAAGTGGTGAGAATTCTACGAAGTGGGACAACTTGCTTGTTTAAAGCTGCCCATTATAAGACCTTGCTGTATCAAGGCCAAGTAAATCTAATGGTCTAATTTTGTCTGCATCATTTTATAGTTCAAGGGATTAGTTCTGCTGAGCTGTGTGATTGTCTTCTCTTCCTTCCTTTTTCCTTCCGCCTGCAGAACTCCTTTGCGCTTTTACGTGCATGCACATCAGCCTGTGCCGTGCTGCTCCACTGTGGAGCTCCAGAGAACGCAGCCTGGACTTGCCGCGGGAAGAGCTGCAAGCCCACAGCCTTCTGCTACCACAGCTAGAGACCAAGGCAGCATCAGTACCTTCATTTTCGGCGAAGTTCATCAACACAAGGGGACTCTCTGGACTGCCAGGACAGAATTCTTCCTATGCTTCCGATTTTGTGGTAGCAGAGGATGGCTCTTTTGACTTTGCAACACTATTCTCATAGTCACTGTAATATATAATTCTTATTGATGGTAAATATGGTTGGTGCCATTTTAAAATTCAAACAAGACTAGAGCTCATTGTGTTACACACTTCAGTGAATATATATAATAAAAAAGATTTCCTTGTTCCAGAAACCATAGCAAGGGAGACTGCAGGGGGTGCTTGAGATCATCTTTTCCTATCTTACCAAAATATGCTCCCTTTTCCATTTCTGACCTTCCTTTTGGCTTTAAGATGCAATGCCCTGCAAATGCCTTCTGCACTCATTAGTATTTATGTTACTTGTAAGGCTGAGGAGTGACACTGAGTTGCTGATAATGATGCGAATGTCAGTTGCCAATGCAACATATCATTACCTCAGGCTCTCTCTGGCTTCCCTTTGCCTTCTCTTGGAAGTGAGCTCTACTCCTATCTGCTGTGGTTGCTGGAGGCTTTGGCAAGGAGTTCTGGGATGACTCACCAGAGGAGCAGCAGAAACAGAGAGAAAGCAGATGAGAGATAGATGACTTTTAAAAAAAAAAAAAAATATGGGTTTACATGAGAAATTACTCTCTGTCGGGCTGGGAAGGAAAAGCAATGATTGGAATTGTGTCCTATGGCTGACTTCAGTGCCTGCCCTTAGGCTAGTTACAAGGGAGGGGATTTGGTTTGAAGCAAGACAAGGCTTCCCATCCAGCTGAGCTTTGTTATCCTCAGTAATTACTGGGTGTATTGAGGTTTATTGGGGATAGCTCTTCATAGCCCTCCACACAAAATATCATACCTTTGGCATTTAAAGAAGGCATAAAGCTCTATGTCTATAAAATTCTCCAATTCTGTGTGACTGTGAAGATCTAAATTCTTCAAGAAAGGAGGTCTTGGGAAAGAAGACCTGCCTGCAATACTGTTGAAGGCCTTTCAGTATCCATGAAGACCTGTCTGCAATATATGCTAGAATGGACAACGTATTGAAGGACAATATCCTTGTCATTCAGGAAGATATGCTCAGCTGTTAAGGGAAATTTTCTGGTTGTGGTCTGCACCAGACAGCTTCCTGGGTGACTAGCCCTGGATTTTTGCTCTTCCCAAGACATAGAAATGCCATCTTCAACTGCTGAAAATTTAAACTTTGTCCAAAAGTGATTATTATAAACAGCAGATATGTTATAGAATAATACAAAAGCAAAGAAGAATAATTATTGCAAGTAAAATATACATCAGTGACGCTAGGGATAGGACCCATTTCACTTCTGGTGCAACCCCTACAATTTAAATACATGACACAACAGATGCATCTGGTCCAAAATATTTCTATTTGCCGCCAGTGAAACAAGGCATATCTACAGTGCTTTCACTGTCATCATTTTATTCCATTTCTGTATTATGATTCTTTCATGGCTACTGTCTGCACACATGAAAAATACAATAAAATATTTCCTTAATACGGGAACTTTGTAAATAGAAATAACCCAGCCAGGAAACTGCTCCTAAATATTGAAGATATCTCAATCCTACTTACATGTCACATAAATAAGGGCCTTGAGTTTTATACATAGCCATGATTTTGCCAGAAGTGGTGTTGCAATGTCAACTTGGGCAATGAGACCCCTCTCATTCTTCCATCTGTTGTATTCTCTCCTAGAACTTGGTCTTGAAGTCAGTGGTTTTCAGTGGTCAGGAGAGCCAGCAAATCCAAAGCAGAAGTCTGGGAGCAGCAAACAGGAGCAGTTGGCTTGGGACTAATGTGGTAGCAAGTTCTCATCCCCTGGGGAGTGTGTGTGCATGTGTTTATCTGGGATAGCGCTGCACACTAACGACCTGGTGACTATAAAGAACAAAGAAGGGCTAATGTGTATAGAAACCAGAATTAGTCTGAGATGAAATAATTTGGGGAAAGGATGATATAAGAGGCTTTACCAGGGTAGTGCTGGGTGTCTGCTGTAGGCCCTCAGGGTTGGATTTGGAAATGGAGAGAGATCTCAGCGATGTTATTAGGGACATAAGTAGTACCAGTAATTGTATCATTATGGGAGTCTTTCAACTTTCCAGATATAGATCGGAGAGCAAATGCCACTAATAATTACAGGGTCCAGATATTTCTGCTTGTGTTGGTCTTTAGGTTTCTTTGCACGTGGACGAGCTTTGGAATGTCTTTAAATCAAAGGTGTAAAAACTATTCAGAATCTGTATGGCAGACAGAGAAAAAAATGTTGTGGGGAATGACTCCAGACTGAACTGGATAAATACCTCAAAAGGACACTGTAAATAAGTAAAGAGTCTATAATGAAAAGAAAAAGTACTAATCCAACAAAAAAGTTGCACCTTAGAGATAAAAAGTGCAAGATAAAGTGAAGACTACCAAAGGCTATGTGAGCTGTATTTTTATGAGGGAAATTCAAAGTTTCTTCAATCAAGTCTGCACTGAGACTGGACAAAGAAGTAGAAGGCAATTTAAAATATATTTTAAATATATTGATCATAAACTGATGTCATAATAAACTAACGCTTTGTCCAAGTTTCCTATAAATATTATTTCAGCCTTGTGGGCAGATGATGGATGGCTAATGAGACAAAAGGATAGAGAAAAAGACCTGCATTGGAGACAGTCTGTGGTGGGTTGACCCCAGCCAGGAGCTAAGCACCTACCAGCCTCTTGCTCACTCCTCCTCACCCCGCAGAGGGACGGAGGAGAAAATCAGAAGGGCAAAAGCCAGAAAAACTAGAGGGTATAGATAAAGACAGTTTAAGTGAAGGGAGGGAAAAAACCCCAGAACCAAGTGATGCAAAGGCAATCACTTACCACCTCCCTCCAGCAGACTGATGCAATGCATTTTACTAAATCTACCTGGTCCAGGTGGTACTGTGTGATCAGAGACTAGTGGTCATGTAACCCCCAGGCAGAATGAGGAGGGGTGCAGAGGAGGTGGTTGGCGGCTTCTGGCTTGTCAACCAGGCCAAGAGAGCAGAAGTAGCTTTACTTTGGAAAGGATGATGGAAGGTGTGGAGGTAAATGAAAAATGGGATAAAATACAGCATGAATTTAGCAAAGACAGGTCATCCCAGACTAACGTGGTATCTTGTGCTTAAAGAAAGATCCTATTCCTTCTTTCTGGAGTCCTCATCCTTGGAGATATTAAAAATCTAACTGGACCTGGGCCTGGGCAACTGGCTCTGGGTGGCCCTGCTTGAGCAGGGGGCTTGGATCAGGTGATCTCCAGAGGTCCCTTACAACCTCAGCTGCCACTCTATGGTTCTGTGAGAAGGAGCACTCTCAGGGTAAGGAAGTGACATGGTCATTGGGCTGGATGTGCTGACCTTGTCAGCCTCTTCCGAGAGCTGTCTTATCATTCATGGAGAGCTCCCAGAGGGACCGGTTGCCCCAGGATATGCAGGACTGTAATGGTATTCGTAACCAGAAATGGGCAGCTAGCCTCACGCAGACTGTATTTGGGGTTATCACTGATATTAGCAGGTTTTGCAGAAGGGTGTGAGGGGTAGTGCCTCGGTTCAGAAAACTGCTGTCCCAGAGGCTTTTGGTGGCGGTTGCTGACACTGGAGCATCTGGGCGGACTCCAGGCCTGCTGCGTTAGTTCATCCTGGCTGTGCTATGGTGAGTGGCATGCATGACTCCTTCCAGCCCAGGTGCCAAGAGGTGCTGGGCGAGGTGCATTCATATCCCAAGTCTGTATCTGAGCACTTTTATAAATGTGGAGCAAGAAATTATCTAGAACTGTTTGAAATTATTTGTTAAAAATATTTTTTTGGGAGGGAAGCATCTTTCTTCCAATTTTTTCCTCTGCTAAAGTGCAAGTTTACACAGGGAATAGTCACTTACAGTTAAGTTCTAGGGGTGTTACCACTGAGAGGAAAATGATTTCTCAAATGATTGAAAGATGGAATGTCTTCTCCTCCGCTATTTCGAAGAAACCCCAAAACTATTGAAGAAAAATGTTCAAAGAAAATGAAAACTTTGCCACTTTTGTCATTTCCCCTGCTCCGGGAACTGAAAACATCCCTTGGCCAGTCACAGGACTCTGCTGTTGCCTGCTCTGGCACAACACTGCCACACTCTTCCCAGAAGCACAGCCTTGAGCAGTAACGGTTACAGGAATGTCCGAAACCAGATGGTGGCATTGGAGCCTAAATGACTCACAACTGAAATGCTTCAGTCTTAAATTCCTCCCTGATGTTACTCCATCAAAGCCAATTAATTTGGCCTCCTGAGCCAGCATCCTCCTAAACTTTGCCAAACCTCTTTGGCTTGTTTCTGTTGCTTGCAAATGGTTTTAGAACAAGTCCTCTTCCCATCCCCTTCAGGCGTGTGTTCAGAGAGTATGGTCAGTGGGCAAAGACTTCTTATTAGGAAAAGAGCTGTCCCTGCCTAGAAATTTACACTCAGCCTGAAGATATTTTTTATCATGTATTAACAGTGGGTCTGATAAAGCTGGAAAGTTTTTAGAGACAAATATCTAATTTTTACCTGTTTGAATTTGCTACTTTTTGCTTGCATCAGATTCTGCCAGCTGTTATGAATGTTCTTTTCTCCAGAGAAGGGAAAGTAATATAGTGAGAAGACTAAACCAGCACACTGAGAAGCTTTCACATGACTATCTTTTCTTAATTTTTTTTTTTAAAGAAAATTAGCTGCTAGAACATTTATCTTTTCAGTAATTCCAGCATTTTAAAAAATTAAGAATCGCACTCACTGAGGTCCACAAACATCTGGCAGCAAAACTTCTGCTCAGATTAAGAAGCACTGGATGGCTTGGCAAATGACAGCCCAACAAGGTTCCTTCTCTCCCGGTCACTGGTTCAGATCCAGACCAGATCGATAATCACCAGCTGCTCTCTCTGGGGGAATGTGGTGTAGCTATCCAATGTGAGCCAAGTGCTGTTGGAGAATGAGTGGTCCTCCCACCTACAACCTCCCCTGCTGCTAAGCTAATCTTCAGTCTCAAAGGCAAGGCTGTGGGTTGGAAAGCAAGTGGGCTGAAAGAATCATGGGGAGGATTAGGCAAGTGTCAGAGTGGGGTTGGAAAGCTCTGCCTGCCAGTATCACAATTTAGATGTATTATTGCCATTGCAGATGCTCGGTAAGTACCAGTGTCCCACTGAGAGGGTGCTGTACAACTTTGTCTTACAGGCAGGGAGGGAAACAGAGAAACTGTCATCCATCCCCCCCGCCGCTTTTTTTACTTCCCACCCAGAAGTAACTCGAGTGAATTTCCTGGAGTTACTCCAGTTAAAAATTGGAGAGATAGGAAAGTCTTTGTTTGATGCAGTTCTTCAGAAGTGCCATTTCTTGTGGCTTATGTCACCTTACAGTGCCACATGAATCATTATGTAATGTAGTAATACTATATTGATTGGAAATGTTTCTACCATTATAATGCTGAAGTCAAAGTAAAGTGGAAGAGAATACAAAAGGCTGAATGTTGAACTTGTCTTCAGCCAGGCATGTGTGTGGGGTGAGGCTGTCCTTGCACCCAGCGTTTCTTTCTGCAGGCTTCAGTTTGGCTGTGTTTGGCTTTTAAGAAGCAGCAGTACCCTGCCACGCATTTCAGGTGCTTTTTCCCTGTGTTCCAGGAAGGAATATAAAAACACAGCACTGGTACTGAAACAAACAGCAGACCAAAATGTTTTGGCAAGGAGTCATCCTTCCATTCAAAGAGCCAGGGCTCATGGTGGGGGGTCAGGGCTCTGCTGATCTTGGTGCCCTTCATGTCTTTCTGTAATGCAATGCTGCATTTCCCTTGTGGAGGGGGAGAATGCCGTTACATCTGGTAATGATGTTATTCTTATTGCATTCGTGTGTTGCACTGCTGTACAGACCTTGAAAATATACATCCAGCCATCTGATCCAGCTTTTTTTTTACTATACACATTCACTTACTCTTCAGCTCTGAGGCATATTGACTTAATTCCCTCTGTTTTCTAATGCTGTGTGTGGTTTAATCACATCCCCAGGAAGAGGTGTAATTATTAAACCACAGGAAAGTTAATGACTGGTATTTGCTCTTCAGCATAGCCCATTTTGGTGTCCGGGGTTTGGCATGTTGTCCAATGGGAAAACCAGCTTGGAGACATAATCCTCAAACCACACATGATTTTCCAGAGATTTATACATCTTTTTTCACGTACTAGTTAGTACAATAGTTTTGCTGGTTATTTTAGAAAAGCATGTTTTTTCGATCAAGCTGTGCGGTGCTTACCGTGCAGCAGAAGGTAGTACCTGCTGAAAATTCTTCCCTGGAATTATCCCACATTCTATATGGGGGATGGGTATTTCACCATATGCAAACTAGATTTTACATAAAATTTGCATACTTGTGTAAATGTTGCCTACAGTACTTGTCATTACACAAATGCATAATTCAGGGTTTTTTGTTAAATCAAGAGCTCCTAATGTACTTTGCTTATTATGTATAAAACCCCTAGGAAATTGGCTAACAATTGCTCAACATTTTCTTTACTGAAGGGATTTCCTGGCAGTCTTGCAATAGCAGTTGGTTATTAGCAGCTCTCTGTACGTCTTATGAATTCTGTTTAACTAAGGATCCACTAAACCATATCAAATTTTATATTGTTCAAAAGGAAAGGCATAGAACCCATTAGAAAACAGCATTTCTGCATTTGGTTAGTATTTTATTTAGGAAATGATGATCTGGAGTCAGATCTCTGCTTTTTGTCTATGAGGTTCATTTAATGATAATAATAATAAAAGCTTAGAAACAGGGCCAGTTTAATCATCTTTGTTAGTCCCCACACGAAGTTTGCAAACCAAACAAGAAATCTGTGAGCCATGATTACCTGAAGTGCTGCTGCACTGATCCCTCGCTGTCTGCACGTGGCGGAGCCTGCCCCTGCCTTTGCTCTATTACCCGTTCAAATCAGTACATCAGGCACTGGAGACGCTTTATGTATGGAGGATGAGGGAACAGTCAGAGTTTTGCTTTATGGGTGAAGGAGACCCCCGCAGGGATTGTGCTTTGTTTATTATGTATGAAGTCCTAAGGTGAAGGGGGAAGGGCATACCAGTGATGGATAGTTTGTTCGGGGAATAATTGTGTGGTATCAGGGAAAACACCCATGGAATAAGGTGCTATTCTGTGAGTACAGGTATCAGAACTGCAATGAGTAAACTCGAAACAACCCTGTCTGTTTAAAGGGACTGGTTAATAGTTCTGGAAATGGAGGATTAACAATATTTTCTGGAGTGAAAAGGACCATGGTTTGCTTTCTCTTTCACAGAGCTGAATAAACTAGAATTCAACTGTAAAATTACTCAGTTGCATGCTGATAGTTCTGCTTCTTGAGCATTTGTTTGAGACTTGTACTCTCACTGCACGTGAAATTCACTTTCCCCCTTTTTAAGATGTTTAGTCTGAGCTTTATATGGGACTGCTCTTAAAAACTACAGAAACTTTAAAAAGCTGGTTCTGGGTTCATGCACAAACTTGACACTAGTGGTGTTTCACTACGTTCACTTTGAAGACTGTTTCTGATTTCATACATTTCATTTCAAGAATGTCACGATTCCTGATTTAAACCGGCCTTGAGGTCAAAAACAGGCTTTAAACTTTTGCTTAGGAATTTATGGTCATTTGCACATTGAAGGGGACGTAAAGCCCTTCCGCAACTCAGTGGCAAACTGCGTGGGTGTAAAGGTCACACATGATCCGGACACTGGAGGATCAAGCTTTGGGGTGGAAATTCATCCTCACTCAGCCCAAACGCCTCATCCACCTGCTCACCCTGGCAGCTTAGTGAGGACAGGCAAAGTGTCCTCATCACTAACAAAATTCCCCCGCCCTTTAGGTGTAGGTGAATTGCATCAGTGAAGGTGATCCTCAAAGGAGGTACTTCTTCTGCCCATCCCCTTTGACACTGATGGGGGCCAAGAGGGCTGACATGTGACGAAGCTGGCTGCATGCTGTCAGAGGTATGTGGCTATGCAAAATCTTAACTTGAGAAAATCAGATGATTTCTCAGTGAAAATGTGCATGGCACGGGAATTGTTTCCGTGTTTTAGCGAAGATGAAATCTAGGAATGTTCTTTTGTTTTTATACCAATGGGGCTCAAAATAAAAGAATGTCACTGGGGAGTAGAGAAGCAGTTGTTCAGTTAGAAAGTTTGAAACTTGTTTTTGAAGCAAGAGAACATATTGGGTTTTTTTTCTGCTCTATAAATAACTCTTGGCAGGCAGAAACAACCTTGATTGCATGAGATGAAGTAGAGCAACCAGCAGGCTCTACAGCAGAATAAATGGCACTGTGCCAAGAGCTTCATCAAATGAATAATAGCTTCCACTTGACAATCAGTAAAGTGCCTCTTCTCCTGTGGATTTAGTTTTTAATGATGATTAGAGAGGATGGGCCCCTAAAATTTCTCTGGTAGAAATGACCTCCTATTAATTTCTGTTACTTGAAATGCTGAATTTCAAAGCTATTTTACAGCTGCAAAACCAAAGGCACTGACATAAAGGGACTATTATCTTTGTAATTGTAGCAACAAGTACTAAATTTGTCATTGATTAACAGAGACTTTTTAACTTTATGATCCTTCTGTTGGCTATGTCCTTTACATAATGTTCTGAGCTTTCCAGATTGCCGTCCTTTGAAAGCAGAATGTTTGTTAGAGTGTGGAAGTATATCTTGTGGACTAGAAACGCTTTCTATACCACTGCCTTTTTCTAATTCATTTCCTCCATGTGTTTTTTTTCTAACATTTGGTATTGATCACTGTGGGTAGCAAAGGGCGTGTTTCAGAATGTGTAGTGTGGGAGGGTCCCTCCCAGGTGCATGTATTCAGGGCTGGGTAGGTGTGCTTTGTCAGTGGGGTGCCTCACAGACAGCGAGAACAAGTAAGTAAATCCCAGTTGTCGTTCTCCCCATGAACAAAGGGATCTTCCCTGCTCTGCTGAGTAAAGAGATGTGGGGATTTTAATGTGGAAGGAGGTTAATTGCCTTGAAAACCTGGACCTGCAAACATATCCCATGACTCCTTTCCTTGGTTGTTTTTTTTTTGTTTTGCTTAAAGCAAAGTTGTAGAAAGAAACTTTGGCGAATGACGTTAGAGCCTCCGTGATGCTGTTTTAGTGGGGAGTTGTAAGAAAGGCTGATTAGGTCTTACTTCTTGATTAAAATGTAGAAGCAAATTACAGTCTAGTCCAGGCTTCTGTCCTTGGGCTGCTACTGCTGCTGGTTTGGGCCAACACATGCCGCACAGTGTTTAACAACACAGCGTAATTTTACAAAGCTGTAAACCACTTTGTGTGATCACCTCAGTGTTTGAAATGTCCTGACAGTGCCCATTTCCTTGCTAGCAAGGAGCCAAGAAGTACTCCGTTACCGTGTAAGTGGCTGCACCGATGGGGCAGGCTGCCTGGTGCCTGCCGCCTCTCGCCCCGGGGAAGGACAGCGGAGGCGAGGAGCCCCTTCTCCAGCCCTGCTGTGGGCTCAGAGTGGCCACTGGCCATCACATGGGCAACCCCAGGGCGGGCAGGCTTCCTGGGAAGCCTGGCTAACCCTCCGTGCTCCCTGAAGAAAGGAGAGAAAAGGATAAACGTGAGTAAGAAAGAAGGAGCAAATATTAATTAATGATCGTATGGCAGAAGGCTGTTGCTGAGTGAACAAAATAAGTGCTTGAGGGAGGTGAAATAAACTTTCTTTTTTACATCCAAAGGGGGTTTCAGAGTGCTGTCTCCTGCGTGCCATGCTGTGATGGAGCACTAGCAGAGGACGGCGTAAGGAGCATTGTAATGGGAAATTTTTGTCAGTGCAGGTACTCAGACTTGTTACACACGGGAATGTTACACACGGGGATGCCTTGGTGTGTCTGGCTTGACTACCTGCATTGTGAGCCCTCTGTGTTTGTCTGAATTGTGCTAATAGGAAGCTTTGACAGCTATTGATGGTACTTAGAAGAACGCTGCAGGGAAAAAATCATGAGAAAAGACTTAAGACCGCTCTCCAGATTTCTGGATGTATGGTTAGGATGTGAGGAGCCACTGAAAATAAAAAAAATTAAGGCAGTCAGTTGTAACCACTTGCTTAGAATATTCTTAAATATTTTGTTCTGAATTTCATTTTTTTGTTTTACGTTACATTTTTACTATAATTGATCACATTTTCATAGTAAAAAACTGGCTTTGAATAAAAAATTGGAACTTTTCATTTAAACTATTGAAACTGGATTTTGAATTGGATATCGAAACTGGCAATTTGTCATAACTGGCCTTTTTTCCTACATAAAAAATCAGTGTTGATGAATCAGCATATTTTTAAAATAAACATTTCTCTAAAAAGTCTTGGCAAGCAATAAAAGTACACAAAGCAGAGCATGCAAGCAGAGACAGTAATTTATTTCTGGAACTAGTCATTCTATATGTGTACCGTGGGAGTTGGGATTTTCTTCAGTTTTGCTATGAGTGAAAATTATTTTGCAAATCTTTTCTGTAGATACTTGTTTTGGCTGCCTTTGTGTGTTGCATGATACTGTGTTTTTTGCCATGTCAACAAAATAACTCAATCTAGCGTTTTGGAGTAAGAGCTTTGTGTTTGCAAGTTCAGGTGCTGGGTGGTGAACCTTGCCTCATATTTGCACACAAGGTGCTATGTCTGTGATACCTGCTGCAGTGAAACGACAGCATTTCCGTGGAAAGCATGCCGAAGAGCGCAGGAAAAGCAAGGGTGATGTGCTGGCTTCCCCCTGTGAAGTGAGCGGCTGTGGGGTGTTCTGGGTCTCCCTGGGGGCTGCGGGAGAGCCTGGTGGAACAGGGCTGGGCTCCGATCCTGGCAGTGGCATGCAGAGCAACGGGAGGAGGGCTGGGCAGCGTGGTGCCTGGCTTACTGAGGGCCATGGGCGCCGGAGGGGGCTCGCGCAGTGGAGCGGTGAGGGCTTGGTGCCGTGTTTTTGTTAGGACACAGCAATCCTGCCAGCCATTAATGACTGGCCTCAGCTTTTGGATGCCTCTTTTCTACCCACAGTCTCAGGGACTTCAGAACACAGCCAGGCAGTCTGTAGGTTACCGGCAGTCACGGTCTACAATACCCAGATGTAACACGGAGATGCTCAGAGCAGTGTTTGCTGTGATGAGTTGGCAACGATGGGACACGGTATCTTGGGGACAGTGCATCATCCTGGCAGCAACTCTGCTCACTGGGCTGCAGAGTGTGCCTCCACCCAGTCTTTGCAATAGGATTACAGTCTGTTTTTTTCTCCTTTAGCTACTGGGACCTGTATTAAACACTTACACAATTGTATTTTTATGGTTATTGGCAGAAGTTGGCCTTCGTTTAGCAAGTAGTGCCCTATCACTTAATCTAGAGTTCTCTCACAAATGATGTGTGATCAACTAACAGCGTTTAAATTACATTTCTATGCTATCAGACATGTACTCCAGGGAATTTTCAGTGAAACTATTGGAGCTCGTATCAAGGTTTGGAGAATACAATAGAATATCCAATGCTGACAACACTGAATTGCTTTTGTGAGATACCACAACACTTCAAAAATCGTTTCCTGCTTTAAATTCAGGGGAATATGACACTGTCTTGGGCATTGGTGTGCAGTAACTGTTAGTAAATACTGCTTTTACCTCAGTGACCTGTGTGTGACCAAGGTAACACCAGGCAGCACTGAGACAGTAATGTAACCTTGGTTTGTGGTTGCGGGGCTGGGAGGGAAAGCAGAGGCAAAGAAGTGTTCAGAAAATCAGGTAACACTAGTAAGAAGGACTTGTTTTCTCTTCTCGACAAGCAGAGGTTTTGTAGTGTATGCTGTAGACCTACAAAGTTCATACTCAAATGAGATGGTAGCAAGAAGACTGCTTTTACAAAGTCCCTCCTACTGATAAATGTTCTTTGCATACTCATGCATCTTCAAGAAAATCCAGCATTTTGTCTAGAAATTCATGACCCGTTTGTCCTTTCTTGTTGCACCTTCCTTCATCACAGAAGGACTTCCTAGTCTTTACAGTGGGGTTTCAGTGTAAATGCTGGCACTGTCAGGACACACTTGATAAGGCTGTGGCAGCCTAGTGTTTGTGCTTTTATATAAAACTAAATATACCTGGGCTATTTCAAAGGCACTAGCATTGTCTATGGAGCTTTAAATTGCTGTACATCTGTGAAAGCCAAATAAGGTTGTGGGTAATATCCTATCAGGGATGCTGCCAAGACTCTGAGTCAAATTCAACCCGAATATGTTAGTTTGAGTTTATTGTTTCAGGTTAATATGTATAGCTTTAACTCAAGACAAAGACAAGAACTGAAACCAGGTGAATATGGCTTTAAGCCACACAAGAGTTTCCCTTGTGATTTTTTTTTTTTTTTCCTGTTCAAGTTTAGTTGAATAAAATAATCAAAATACTCTGTAGGAATGATAAGCTTTAAAGTGTTTTATTCCAGTAGTGTTGTTTGGATAATTTGTGGGAACCTGGAACTCAGAAAGTGGTCAAAATAATTTATTGCAGGTATTAGCAAATAAAAATTAGCTTTAGAAACCAACCTCTTGAGAAATTATTGTGATTTCATCTTGTGGAAACTAATTGGACTCCTTTGAAAAGCTTTGTCACAAACACAGATGTATTTTGTAGGTAATCAAGTTTGAGATAATTCATAATTTTCCACAAGAAATCTAACTCTTCTGTATATCTTCATACTTTTTATAATCATTAAGAACAACTATAATTATTTTTCTAGAAGATTCTTCACTCTTCCAGTCTCCATTTTCTAGCTACCTTAAAGAAAAAAAGCAATCGGTCAATTGTTTCAAAGACTTGTAAAGCCCTGAAGTCCTCTGAAATCTAAACATGCAAGAAGAAGGAACCAAGAATCTAGGTTTCCACAACAACCCTACAACAGCTTCCTCAGCTGAAAACAGATATAGAATCATAGAATCGTTTAGGTTGTCAAAGACCTTTAAGATCATCAAGTCTAACCATTAACCTAGCACTGCCAAGTCCACCGCTAAACCATGTCCCTAAGCGCCTCATCTACACATCTTTTAAATACCTCCAGTGATGGTGACTCCACCACCTCCCTGGGCAGCCTGTTCCAATGTTTGACCACTCTCTCAGCACAGAAATTTTTCCTAATATCCAACCTACCCCCCCGGTACGACTTGTGGCCATTTCCTCTTGTCCTATCACTTGTCACTTGGGAGAAAAGACCAGCACCCAACTCTCTACAACCTCCTTTCAGGTAGTTGCAGAGAGTGATAAGGTCTCCCCCTCAGCCTCCTCTTCTCCAGGCTAAACAGCTTCTCCAGCTCTCTCAACTGCTCCTCATAAAACTTGTGCTCCAGACCCCTCACCAGCTCCGTCGCCCTTCTCTGGACACGCTCCAGCATCTCAATGTCCTTCTGGTAGTGTGGGGCCCAACACTGAACACAGCATTCGAGGTGCGGCCTCACCCGCGCCGAGTACAGAGGCACGATCCCCTCCCTACTCCTGCTGGCCACACCATTTCTGATACAGGCCAGGATGCCGTTGGCCTTCTTGGCCACCTGGGCACACTGCCGGCTCATCTTCATCCGGCTGTCCATCAACACCCCCAGGTCCTTTTCTGCTGGGCAGCTTTCCAGCCACTCGTCCCCAAGCCTGTAGCGTTGCCTGGGGTTGTTGTGACCCAAGTGCAGGACCCGGCACTTGGCCTTGTTGAACCTCATACAATTGCCCTCAGCCCATCGATCCAACCTGTCCAGATCCCTCTGCAGAGCCTTCCTGCCCTCCAGCAGATCAACACTCCCGCCCAACTTGGTGTCGTCGGTAAACTTGCTGAGGGAGCACTCAATCCCCTCGTCCAGATCATCGATAAATACATTAAACAAAACCGGCCCCAGTACCGAGCCCTGGGGAACACCACTTGTGACCAGCTGCTGACTGGATTTAACTCCATTCACCACAACCCTTCGGGCCCAGCCGCCCAGACAGTTTTTCACCCAGCAAAGAGTGTGCCTGTCCAAGCCATGAGCAGTCAGTTTCCCCAGGAGAATGCTGTGGGAAACGGTGTCAAAGGCTTTACTAAAGTCTAGGTAGACTATATCCTCAGCCTTTCCCTCATCCACTAAGCGTGTCACTTTGTCATAGAAGGAGACCAGGTTAGTCAGGCAGGACCTGCCTTTCATAAATCCATGCTGACTGGGCCTGATCGCCTGGTTGTCCTGTATGTGCCGTGTGATGGCACTCAAGACGAACCTCTCCATAACCTTCCCCGGCACCGAGGTCAGGCTGACAGGCCTGTAGCTCCCTGGATCCTCCTTCCGGCCCTTCTTGAAGATGGGCGTCACATTTGCTAACCTCCGGTCTGCTGGGACCTCCCCAGTTAACCAGAACTGCTGGTAGATATGCTCAGAAGTTTTGTACTTCTTGTACTTCACAACTGCTGCAAGTTGTGAACTGCTACATGTATTGCAAAACATAATTACAGTCTTGAGGGTCATTCTTTTCTTAAATACAGCTAATTTTCATGTCATGGAGCAGATTCTTCTCAAACAGATGGTCATAGTATTATTTTATCAGCTGGAGATCAGACCACGGAAATTTCAGAAAATCTGAATGCAAGTGGAATTGAATCTACTGCTTTATTATTTTGGATTTAGCATATTTTCTACAGGTTTTATAGGTCTGAGCTATATTAGTCACCAAAGTGAGAGACTTTCTTCTCAGGGAATGAAATATGTGTTAACAAATTACAAGAAAATGCTCCAGCAGAGCCTCTGCAAGTCTCTGAAGGGCTGCTTGATCATTTTTGATGCCTAAGACTTACATTTTTTCTTAATAGGCAGATTATTTTCTTTGCAGTAGGCACAAGATCTTGAAATTAATAGAAATTCAACCAAGTAAAAGTAAAGACAGAAATGAAAAATCGAGGGCCAGATCTTCAGATGCTGTTAATTACCTTACTTCATTGACTTTGGTGCAGCTTTTGAGCTGAGGGAGGTGGACTCTAGTGTATCTGTAACAGAGAGTGCCTACATCTGCCGGTCAATTAGCTAGCAATCTTAACTGAAATGAAAGCCAAATTATTTATGCTTTTACTTTGGCATAGCACCTCCACATGACTGTTCCAGAAGCATTTCAGATGTGAACTAGAACCCTGGAGAACTGTCTTTGTGTTTGAGGTGGATGTGCCCTAAATTAGCAGTGTCTCCTTCCTCTGAAGGGCTGGGGATGAATCCTGCCCTTGCCGCTGAAAATGTGATAAAGATTTGGCACCATTGAATAAATGGCAGCAAAGTCTTTGTTAACTTCAACAGACTTTTATTGGTGATGCAAAAGCTTCTTTCACAAGACTGCTTATGAATCTTGAATTCTCCAATGTGGAGTTCCTGAAAAAGTGCCTAAAAAGGTGCTTAGGCTTCATTGAGGATGGAGTTTTATCCTTGCTGTTCAGAAGTGATTACTTCTTGCTACAAGACAATTGGCTAAAATATCCTAATAGTTTCCTGAAGTCAGCATGAATTTTTCTTGAACGGGTGAACTGCAAAGCTGTAGTATCTAGCAAGTGGGATGGAACAATAGTTGTTCCAATATTCCCGAGGAGCCCTGAGTAACAAATGAACATGTTCAGGGCTCTGCTTTGTTAATATGGGAGTAATAGTAGATGTTCGTCGTGAAATTTAAGATCAGAACTTGCTGCCCTTGCTCTTGCTGTGGTAATCAAAATGATTATATTTCCTCGGTATCATCATACTGATCTTCCAAAATGTGAAAGCAGTATATGATGCAGGTCAGTGACTCACCCCAAAGAAAACAATGCTTAATTATCTTTAATAAAAGCTGCATTTTTCAGGAAATTTAAGCCCCAGAACAGCCATGTTGAGACAATCTGGTATTTATCAGTGAACAAGGCCCCTTGTGAGGCATGTAAGTGTTTGCCACAATGTATGGGGAAGAACTGATTGATCCCTGACTGTCCGCATCAGTGGGTGGGTCTCTGGAGGGTGCTCAGCCCTGGCCCACCCCTGATGCTACTAAGTCCCTGATTTAATCCCTATCTTTGCCCATGTTTTACTATGCATTTCAGTGAAAGGATAGCAACAAGCTGTTAGAAAACCATACTCGCTATAGAAAGCTGCAACCACTTGAAGACCTGCCAAAATTTAGGCTAATTATTTGCTAATTAATTAGATGGCAGAGGTACATTTGAGGAAAAAATGCATATCCAGGACCCCCACTGATACCAGGGCTGTAATGAGCTGAATGAGCTCGTTGTGGCTGTGATGAGCTAGCACCTCTGTGAAAAGCTAGTGTGAGACCTACCTGTCACTGTAGCCTTATTCTACATACCTGAGAAGTCCTCTGCCCTTTGCTCAGTCACACAGAGGAATTGTTCGGTAGCAGCAATACTTTACCTCTTTTTGCTACAGATGAAGCTGGTGTCTCCTGCTTACCAGACACAGTGGGTTCCTCTTGCTCCTGGGAATTCCCTTTGCTTCTCCCTGCATGTTACCATCCCCTTGCTCAGTCATGAGATCACTGAGTGAAAAATATAGTAAAAGAGTAGTCTTCCCAATTAACAGAGAAGGAACTCTGATGGTTCTCGCAGGTTAGCTTCACTGGAAATAATATGGCCCAAATCTTCAAACAGCATGTAGCCCTTGTCCCTGCGTATTTCTGAACTCTACTCAAGGCTTCCTGGGCCACTGCAGTCTGTGGTAAAAGCACAATAAAAGTAATGAGGCACTGAAGTTATACCCATGATGCTGCTCACAAAGGACTGTAGGGCGGGTTTTAGGCACCTCTCTGCACTGGCAGTGGCGCATACCTGTGCTGGCCCTGCAGAATGGCTAGGTGGAGCTCCTAGGATGATAGCAAAGAGCTTGCAGCATGTTCCCTTCCCTTCTGGGGAGTCACCCAGTGCTTATGTCTCTGTGCAAGGGAGGGAAGAGCAAAACCACAACGTTGTTTCCCAAACCACTCAAATAATTCTCCTTGCTTTGGCACTGATTCTTAAGCCAGGGCATACACTTCGCTCTTTGCTTCATTGGGGCTTTAGTATGTGTTTAAGGTTAAGCACATGCTTAAGTCCTTTCCTGGGTTAGGAACCATTGAAAACAGATAAAACATCTTGTATAAGGGAGAGCAAGCCAAAAGGATGGTTGGCATGGCAACAGCTGAAAAATTCCCCCAATGCAAAAAGCTAGAGTACAATGAGGAGAGGAATGCTTCTTCCGACCTTGCTCGTCTAGCTGATAGCTTCAGGCATGCTCAGCCAGCCTCTAGATCCTCCTAACCGCTTAAACATGGTCAGCTTTCACACCTTGCTCAGTGCTGGATGAATGGTTAGAGACATCAGTGTCTCTTTTTTTTTTAGTCACTTTTGCTCATCACTGTATTATATTTATGTAATCTCCAAGTGGACCAAATTTAGCCTTCACGCAGGAATTTTTTGTGTAATTGTTCCTGCCTATTAAGCTAATTGTATGCATTTGATCATGGCTTTATCTCTAGCCAGAGAAATATCCAGTGCAGCTCCAACAGTTTCTCAAGAAGACCACCATATGTCTTTCTAAACTGGCAAGTTTGCATGCTTTTTAAATACAGTTGTTATGGCTACTTTTTTCTTTGCCCAACAACATGCATAGAATCATAGAATATTCTGAGCTGGAAGGGACCTGTGAGGACCATTGAGTCCAACTCCTGACTCCACACAGGGCAACCTAAAAGTTAAACCATGTATCTAAGAGTGTTGTCCAAAGACTTCTTAAACACTGACAGGCTTGGGGCCATGACCACTTACTTCTCTGGGGAGCTTGTTCCAGTAACAACATTTTACTTAGGGTGTTGATTTTAATGGAAGATTGTAAGCCAGGCAATCACTTCAGCAAAGCATTATCTAAGCAAAGCTTTACTTAAGTCTTGGATTTCTTTATTTAACTCTTGTCCCTCTGTAATATGCTTTACACGCACAACAGGAATCTTTTATCAGTTTTGTTTGCAGAGAATTTTTAAAGAGAGTGAATAAGGAGCCAAGTTTACTTTAAAGGCTGAGCCCCTGGGATAGCATTATTGACTTGGCCGTGTTCCTCTCCTGGTGATACGATGCAGTCTCCAGATAGTCTGGAGTGACAGTCTGACAGTGTGAACCATCATCTTCTGAGAAGCTCTTATGAATTCTCCATTGTCCCTCTGCTCTCAAACGGGGAAGGTGGAAGAGATGTGCTGAGTCCTGTAATTCAGCTCTGCTGGGTTCAGGTGTGAATAGCTCCTTTTGAACATGGATTTTGTAATGCTGTGTGTGCACTACTGTGAATAACAACACAACCTAAACTTACTTTCTTTCCCACCGTTGATTCCATTTTTTTCTTTGTAGTGTCCTGTAGCAAAGATAAGCTTTTATGTTTACACTGAGAAACAAACACACAGATAAAATCTCTCACAACACTAGTAACTAATAAAATTGTTATTTTTTGTTATCATAAGTAGCAACTCTCCGATGTTCTCTGCTAGTATTTAGGAAACTATTTTATAGGTAAGGTTGCAGCACTCAGGTGTATATAGTCTAATTCCTGGGTTTTAAAGCCAATAGAAATGATTAGTGGTGATTGAGGGTGACTCTTCTGCTCAGCTGTTAACATTAACTTTTAACACTGGAAAGCAAATAGGGGCCTGGCAGTCAAAAATGCTGAATAAATTGAATATTACAGGAGATGCCATGATGAACAACGCTTTTGTGACCTTGCTGTTTATTGGGCTGGGTTTGCAATACCACAGTGTTTTGAAGAAATCGTTTCCATATGAGTATTGGTGTGAGATTTTACTTTCTGAACATATCTTCCTCAGTTTGTCATGGTTTTCACTGCCATGGAGCTACGAGTAGGAACCTATCTGTTTTCAATTGGTTGCCAGAATGCTCACATACTTAGACTGTACAGTTAGAATTGATTTATTTTGTGGATATGAAGTTGCAGTTACAAAGTTTTATTGAAGAGTCATCATTGGTAAAGAAAAAGCTCAGACACACTGCAGAGAGATTAAATACCTCTGAACCCATGGGCTTTGGTCTGAGTGATGAAATAGAGAGCCGTCTTCTATCATTCCAAGGAGAAGGGCCTGGGACACTCCATTGTCAACCTGCTAGGAGAGCTCAGTTTCATACTGAGTCTTGTGGTGTGTGTGGTAATGGATGTTTGATGGAATATTCTGAGTAAGGTGAAAATCGCCCTTTACTTTTCTTGCCGCAGTCCTTCTTTAGAAGGATACCACCACACTGCCTGTCAGAGTAATCTGAGCTGGACCACTGATGGTTACAGCCAGAGGGTAGCTTTAAACATTCCTATGCCTCTGCTTTTCTGCTGTTTCTTGCTGGACTGCACATGCCTTTGGGCACAGATTAGGTGTGGAGAATGGGCTTGTGTTTGGCGAAAAAGCAAAAGACTCTGGACATCAAAGTTCAGTCTCCTGCTATGGCATGGCTTTCCACGTGCCCTCGGGTAATTCATTCAGTCACTTGCTATGCTTCAATTCACATTCTGCAAAATGGAGCACAACCTTACCTCTTGGGGGTTTTATAAGGAAAAATATACCAAATATGGTGATTTGTACAGCTTCTATGGCAATGCAAAGTACTACGCAAGTCCTGGAACCACGATCAGGCCTCCCCTGGAGCCCCTGGGCGTTTTGCTTCTGCTGATCGTAGCAGGAGTTCACTGTCACTCAGCGCAGAGGAAAGGTTCACATTAACAACTGTGTATTTCTTATGCTTGCATTCATCTGTCATCTTTGCTCAGTCTCCCAGCACGATTAAGTCGTCCAGGAATGGGTTGAAAAGGCTGGGTTTGTAACTAAAACGGGAAGACATGGATGAGTTTTCTTTTACCTGTTGCAGAACGTGGAGCATAGGGAATGTAAGACGGAAATTGGATGTAAACTTCCAAGAGGAACTGAGTAATCTTTTCAGTGATACTGCCTGCAGCTTGCTCACTTGTTTTTGATGCGGCTATAGGGTTACCAGAGGGTTGTTCACATCTCTGTGACTGTTGGGATCCTGGTATTTTGATGACATTTCCTTTCACTGTCTATTTCTCTTCTACTCATTTGTAAGAGTGCATAATTTTTAGTTTGTTTAAAGAAGTCCTAGTCATGTTTTTCCTTCAGATTGTTTCTCAACGAATCAAAACTGAAAAGAACAGAGTCTTGACAGCCTTTTGGCTCCAGTTTTGGCAGGTATTGAGTAAAAATACAGTGTGAAAAGTGTAAGCTCACACTATTTACATCTACAGTGAATAGCTGATAATAATGGATTTCAAATGTGTTAGGTTTGTTACCTTTGAGTATCAGTCACCTTTTGAAGCTCAAAACCCACCATATGCAAATGTCTGACTGCTGGGTTTTTCTGGGTTAGGCTTTGTCCACGGATGCACAGGCAGCTACCTAGTAAGCTTTTCACAAATGCCCGTAACTCCAGCTGGCATTTTCCTGGGTGAGCAGCAGAAACCTCAGGGTCATTCCCTGCTACATGATTGCGTCTCAGCAGGTGCTCAGCGCCTGTGTCTGGTGCAAAGGCGGTGCCATGCCTTGTACCAGTGTGGAGCACCTGTAAGGTGATGAGGCCGCCCCGCCTTCGCCTGGGTGGCCCTGGGGTTTCCCAGATGGCACCTGCAGTGCCCCATCCCAGCCACTGACACCAGTGACCCACGACTCGGGCTTACCCACAGGCTGTCCTCAGGTAAGACTGTAATTTGAATACGCTTTGTAAGAGCTCAGCTTACCTCAGAAGACCTCACTGAGAAATTTTGATACCTGATGCTTGCAAAGAAGCCACCCGAAGCTCTGCTCTGAAGACATCTTCACAGAGCACCGTGGCAGTGCAAGAGAACTAAGGCTAAGGTGTCAGGTACTGCGGTTGTTATTAGCATGTGTTTTACCTGCTGTTTTGGGGGTATCGTAGTCACCCTTTGAGAGTAAAGCTCATGTTAAAAGGGCAACTGTAGCTTGCTGTATTGAAAGATGAGCAAAATACAGCACCAAAAAATGGGGAAAGTTGCACAGAGAATCTGCAGGAAAGCAAAAGATAGAAATCAAATCTCCCAAGTCCTGGGCCTCAGCTATAATCACAAACCTGTTTCACTCTCATTTACTTGTATTGTCATCAGGAGCTGATTTATTCAAATCCCTAAAGGTCACAGTGCTCCCTATAGTAAGAATGAGACAATGCAACAAACTATTGTCTGCTGTACTTGCCATAATCTGATATAATTGTTTGTGTTAGCATTTATGTTTATTTATATACCTAGGAAACTCTTTTTACAGTTTACTTTTGCTTGCTCCACTTGTATATTCTCAGTCAAATAACTAAACCTTGATATCCCTCTGGAAACCACCATCTATCCTCAATTTACTCAAAGAATGACCTAAGCACAAGGAGTGTTTTGGTACAGACCCCAGGCTCTGTCTCTGTGGAAGCGTACCTCTCTCTGACTCCGCTAGCACTCCAGGTTGGATTTAGTACCATGTTCCGGTAACTTGACCAGGCTTGCTCTGTTATGGTTGTGTGTTGATTATTGGTGGCACACAGATTTAAGCTACTAAAGTAGTGGAAGAATTCAGAGCCATCCTTGTTAATGTCAGACAAAAGATCAATAAGATCTGCAGAACAAAAAGAATATTTGTGTTTGTGAAATGTCCTAGTCTTGGTTTTGTCCTTAATCCTTTTTCTGGTTATGAAGGAAATTGTGGTTTTCCCTTCAGAAGGACCCTGTGCTCAGATAATAGAGAATCCTCATCCGAGGGCTCCGTCTTCATGTCTGACAGCCTATGATGTATTCTCCTTTATGAATGTGAGTAGCTACTTTCTGAACCTACGTTGAACGCATTTGTCATCCAGAGCCACACTGGCAGCAAGTTCCCCAGCAGAACTGCGTGTCGTGTGAAGAATATCTCCATTCGTTTTTCAGAGCTTGCCACCCGGTAATTTCATCGAGCCCTTGCTGCCTTGCTGGTTAAAGGAGGCCGCGAGGTACCTGGCCCCTCTGCGTGGCACGCTGCATTTCACACTTGCTAGCGTGCTGCCCACCCTGGTCAAAGGTGGGGCTTTGGAATCCGCTCTACCGTACAGCATTTTTCTGCCCAACAGCTGTTTAGGAAGTCACCTGTTTTCTTACGAGCATTTTGTAAGCTCAGAGAAGAGACTGGAAGAGCTGCTGGGCTCTGCCAAGTCAGGCCGCGCGAGAGCTTAGTCCAGCGGGTGCTCCAGACTGTGATGCTCTAAAGAGTCAGCAAAGCTTTTGTTGCTTTTTAATTATTTCAGCCACAGCTTTCATTTTCATTGATAACAGTGGGTGACCCGTGTTCACATGCAGGGGGAAGTAATTTTCCAGAAAATACAAGCGCTGCTCTTTCACCTGATCGGGAAGGAGGAGGGAAGGCTGCCAGAAACAGCACAGAGATTAATGAGATGCCAAAGACGTGAGGAATTGGCTTGTGTGCCTCCTTCATCAGCAACAGTATCTTTAAAATGTAGTTTGAATAAGCAAGGAACAGTTTACGCATTACAGAGAAAAGATTTCAAAACTGACCACAGGGGACATTTCCTTTGCACAGCTGATGTTCCCGAAGGATGGGAGGACGAGTCACGGAGCCACCGGCCCAGGTTGAAAGTCAGTACAAGCCAGGGTGCCGTGGGATCCCGGGGGCTGCCCCGCAGGGCTCCTACTGAGAGTTTTCTTCAGCACTTTGATCACAGCTGGAGAGGGAGATGGAACACGCTTTCCGGGGACGCACCAGGCCCTTGCTGGAGGCCCACCATTCCCACCTCAGCTGGGGCCGAGGCCTGAGAGCAAGAAGAGGACAGAAGAGCTTGTGCTGCGTAGCACCGACGTGGCTCGGCAACTCACGCTGCCAGGAGGGAGCGGAGCCCCCTGCCACCAGCCCGGCCCGCGGGGCGCCATGGGGACCTGCCCGGGCGGCGGGCCTGCGCCAGGGGAGGTGCCAGCTGACGGGGCCCTGCTGCGGGGTGTGCCACGGGCCCCTCCAGGGCAGGTCGCAACATTGGCAGAGGAGGTACCTGATGTGAAACGCCTCTGTCTGGGAGTCCTGGTGCACAACAGGGTGGCCATGAGCCAGCCGTGTGCCCTTGGGGCCAGGAAGGCCAACGGCACCCTGCGGGGCATCCAGAAGAGTGTGGCGAGCAGGGCGAGGGAGGTTCTCCTCCCCCTCTACTCTGCCCTGGTGAGGCCACATCTGGAGTGCTGTGTCCAGTTTGGGCTGCCTGGTTCAAGGACAGGGAGCTGCTGGAGAGGGTACAGCAAAGGGCTGCGGAGATGATTAGGGGACTGGAACATCTTTCTTGTAGGACAGGCTGAGGGACTTGGGTCTTGTTAGTCTGGAGAAGAGAAGACTGAGGGGGATCTTATCAATGCTTATCAATACCTAAGGGGTGGGTGCCAGGGGGATGGGGTCAGTCTTTTTTCAGGGGTGCCCAGTGACAGGACGAGAGGTGACGGGCACAAACGTGGCCATGGGAGGTTCCACCTAAACATGAGGAGGAACTTCTTCACTTTGAGGGTGGCAGAGCACTGGAAGAGGCTGCCCAGAGAGGCTGTGGAGTTTCCTTCTCTGGAAATACTCAAAACTCACCTGGACGCATTCCTGTGCAACCTGCTCCAGGTGACCCTGCTCTGGGGGGGGTTGGACTGGATGGTCTCCAGAGCTCCTTTCCAACCCCTGTCAGTCTGTGATTCTGCCATTCTGTCAGCTGTGGTGCCAGCTGTGTGTGCCTCAGTGTCAGACCAGAAAACTATCAGGTTCAGGTTCAAATATTTTCTTTTTCTTTATTGGACTCAAAAACTGGGAAAAAAAGGAAAAAGAAAATGAAAAAATGTTTAGTTTGGGATTTTTTTTAATGCTTTTGCCTAACTATAATGGAATTTATGAACATAGACCTGGAATTATTTGGCTGAACATTTTTCACCCAGGTCTAATTTTAATATTTTAAGCTTGTATTAAAATGGAACCTGCTGAACAAACGTTTCTGAAGTGCCACATCCGTAGCTGTGAAGATCAACATCTTTTCCACAGAGAGGTAGTATTGCTTGTGCCTGTCATTTCAGATTTCACTTCTGATCTTTCAAAATGCATTTTTCCAATTAATTTGTGTGCTGCTTTAATTTTCTATCCTCCACATACACAATAGTAATAATAATTCTAAACAATTATTATAATAATACTATGAAGAACTGGTGCTTACTATCAATTGTAGGAAGAATCTGAGGCATATCTGATATGAAACACTGAAAATAATATGTCTCTATATGACAACCAAATCAAAAAAGGTGGCTTTGGATTTGGCTATTTGAGTAAGAACCTAGGTTCAATTTCTTGTAATTCTTAATTTTCATATGTCTCATTTTTTATTTATTTTGTGAAAAAGTAATTTCATTTTTTTTATCCTTACTACTTAATTTTTGCTATTTAATTCTGCCAGAGACTAGCTTTTCACTTGGGTATTCTTTCAGGCACCAGACTGTGCTGCCAGTGGAGGGGAGGGTCCCAGGAGACTTGAGTCTGCTTGGGGACTGCTCATTTGTTATTTTAAATTCACTCCGAGCTTCAGGAACTGTGGGGTTTTGTTTTATTTTTGTTTTCTCCCCAACAGGGCAGAGCATCAGCTCATCTTGGCAGTTCTCTTGCCCATCCCTGTGTCTCATGCTGCAGTTTCAAGCCCAGGAGAAGCAGTGTGGGTTTGGGAGCAGTGCTTCCAGCTATGAGCATTTCTTCTTGGCTGGGGCACTTGGCGCGGTCTTTGCCGGAGAGGCAGTGCTGTTCAGCTGGTGCCCATTGGTCTGCCACTGCTACCAACTGCGCTGCAGTTCGTGGTGGCTGGACTCGCCTCGTCTCTTCCTTGTGCGCAGAAAAGTCAGCAGCAGCTGCTGTCGGTCTGTCCCCAAGCAACAGCACTGGGTTTATTACTCAGGTGCTCTTCTCCTGCCAGCCTCGATAAGACCTTCAGGGGATTGTAACGAGGATGTTGTCAGAAGCTAGCTCTAAAAGTGCCTGGATCCTTTAGCTATTTTTGGGTCCAGGCTTGGCAGAGCCCGAGTGGGCACTGCTGTGTCTGTGTCTGGGAGTCACTGCCTGGGATGCCCACCGACGGGCACACTACAGCCTCGCCAGTCCTGTGGGTCCTGCGCAGCAGCTGGAGGTGTTACTGGCCCTGGCTTTGCTTCCTCTCCTGCTGCAAGATCTCAAAGGTTCCTAAAGTGTTTGTTACCTGGTGGTGTTTTTTCCCTGTTCCAAATTCACTCTGTTGTCCTTCCTGTTCAATGCTCATTTCCAGATGCTGAGCCATACATGGCACTGCTGCATCACCAGGAGCTCCTGGTCTTGTGGTATCTTACGCATCTGTTGGTCAGATTATACCATAATTTCATTTTAGAGAAAGTAATCATTATCACCAGTGAATGCCTTTAGAGAAAGGGAAAAAAATTATTTTCTCCTGTGCCTTGTCAGCTCATTTGGCACTAGCTTTCAACAAGCAGTCTCAGGTCCAGAAGCAGCCCGGACAGGGAAGTGCATAGCTCAACAGGAGCAGAAT
This sequence comes from Gavia stellata, assembly GCF_030936135.1. NCBI lineage: Eukaryota > Metazoa > Chordata > Aves > Gaviiformes > Gaviidae > Gavia > Gavia stellata. Next base: position 36,636,960 of record NC_082603.1, on the reverse strand, counting down.
TGCACCAAAAGCAAACAGAATAGTATTATAAGTGCAACTTTCTCTGAATTTCAGTGCTGCCAGTGCTGAGCCAATGTAGGTGTATCTGCAAAGGCTGCTGGAGGTGACTTCTGCGCTAAACCCCCCACGTGAGGGCTTGTCTGTCCTGCTCAGAGAAAAGTCTCCTTCCTCCACATGTTTATAGTTCCTGGGCTATGTAACTAACTCTGCAGAAAGCTCAGCTTCCCTGGCTTCTACTGGCCAAGTCTCTGGGGACGAGGCTTCTCTTGGAAGAGGGCCCTTCTGCCTCAAGGTCTTGACACTGGCAGGTCCCCTGCCTGTGGCCGCTGGGGCCATCTGCCCGGGAGGTGGGCGCCTGTCTTTGCAGGGATGCACCTTCCCTTCTGGAGCTGGGCAGGTCAGGGAGGTTGAGTGCTGTGCCAGTAGTGGTGGGTGCCCTGCCTTGATTTTTTGGTGCGCTTACTTCAAACACTGTAGTGAGGACTACAAAGACCTGACATGGTTGACCAGAGGCACCAGGATTTTGGAGATCACCTCTCATTCTATCATTCCCCAAGATAAGGAAGACTGACTGAAGACGTCTTCTGAGTTGGCACGGTGAGAAGACACGCATTTGGGCATACAAATCCCAGTTGCAGTTCAGCACAAAGGCACTGGGGAAACGTTATTAGACAGATGTGGTGGGGTCTGCAGTCTAAGGCCACGTGGTGGAGATGAGCCTGAGATGGCTGGACAGCATAAGGTGAGCACTCTACTCACCTGGTGATATGCTGAGAGAACGTGGTGAGCTGTGGGCTGCTGGTTTGGTCTTATGAAATGACACTGGACTGATGTAACTGCAAAACATAGCGAATAAACGGCTTACGATGCTAAAGACAAGGAGGAAGCCTGAGTTCAGAACCAAACATCTGAGGAGGGGAAAGGGGAAGGGAATGGTGGGCCAGCCACTCCAGAAAAAATTGCCTTGGAACTTGGCTGTCTGTGAAGTTACTTGCCTGTTCATTACTTTACAGTTTGTTACTTGACAGTGGTTACTGTTCAAAAGGAGAAATTGCAGCTAATTTCTGGAGGAGAAACATATTCATGTCTTATACTGGAAAGGTAAAAACCCACTATACAGTTCTACCACTCTGATCCTTGGCTGTAGTTCTGGAGTTTCCTCCCTGTCAGGTTGCTGGAGTGGGAGTACGTTGATCCTCAGGGCATGATGATGGTCTGATTCACTTTAAACAAAAAGTAAAGTTAGAGTTTTATGAAGTATTTTAATTATCATCACTAAAGCTCTTTGCTGCTGTAGTGAAAAGTTAGCTGATGCTGTGCTTTGGGCTCGTTCTCGTAGTGCACAGCCAAGATAACCGGCACAAAGGCAGAGTCACGAGCCCCAGGGAGAAGAGGAGATCTCAACCTCTGTCTCTCCGTTCTCGTTTTTGTCATGTGGAATAGTTACACTTTCCAGAGTCGCAGCGCTGTGCTGCTGCCAGGATCACTGATTTTCTTGACATCATTTCTACCCAAGGTTAATAATATCGCACATTTTTGTTTAAAACTACTAACAGCATTCTCAGTGTGCGCTGGGACTCAGATGTCTGAATTACAATGTCAACAGCCTCAGCTGTTTTACTTCTGTGGAGAGAGCTGCAGTTACCAGAACCCAAATTGCTCCCTCTGCTTCTGCTTTTGCTCAGATCTCTCCTGTGCTGCCTTTCTTGAAAATTAATCTGCTAGTCCTTTCCGTGTTTCCTTAGAGCCTGTTCCTGAAGCTACTGTGGACATAAGTGTGTGAACTGGGGATGCTCACCCAACTGCTTTGTTTATTAATTAAAATCAAATGACATAGGCTGCAGATAGTGAAGACAAATAATGGTAATCATCAAACTGTTTTTCTTTCTTTTCAACCATTTTTTTCCGTCAATATTAAGAATTTGGGGTTTGGAGCTGAGACACCTTTGCTGTGCAGTGGTAGAACTAGCTAGCGTGTTTAGGGCACAGCAAGGTGGTTTGATTTTTTTAGCTCACTTTTGGGGATAGGTTTTATACCTCCATATGCCACTTCGATTGATTTATCTTTATTATTTGCCTCTTGATTTTTTTAAAGTTTCCACTGTACTACTTTCTGACCACAGAAGACACATGTGCTAGAAATTTTCTCTGACAGAAAGTTCAAACTCAGTACAAAAATTTATTCTTGGAAAATGGCTGAGGAAATAGGTTTTACTGTGTGCCCTGAAGATCAACAGACCTGGATCCCCATCAGTCAATGACAGAAGATAATTCCAGAGTCAGGGGGCTGAAAAACTCCATCTTCTTTCCCAGAATAGTTAAATTCAATGGCAATGAACAATTAGATGGTATGGAAATCCCAGGATCTCTCAATGCCTCTGCTGTGTAAGACTCTAATTAGATTAAAACAGAGTGAAGGATGAGGGAAGATGTTTAGGGGAACTAGGCTGACATGAGTCTGCTATTGACATACTTACTTGAAGAAGCTATGCTGTTTAGATTAACTCCAGTGAATGATAACCTTAGCTGAGAGATTTGTAAAGATATATAAGAACATGTCTGGCACTTTAGACTGTCTGAAATTTCTACCCTGAATTTTTTATTGGTTCCAGCTCTAAAATAGTGCAAGCCATTTATATAACTCTCTGAACACTCTTGATATGGAGTAGCTATACATCCTATTCCTAAACAACTCTGCATGAAAAATGTTTTTTATTTGACTCTGCAAAGAGGCTGGAGAACTCCACAATGATATGTTGCAGGCCCTTGAAAATTAGTGAAAGTGGAAAAAGAAAGGTAGTGCAACAGTAAATCACAGATTCAAGGGGAGTGAGCTAGAATAGTAAATCCAAAATTATTGAATGAGGGTTCATTACTATGTGCTGTGAGTGCTGTGCAATTAAAGAATCGGGCCAGGTCTCCTGTGGTATGCTGGTATAATCACAATGATTTTATCACAGCTATGTCAATATAATGCAAAGGAAAATGTGACCCTAGCAATGTTTATGATTAGGCGTTAGCAACTCAGAGGAAACAATCAAATTATGCGGCTTCCAATAACACAAAGCTCCTGGCAAAGTCAGCGATTAAAACTGGTGTGTCGCTCCAAGGAATAGCTTCTGTGGATGGGAGTGCCAGGGAGCAGCAAGGGCGGCTGCTCAGAGTACCTCGTCCTGTTAACGTTTCTCTTGCATCAGGTCCCTGCTCCTGACCGTGACAGAGAGTTACGTCTGATAATACCGCAGGGTTCAGTCCTTCAGCTGCAGATGAAGAGTGAACATCTGAAGTGAGTTATTCAGAATGGCTTTTCAAATACTGGCAGCATTTGTGCAACATTCATGGCAATCACAGAGTTTTAAAAGCTTAGTTTTCAGTCATATCTGTGCTTTTCTGTAAGACTGCAAAGTTGCAACGCTTGTCCAGCACTTTTGCAAGTTTTTACATTAAATTGGATGATACAAACCAAGATCTTTTAGGAGACCTGTGCATGTCAGCACGTATTTGTAGCAACATGCCTCCATACCTCCTGTTCCACCAATAATGGAATTTCAGCCACTGGCCGTTAGTGATACCAGTAATTCCTTGTGTCTGTAAGAAGCCCAATGAACAAGAATATGACATGCATTTGTAGACACCTGTGATTAATAACATTATTGAAGTTACATGGTTGGTTAAGGCATACATGTTCCTACCTTACATTACTTTCTCAGACCTGTGTAGGCAGTGACTGTAAAGGCACTCAGGCAATGTGTTTATCAGATCACTTTAGTTAGCATCATAAAGGTCTACTTACTAGGATAACCTATAACAATTACAAGGAATTTTCAGCCTTACTCGCTGCATGTTCTTTTGGAAGGATGCAGGCTAGCAAACAGTTACTTTTTCAGTCCGATATTAACCAGAAAAGCTGAAACCAAAGATGAGAGAATGGATGTCTCAAAGTCTCAAAAGCAAAGATTCGTGTTTGCTTATGTTTTAACTCCCTGTGGATTGGTCAGTTTCTTGTGATCAGTAACTTCTGTTCATCTGATATCCCGATCCTTCTTGTTGAATCACTTTTCCTCTCTGACTTAGAGTTGCTTGTTCTTTTTTTAAGCTCAAGTTAACTCCAGCTGGCATTACATGCCACTACATATTATGGTAGAAGTTTGTTTAACTCCACACAGAAATATGTGGTGACAGACTGATCCTCAAAGAGCTCATTGCTTTCACCTATTCTCTGGCTTGACACTTTGCTAGCTATTTGGAGACCTATTTTTCAACAGGGATCGTGGATGCCACCAGAAGAGTTAGGGTATTTGAAGGTGAGAGTCAACAGTCTCATGCTTTGCCAACTATGTGTAGTGCCAAAGTAAAGATACCATATTAAAGGAAAATATACTTTTTTCACATATTATTTATTGAAGCTAGAAATGACCAATACATTCAATGGTACAAAATATGGGACTAAACTCTGTTCTTGTTTTCTTCTTAAAATACTTTGTGGCCCTTCTTCCTAAGGAAACTTTCTGCTCTTGTGCAGGTTTCAGCTGTTTGAGCTCTGCCTCCAGGTGCTCACAGAATCAAATGTTCAATACCAACCCTTGTTAATGGTAAGGAGCACTGCTGGCCAAGACACCCATTGGTGAAAATGGGGAAAAGGGGAAAAATACTCCTTTGAACTTGCTAAAAGGCTGCATGGCTGAACAGATGCTGCCACATCCAACCTCTGTGACAGTAACCGTCTTGAATTCAGTCCTGTGCTGTGACCGTGTTGGCAGAGACTGGGGCGCAGCCCTTACTTCTCCACGGTGACTGCCAAAAAGACTCTCGCACAGACCTTGTCAGCGTGTGATTCAACGCCATCGCCTTCCCTCTTTAGACCGGGTGCCTAAGAGCCCATACACTGCCTTTTGGCATGACAGCCTAGTAGTGGGGGTCAGGCAGTCCCAGGTCGTAGAAAAATGTGTTGGGATTTTGTGACCCCACCAGGAGTTCATATGCACTTAAACTCCTCAGGCCAGAGATGACACTGGTATTTGTCTGCCGGGGACAACCTGGGAGGCCAAGCACCTCCAGGCTGAGAAGGGAATGCAACCGGGCTAGATGAAAGCAGGCTCCTGTCCTCAGGGGAGGGCTCTGGCAGGTGCCTGTGGCTGGGAGGAGAGACCTGCACCCGGGGAGAGGGAGGAGCCCTTGATGAAGGGCCCCCGGGTGAGCCAGGCATCAGCAGGGGAGTGCGGCGGGCTCGTGTGCTGTGGCGGGCTCGTGTGCTGTGGCGGGCTTGCGTGCGGCTCCGTGCCTTTCTCTTCCATCTTCTCCAGATTGTTCACTGGTGTGTGCAAACAAGTATGCCAAACTGGGGCATCTGACTCTCTTCTCCTGCCTTGCCTGGAAAGTAATGTTTACGGTGCTGGCAGCTGCGTGTAGGTAAGTCGCCCTCTGAAATGAGCTGAGCGGTCCTGGTGCCAAGCTTTCTCATCCAGCCCTGTGAGTGCTGGGTGTTCTGGAGATGGCACGGAGCGGTGTCTGGCAGCACTTGTCTGCTCAGGGGCAGATTGCCCCCTTTGCTATGGTGCCTTTTTTTCAGCAAGGGGAATTTTCACTGTCTGGTTTGGATTTTACTTCTGTGGGAGGTTCCCAGTCCTGGGCCTTGGGTAACCTGCCTGTTCCAAGAAGTTACAAGTGCTCAGTGACTGTGGACGTGGTTATACCATTCCTGTGTGAGCTCTGCCTTGCTGACATGTTAATTACATTGTTATAACTTATTACGGGCAAACTTCTTTAAATGCTAACCCTCACTGATAGAATAACAACCTTCCTAAGTCGTGCCAGCCAGAGGAGTCCCACTGGAAGCTATGCAGTAGAGGGCCACAAATTAGCAAATGACACAACAAATAAATGAGGGTTAAGGGGGAAAACATGGGCACAGTGCACATTCTTGATGAGCATAGCTGACCCTGGGGGTTGCCATGATGCGGTTTGGGTGGCTGCTTGAAATCCTGTCGTCCTGGAGAAAGGTGGAACCCCAGAAAGAGACACCTGTGTTTTGTGGACCAACAGGTAGCACTGATCATCCCAATGTGCAGCAGAACTCGATAACCTCATCCTAACGTGCTCCTCTGCGTGCACTTACGCAGACCTGGGATTTCTGCCTCTGTGCGTAGCAGGATCAGGGCCTGTGCTCACCTTCCTGGCCTGACAATGCAACACTTAATGGGAAGAGCTGTTTGGAAAACAGATTTTCATTCTAAGGGGGGCAGAAAATTTGTTACTTAACAATTTTTTTGGGTCACTTATCATGTCTTTGACTGTTTAGACAGTGGCACAAGTGAATTTTTTTGCTAAGACAAAAATGAATTGTGTAATGGAAAGTTGCCTAAAAATGTCTGGACTGGGCTTCCTTAATATGTAGAACACTGTCAATGGAGAAAAAAGTGGAGGACAATAATCAATTTGGCAGGTCTGACCATTTGAAGGAATGTCTTTAACGAAGAGCAGCTCAAGAACTGTAACTGGATCACAGAAAAGCCTTAAGTCTTAAAATAGACTTCAGAAACTAGTTGAAAACAGTGCAAGGACAAACTGACAAAGGACAACTGTCTAGTAGGCTTGAGGTGATGGTCTGGTTCTTGTTGCAGGCAGGTCTTTAAATCCCAGAACTTCACTTAACTTGCTTAAACCATGCTAAACTATGATAAACATCAGGTAATATATTAATAATAGCTTTAACAGAGTGATTCTGGGGTAACACTCCCCCCCCCCCCCCCCCCCCCCGCCCCCCGGGCCGGATTGATGCAAATGGAAACCCTCTGAGGGGCACCTTGCTGGGCATCTCCTTTGGGAGCGTGAAGCTGTCTAGGAGCTGCAGAGCTCCTGCTCTGCACATAGCACTGCCTCTCTGCTGAGCTACCCAGCACTACGCTCCTGCTGCGTGTGTAAATGCAGAGTGCCTGCTCTGCCTGATCCGCAGGGTGGTCCCATGGCCAGCCGGGGTCTGGGGCAGGCCACGCAGATGAGCTGTCAGGGGTCTGAGCTTGGCGATATTTTAGAAGCACGCTTCCCAAAATCGAGTTGTAGCCAGCCTGCAGGGCAGTGCTTCCGTGCAGCAGCAGACCCAGCAGCCAGCATGCTGGCGCTGAGGAGGCCGCGAGTCCCGAGCTCTCCTACCTTCAGAGACCTAGCTGCATCTCCCGGGTCAGCAGATCGCCACCAGTGAGCAGGCATGGCTGGGGCATCACCCCCTCTCCCTCCCTTTGACGCAGTGACCTTCCACGGAAAGAGGCACCCGAGTCACTGCAGGGGAGAGAGAATGCAAGGGGGGATGGGAATCGTCTCTTTGGCCATCGAAAAGGGTGTTTGGCAGCCCTGGGATCTGTTCCCGGTGTCTCACGCTACTCCTGTATGCTGCCTAACCCAGAATGTAAAAGTTGCCTTGCGGCCAGACCCATGAAGCAAAGATGTGGGTTTTTTTCCTGGGGAAGTGCCCAGAAGTTAGAGTTTGCAGTACCTGGCTTGCCGTTACCTCGGGCTAGGACCAGTAAAGTGTATCACCAATATGTTGTTTGCTAAATGAAGGTTTGCACTCTGTGCCAGACTGCAAAAGTATCTGCGTGATGTGAGTCATTGAACCAGAAATAGACCCTAAATGACCAAAAGCTTGTTGCACTGTGTCAGGAATAAAGCTTGGACAGGAAACAGAGGTTTTTTGGCTTCAGCAGACAAAGTGAACCCCTTGTGAAAAGAATTTGCAATTTCAAGTGGAAAATGTGGAAGGAGGGAAAAATGTACAAATAATGCCAAGAAACAGACTCACTTCTCTGGCACAAAATATGAAGAAGTCTTTCCAGCTGATGGTGGGGGACCCAAAAGCAATGTAGTGGTCAAAAGTTAGTAAGCCGAGTTGTCTTTTTATTCCAGTCAGTATGAGTAATTTTCAAGCAGATTTTGGGGACCCTACAGTATGTTATAAAATCCCTTTTGGGTGACAAGAGCAAGAACAAAAAGCAGATTCTAAGTTTGTCAGACACATATATTCATGTTTCACTGGTGAAAACAAACAGAATGGACAGTTCTTTTGAACTTGGGTGTAGGTGTATACAATGAGCTCATGTAGATCCAGGTGCAGCCATTAAGGAAACATTTGCTATTGCGTAGTTCCTTGAACTTCAAATGCTGGTACTTCTAGAAAGTGTGTTATTTAATGTAAGTGTAAATACCAAGCAAGAAAGGGAACTGCTTTTTATAGCTTGGGAAGTCATGTGCTTTCTCAACAATAAATACAATTAACTGTTTCATACACTTTGCACACAAGAAGAGGGTTTTAACAATGTAGAAGCTGTGACATTATCCCTCCACACACTGCTGATACATGAAACTGTGACAACATTGCCTGCCTATAGTTTTACCAAAACTCACGCTTGAACTGTCGTCTGCCTACAAAACATAAACCCCACACTTCTGAGGCTGCTCCCAGCTGTCTCTTTGCAGAACTCATCTTGCTGATTTTCCTGCCTTCATACCTCTGAACCTTAGAACCAACTTAGAAAAGCGTCAGATTCTTTTAAGGTACCGGCCGGCGCTGCTGAGCAGGACGGAGAGGGACCGTGGCTGGCCAGCCCGGGGGCGGAGGTGGTCCTGGCAGGGACCCCAATAGCTGTGCCTGGGGACAACCGGCCGTTGCGAGGACGGCTTCCCCGCCTTCAGCAGGGACTTGGCTTGTTTCTGTCAGCTGCTACGTTTCAGTGTGGTGCACCCGGCACACTCCCTGTGAGAAAAAACTGATGGTTTCGGTTCATGAATGTGTTGAGAACTGCTCTTGGATAAGGAAATTACTTTGGTTCGTGCTAAGCAAAATACGAGTACAGTATTAATAAGGAAGACAGGCCTCCTCCTGCACTCCAAATTCATTTGTTTCAACATTGTAAAGCAGGGATTCATATTTTTTTAACTGTTTCGTCTCCTTTTGAAAATTATTTCCAACTTTTAGCAGCCTCTAAAGTTGGTAAAGAACTAAGGCAGTAAGTGGTCTACCTTTGTAATGGTGTTAAGCATTGGGGGCATCAGCATAGTTTAACGTATTTGAGAGGGAATTAAATGACAGATAGTTGGTCAACAAAACTTTAGACCGAACTCTACTATCTGCAGATGTTTATCCTGTAAAATGTAGACTCAAAATCTCTCCAGATTTTAAAGGCTGTGTTTTACACTTGTTTCTCAATTTCTAGTTTTCAAGACAACTTCTTACAAATATTGCCTAAAATTCTTACGTTCTCGCCTTCATTGAAGTATTTCGATCTTGCAATGTATTGATCATATGTCTTAAGTTCCTTTGTGCAGGACTAGAAATAAATTACCCTAGGTCAAGTTCTGTTTATACAGTGGACTGTTCTTGCAGAATTACCTTCTTGACTTAATAGCTTCCTTTTGGATGACATTTCTGCCAGAAAGAAGACAAATTGTCTAAGGTCAGCGTGCAGATCAGCTCAGGGTGTAGGAGGAAATTGTAGTGGATCAGCTAAATTGCACCAGGTCTGCCGGCAGCGTTGGGCAGCACGCCGCCGGTCAGCAGCAGGCACTGTGGGGGCGCAGCCCCCTCCCAGCATGGCAAAGCACAGCAGGAGCCGTTCGGCTTTCAAATGTTGTCATGCTGTAGTTTGTCCAATTCAGGCTGTTCTTCAGTCTGACGAATTTAACTGGCATGGCGACAATGAATTAGATCAGCATAGCTATCCTTTCAGCTCAATGTTGACGTGTTCAGTGGTCCCCCAGGCTCTTTGTAGTAAACCTAGCAATTACCTGGCCATATCCAAAGAGGTCACGTTTCTCTGCAGATGCTACACGCTGCAATTTTCCCTGCACCTTCCTTCCCACTCATTCCTGCAACCTTCTTTGAAATCGTTGTCTTACAAATAGTTGGGAGCTGAAACCTTGCAGCTGAGTCTGCTCTCATAATTGCACGACGGCTGTGATGTTCAGTTTGTTTCCTGATGTGTAACATCAGAGGACAGGACTAAAGGACTGGATGCAGATCCCATAATCCTACTCTTGGTGAACTTGATGCTGTTCCATATTTGTATGTATGTTATATAGAACACATTACGTTATATGGAACACGTTATATATATGTTACATACATAACATTATTTGTTTTACGTATATAGATAAAACCAAATAAATATGAGTTGATGGAGAATAGTTCTGCTGAAGTTAGTGGCTTTATATTGTATGAGATTTATGGTAAGAGAACAATCAGGGCTGCAGGCACTGATCAGAATGGCACCAAGACCTGTGCATTTTGCAGATATGCTTAAAAACTAAGCTAAAACTTGACTCCGTGCCTGTCTCACAACATACTCTGTTCATTGAGGCGGGGGTTAGCCTGTTTCTCTGTTGAATTGCTTGTTACTGCACCTTAGCGCTATCTAAATTGCACCTCTAAAGCCCATGCACGTGGGGGGAAAAACCCTAAAGCACAAAAGAGTCATATTTAAAATGATGGAGTTACCTTTTCCCTTTGCAAATTCTTCTATTTATTCTATGTTCTACAAGAGAAGAAATATAAAAGTCTCCTTTTAATTAAGCTCTTTATCCTTTGAAGTTATTTTGGATTTTTTTTCACATTGGTGATGTAATTTATGTAAATAATCATCTATCTATGAAAGGAGTGTGTCTGTCAAAAGCTAAAATAAAAAACATCCGTCATTTTGAAGTGATTAACATTCTCCAGATGTTTAAATCATCAGATTTCAGGAGTTTCCCTTTGTTGTGATAATGATATAGTATCCAGAACAAGAATGTTTACTTTTTTGTATGGGTCAAACACAGATTTTTCACAATCCTATTAAAGCATGCAGTTTATTGTAATTGTATGTGCAGATGAAAGCATATGCAGTTATTATTATTTCCCTTAATTGTAAACTGCTGCTGGTAATTTTACTGTAAAGCTGAAACAAAAGGAGCATACTTGAAAGGACCACCACTGCCCACTTATGTAATCAATTTATAGATGTCAAGTTTGTACAGAGATGGTTATCCCTCTCCGTTAGAGGACCGGTGACATGCTACCACCCTGCAGCGCGCACTCTCCCCCTCCTGCGTTTTGGGGGAGTTGCTCGGGCATACAGTAGATGTAGCTGATAATATTAAGTGACAGTTCTGAACCGTTGTAGTCAAATGTGTTCAGCTTTAGACTTCGGGGAGGAAATAAAACGTGCATTCCTCTCTAATGCGATGGACCTCATGGTTGATCAAGAGAGCTTTACCCATCCTCCGCCGGCCAGCTCACTATGGTAACTGGAGCCACAAAGCCTTGCTGGAGGTTAAGGGGGGTTTTATAGTCAAGGAAAATGGCTACACATGTATGAAATGGGTCATTTCCTTTCCCTTCTATAGTCCTTGCGGAGTAACACCCTTCAATTCCGAAAACTAGCTAACGTACAAGAGAAATGTATGGATCTCGTGTGTCACCACGCTGGCAAACTTTTCTCAGAGCTGACAAAACGCACCTGGATAAAACTTCGAGTGGGCTGCTGGGTGATGGCAACTAGCTGACATTTTTCAATGTTTGTTTTTAACAAAACCTTTCCTGAAAGATACGTTTTGAAAAAATTCCCTAGAAAAATACTAGATAGTTGTACCAGACAAATAACTGCTTTTTCTCCCCCAAGATTTCATTTGAGCTGAAACGTTAACCAAATGATTGTTCAAAATTTAACGTTTTTTCACGTGATGGAATGTTCTTGTCAAATGAATAGATACACCCTGGGGGAACGTGGCCTTAGGTGGCAGAGACAGAGACAGTCTGTGAATGTGACTATGGCTGCTCTCTGCCCTCCAACACCTTCCCCTCAGGGCTGGTGTTAGCACCCGGTCCGCTCAGCAGCTCCAAGCAGAATTTTCTTAGAAAAAGCCACAAACCTGCCAGAGCGATTTCTTCCTTGTCCCACCCAGAACTCACATTTCTCTAAAGCTGCGCTCGGATGGGGTCCGCAAGGGGGAAGCTTAGCCGTGTGCCAATCTCTAGTGCATGCTATGAAAAACTTGCCTTTTCCTAAGCATTATCTCATCCCCCTCGCTGGCCTTTACACCATGGGAAAAAGGCAGATAAGTGAAAGCTGCGTTTTGCGGAAGATGAGAAACTAGAATCTCTCTCTGTTTCTCTCCAGGGGCCCCCTAAGATACTATACATGATTAAGTCTCTAAAATGTTTGTCTTTTTTTTTTTTTTTTTTTTTTTAATCTGGCTCCTTGGATCTGATCTTGCCTCAAGCAATGTGAAAGAGAAAACTCACTGAAGTACAGCTTTTTAAAAGTCTAAGCCGTCCTGAAGTAAGTTTTCTGCAGTATGTGACCTTTACAGGGTCATCAGTGTACTTGCTTAGGATGGCCAAAATAATTTATTAGGGACTTCAAGATTTATTTGCAAATAAAACAGCTTATTCCACCAGAGACTCGCTCTGCAGCCAAAGGGTTGAAATGGTGAGTCAGATCAGCCGAGCAGCCGAGATGCGCGGGGAGGAAGAAAATACACACGTGGTCAAACCTCCGAGTGCTGATCCCGGAGTGGCGGGAGAGAGGAGAAGGGACACGGGACGGGAGGGCATGGTGGCAGGGTGGGCGGAAGGGTGGCAGCCGGCCATGGGAGGGGAGGACGGGCAGGGGCATGGGGACAGCAGGAGGACAAGGCTCTGGGAGATGGGGCGTTGAGTGGCAGTGGCGGAGCTGTCCTCCTCTGGAGGGACAGGGCTGTGCCCTGGGGCCCTGGCATGGTCTGTCCCCCACCGCTCCCCCGGGCAGCGCAGTTCCCGTGCCCACGTGCGCGCGTGGCCTGGTAGCAGCCTCCCGTCAGCGCATCCCCTTCTCCCGAGGGGCTTCTGTACGCGGGCGAAGGCTGCGGTTAGCCCCGGCCGCCCCACCAAACCACCCTCACCAAAGGGCAACTGCTGTCAGAGCTGGCGCAGGCCTTGTGCAGGATGTGAGCAACTCATGTGGGACCGCGTTTTCAAAAGTAGGTGTAGGATTTGGACACCCCAGTTTGCCTTAGCTTTTGCAGGGTGTTTAGCAAAGCCTGCTGCCTATTAGGGGAGCGCTCGCCCCACTCCCTGGGCAGGCGGGGCAGCGGCCGGGAGCGGGGTGTCCCTGGCCGGCTGCGGTCCCCGCGGGGGGCGCACCCCTGGGGCCGTGGAGGCACCTCCGTGCCCCGAGGGGCAGCCCAGGAGGCCCTGCTGCTCAGAGCCAGCTCCGGCGGCTTTTCGGAAGTGCTGAGCAAAGCCTCTAACTGAGAACGTCAGAGCCTTGGGCTTCTTCCCAACCACGTTTCGACGTTTTGATTGCTCTTGCGTTATTTTTGTCATGCCAAACTCGTTTGTAATTTTAATTACCTTAGACAGGAGAGATGGACGAAGGGCAATTCTTCTGGGTCATGTTTTGCATCATTTTGCATCTTCTTGTCTTCCCTAGTTCTGTTGCCCTGATTGTAACGGCTGCATTAGCACAATTTACAAAGCTAGCAATAAATGGACAGAGCTCATTGTCGGTTGCCTGAGCCCTTACCCATAGCCGAGATGGCCGCGTCGGGGAGTCTGGCGGGGGCTCAAGGTGCTGCTCTGCTGTGTGGGGTCTGGCTCTCCATCCCCGGAGCTTCTGTGGAGCTCAGCCGCTCTGCCAGCTCAGCGGGCACGCAAACCTCACCAGCAAGTGGGGGCATGAGGATCGGGTCTAACTCTTCACTCCTCCCAGAGTACTCGCATCCCCCCTAGAAACCAGTGCATTTCAGAAGATAATTAATTATGCAAATCCTCCCATTACAGACTAGGTGAGCCACTCACATGGGCAACTGCAACTAGGCACAAGGAAAGGGGGTGGATGGGTTTGGTTCTTAGCACCGGGATTGACTGGGAAGAAACCAGTTCTCACCTGGAGAGTTATGTTAGCTATAACTAGCATAAATGAAGGATGAACTAAAGCCAAAGGGTCTCTTCTGTCTTTGTCCTACCTTAGTATTTTCACAAAACGGTCCTATGCAGTTCACTCTGGACTCTTTGTGCTTATAAAAAGGTAAATACAATGCAGCACAGTTTTCTGGAGTCTATATTTTCGTTTTAAGTGTGTTTGTTGATTGCGCGTAATGTCCTGGTCAGAAATACGACTTTCTCATCACTGGTAAATCGTGTACCCGGTTGTCTTTTTTCTCAGCTGGTTCTCGCGTTTGCTCCCACGGACTTACAGCACCGCTTTGCCCTCTGACAGTCCTTGGGGCTCCTCGCCCACCCCTTGTAAATGAGAAGAGCATGCTGCCTTGCTGATTGCCCGAGCGGTGGGAGCCCCGAGCCCCGGCCCCTGCCTGGGAGCCTGGGGCTGGCGGGGCGGCGAGGGCAGGGTCCGACGAGGGGCGAAGGAGGCAGCAGGAGCACGGGGAGAGGCAGGACTGCGCTCAGCGAGCGGGGAGGTGCCAGCGAGGGGCAAACCCGAGGCTGCCAAGCCTTGGGAGGAAAAGTGGGTGTCCGGGCCGTTGCTCACCTCCGCTGCAGAGACGCATTTGTGTGGGACGACTCTTCCCGGTCTGGGGGGAGCAGTGATGCGCAGCGCTGGTGGCTGTACACCGGGGTCCCCTCCTGCCCCTCCTTGCTGGCGTGAGCAAGGGCAAGAGACATGCCCTGTTTTCTTGGGTGAATATTTCACGTGGGTTATACCGACTCTCTCCTGAGCACCGTCCTGCCACTGCTTTCAGGGGAAGATGCGTGTTGGTGCTCTACAGGACCGTACTGTGAATACAGGTTTAAGAAAGCAAGTGATTTCTGTCGTTGCATTTTGGCTTCACTGTGCATTCCCCCTGAGTCTGACCAACGTGGTTTTCTTTCCTGGATATTGCTGAAACAGATTCTTCCCTTTTCTAAAGTAATTTCTTTTTGTGAGTCTTCCATTACCTCATTCACATCATCTTGCTAATTGGGCTGAAATATAAGCCGGTTGTGTAGCTAATTTTCCCCTTGATATACCGGACCCTCCAAAATGACAGCTTTGGAAAACAAATGACTGCTGAACAGAAAGCGAGTTACAAACCTATACTAAAATTGTTCTGCTGCATTTGCAGTCTCTAGCACCAGGAAATATTAGTTGTTATTTTTACTCTCCCTGTCTTTACACACAGTAGCAAGTACTACCTCTCTAATGCAGCATTGCATTACATAGCATAGTCTGGCTTCGGCACTCCCAGGGCCTGTCACACAATTGCAGTTGTGGATTTGGTAGCATTTCAATGCTAAACTGCTAGTTTTACGGCTATGCCAGTGGGCCGTGGCAGTATGTTTTATTTGCTTAGTTGACATAGAGTTTCTGCCTGCAAATGTGCTCTGAAGGAAAATTCAGCTATTTCAGGGCAGTAGCAATTAAGGAAACAAAGTGGGTATTTCTGGCTTCCTACAGATGTGCTTATGTGTTTCTGAACCCCAAGTGCCCGTGGGTTCTGCAGGTTGGCATCTGAGCAGGGCTGGCCCCAGAGCGGGCTGTGCTGCCTCTTCCGTGCCAGCTTTGCCTCGCTGCTGCCGCGCGCGGGCAGGGCGGTGGCGTGGGCTGGGGGCTGTGGGCTGGGGGCTGGAGGAGCCTGGGGGCGATGGGGAGAGCCCCGGTGCTCTGCCAGGCTTTGCCCCTTGCACCAGGACCCCCTCAGCTGTGCTGCATACCTCTAGGGCAAATTTGGGAGGAGTTGTAAAATACGACATACCAGCAAAACAGGCGATTTCTGGAAACAGATGGTATAAATACAAGTTCTTGGCTTGAATCTGGTCTTCAGGCACACAAAACTCAAAACTCCAGCACCTAGACACCTGTCAGTGCTTTTGGTTGACTTCAGTCATTTGAGCAAGTCACTTCATCCCTATTTCTCATGTAACTGGAGATTTGTTATGTGCCATGAAGTCCAGATGACACCCCAGCCAGCTTCAGCCGTCTTCTTTCAACTTCAAACTTGGAATTAAAGTTCACACAATATTTTCACCACCAACCCCCCCCCCCCCCCCCAAAAAAAAGGCGGGGGGGGGGGAGAAACAGGGTGAGGAAGGAAAGGGGTGGGAGAGGAAAAGACAAACACAAAATGCAGTTCACTTAAAAATATCTGTGCTTGATGGAGGCTAAAAGGTAGCAGCTGTGCCAAAGTAGTGGACCCTAAATCGCTGAGCAAAAAAGAGCAGGGAAAGCTCTGATTGCTCCTAGTACAGTAGTGAATGTGCGCTCTCAGCCACAAATCAAGCAAGCTTAAAAAAAAAAAGGAAAAAAAAAAAAGACTCAATCAAGGCAATAATGGCCTCCACTTCACAATCAGACAAGTGCTTCTACTTCAGAAATCCTACCATTTATGGCTGATTGCTAACCCTGGCCTCATTTCTAATCTAAAGGGCGAGTAATAATTTGGAAAAGGAATTATAACAACTTCCCAACCATTTGGTAAATCGTTATTATTTTAAAGGGGTGTTGGGAGGCTGTTGCTGTTTGTCAGATATTTTTTTCCTGCTGCTGCTCTACCACTTCCACCACACTGACTCTCACTGATGCCATACTAGAAGGCAAGCAATGTGCAGTGAAAATATAGAAGAAAGAAAAGCCCAGAGCGATACTCTGAGCACAGGGCTTCGGCATGTAAAAAGTTTATATGAAGGCACACAAAGAGATGAAATGGCTCTTTCCCTTTGTCACTGTATAGTGCCCAGAGCCTTGCATCAGGATTAGGGGTTGCGCTGAGCGGGGACACTGCTGCCACCCCAGGAGCTCCAGAGTGAGTTGCCTTGGGTGGGAAGCCTTCTGCCTTAGAAACTTCCAGAACGTACGGGCAAGGGGCAGCGCTGTCCTGCAGTGCTGCGTCAGCACCCTTGCAGGCAGATGGGGCGTTGTTGCTGTGCTTGGTGACAAGGGGCCCTCCATCGAGGGGCTCTCCATCGAGGTGCCCTCCATCGAGGGGCTCTCCATCGAGGGGCTCTCCATCGAGGTGCCCTCCATCGAGGTGCCCTCCATCGAGGGGCTCTCCATCGAGGGGCTCTCCATCGAGGTGCCCTCCATCGAGGGGCTCTCCATCGAGGGGCTCTCCATCGAGGTGCCCTCCATCGAGGGGCTCTCCATCGAGGGGCTCTCCATCAAGGTGCCCTCCATCGAGGGGCTCTCCATCGAGGTGCTCTCCATCGAGGTGCCCTCCATCGAGGTGCCCTCCATCGAGGGGCTCTCCATCGAGGGGCTGCAGTGCACCCGGTCCGGCAACCTCTGTGGTCAGGGGCTGCCCAGCCTGAGGGACTGCTGCTTTATTGTCCTAATCCTGCCTGTACTGCCTCGTGGTGGGCAGCGTAATGAGAGAGAATATTAATCGTTTAACCGACAGGGTATCTTGATGGGAAATGCAAGGTGTATTAGTCTAGAACCCTGATACCTTAATTGCATTTATTGCACTTGTTTTCCTGTTTCAAGCACGGAGAAGTGTGTATGTAAGTATTTCAATAGTTACGTAAATATTTATTCCAACATCTTCTGGGAGCCTGTTGCGATTTTCACATATGCATTTTCTAGGGAGAAAACACTGACTCAGAGGCTCCAGACAATGTGCCTTCCAGCCATGAATCCGGGGAGTGCCTGAATGCAGGATGTTGTCTGATGCCTCTGTTCTAAATGACAAAGCATTTAAAAACAGATGCAATGTGACGCAGAGCAAAAAACCCAAGGGGGACCTGAGCGCAGCTTCACCTGGGTTTGCTAATGCTGCTGAAATCACGATAGTGTTTTGATAATAGCAGGCATTTGTGATCAAAATACCTCTTATTTTAGTGAATCGAGGACAAAATGGGATGCTATCATTTCCCTGGATGAATGTGATATGTTTTATGAAAGGGACGATCAGTATATTTTGGAGGATGGCAAAATTTCATTCACTGACTCGGGAGATAAACGCAGCAGCAGCTTTAATGCAGCATTATATCCCTTATTTCTGGTTTGTGTTGTGAAGTTGTCTGTTGCCACAGCTATTTAAGTCCATATTTTAAATTTGATTTGAAGAGAGACTGATTCAAAAATTTTCAACGACCCAGTGAAATCTGAACTACTTATTGCAAGACAAAAAAAATAATGCTTCAATCAAAATAACAACTTGGAATGTGTTTTATTAAATGGAGTTCATTTAATATTACCCTAGAGTGCTGTGGATTTGAAAGCACATTCTTGAATTTGAACTTTCATATCTAGATAATAGGAATGAGGGGAAAATGGTCATTTGTAATACTGTGCATTTTGGGCCACATTCTGATCCTGCGTAGACCTAACCACGGTGCTCTTGCATATATTTTCCAGAAGTGGCAGGTCCCTGGGTCCTGTTTATCATTCCGAGGTGAAGATGGTGCAGGGAAAACATGTAGATCCTCCACAGAACTCTACATAAAATTGTGCTGCATTTTACTTTCTCAGCACTGCTATATTTCTGCAATATTTCTGAGGTGAGTGTATTTTCAGTGAGAGAAAACAAAACCAGGTTCAGTCTCAGTGGAATCAAAGAAAATTCTGTCTAAAATATGCCACTGAGGGATGCAAAATAATGGGAAAAAAAGAGTAGATTATATGCATAAACTCTGGGCGCATTTCACTTGTAAATATTCCTTGATTTTTGTCAGCAATGTTATGCTGAAATATTTAAATTAGTGTATTATAAGAGAGCAGCACTGCCAGTTTAACATTGATACAGAATTGATCACGAACCGGAAAACTTCTGAGATAGCAGTGGGATGCATTTACATCTCTATTAGTGGAAAATTGGTGGTCATTCCAAGGAAAACAGGTTTTTCCAGTCCAGCTGTTCAGTATTTCAGGAGTTTAAATGGCTCCTACTGTCAGAAGGCAGCCCGTGTGGGGCAAATCACAAGAACCGATTTTTCCCTCAGACAGTCGTGTGAGCAAAAGCGGCTCCAAAGCCGGGCAGGTCGCGCAGAAGCGTAGTCTAGCGACTGGCTCGCCCTCAACTTGCGGTGCCGTACCGCTTGGATCCTCCGGGTAGCCCCAAGCAGGACCGCAGTGATCTGTTTACCTGCTTTGGGAGTCTACAGCTTCTGCAATTTGAAAGGTATCTTTTTCTCTTGCCAGAAATACCACATCAGCGAACGACTCTGTGTGATGCAGTCGGGTCTGCGGCCAGGCTGGGCTGTGGCGTGGACGTCTTGGGGTACAGCAAGGGACCCTGTGGCCTCAAACTCCCTGCGTGCATAAGGAGCCCAGGGAATCAGAGCAATTGCAGGGGAGTACACCGAATAAAAAACCCGTCGGTTTGTTTAGACGTCAGTGAGTCACAGACGCCGGGAGCCTCAGTGTGAAGTACCCCTTGGGGAACAGTTTAACGGGGGTCGGGTTGCAGACACGTCTAGTATCAACACGGGCACCGTAAGCACGACCCTTGGCACCTCCCGGAGTGGTTCCTGCACTTCACGTACTGTGGGCAGAGGAGCTGTTGCCCACACTCGTAACGCGGCACAACGAACGCGCTGCCTGCGGACGCCGCGGGCACGGCTGTCTGCCCGGAGGGGCCACCGCGGCGGGGGCTCAGCCCGCGCAGCGCCGCGGCCGCCCGCCCCTGCGCCGCCGGGAGGGAGCGGCCGCGCCGCGCCGCGCTTCGGCCTTCCTCGGCGAGGGGGGGCGGGCTGCCAGCTCCTGCACCGCGCCCGCGGCAGGGCTGCGCCCGGGCCGGTCAGCCGCAGGCCGGCGGCCGCGGCCGCGCCGGGCTCCGCGCCGCTCCGCAGCCGGACCGCGCGGCGCGGGGTCGGGGCGAACGGGCCACGCGAGCGGCCGCGCCCCCGGCCGGCCCCGGCCCGCGGCGGTGGGGCGCAGAGCACGCGTGGGGGCGCGCGGCCGCAGCCGGCGCGGGGTCCCCGCGGGGTCCCCGGGCGGGCGGGGCGGCCGGGCCCGGCAGCGCCCGGCTCTGCGCCGCTCCGAAGCCGCCTGCGCGCCCGCGGAGGTCAGGGCGTCGTGCGCGCGGGAGCCGCGCACGGATCCGCGGGCCTCGGCGCGGGGCCGGACGGTTTGGCAAAGGCAAAGGCAGCGGCGGCTGCGGGGCGGGCGGCCCTGCCGGTCTGCGCTGCGCGGGTTGCCGCTCTGCTGCGCAGCGCTGGGCGGACGGCACGGCTGCGTTCCGGGGGGGCCGCTGTAGCGGCGTGGAAGCGCCTGTTCCTCCGTGCGGGGCGCGAGGTCCGCCGCCCCCGCGGCTCGTCGCACGCGTTTAGTCCGGGCCGGTTTTGACACCCTCCGCCGCCCGACAGCCGTGTGCGGGAGACGGGCGCCTTCCGCTGTATCGAATGTAATGTAGTGCAGCGGTCTTCCTGCGCTCATCGGACGGACCCCCCGAATGGAAAACCGACTAAGGCGGGTGTGCTCCTGTGATGAGGTGCTGGAACTGGCACGTCTGCCAGCGAGGCAAAGGGATTTAGCAATTAAACAGTCACGTTGCTAGCTTTTCGGGTTCTTCTTCAAGAAAACCTAATTGCTATAACTTCAGAACTTGACTGCAGTGTTATTTGAGGGAAGGAGTTACGTTCTTCTTGATAAAAATTCAGTTGGTTTTGAGAAAAATACTTTCTCTTCTCATGGGGTCATGCAGAAAATGAAAACAAAGAAAGATATTTTTTGTCCCGGTATAAAATGGACCGAAGTATTTATCTGCTCAGTTACCATAACTAAACTGCATCCAGAAAGCAGAATAAAAGCTTATGTGCAATTTCTATGTGGAATTTGGATATTGTTCTGTTTTTAAAAAAGAGCTGAAGATACTCTGACCTTGATGTCTAGATAGTTGTCTGCTGTTGTCACACCAGAGCTAGCAGGTTTAAGACAGTAATTCTTACAGGCTTTACTTTCTCGTGCTGTAAAGAAATTAAGTGGGCAGCTAGGAAAACTTAGGCACGTGATTATCTATTTTTTGAAAGACTCAAATTTCCTTTCAAAGGTTCTTTTTTAGAGACGCACAGCATGCTGCACTGGTATTATCTTCAGCTGTTGGAAGAACAGAAGTTAAACGTCCTCCTTAATATCACATTATGTAAAATCAAATTGACAAGACACTGCAAAGTAATTGTGTATTTTCAGTAACCAAAATTACCAAAGACCTTATAAAACTCCAGTGCATGGTATATTTCATAGTCGAAAGTAATTTAAAAAAATTGAGACTGAATTTTATACAATGGCATGTTGTTAAATGCATGGGCTCAGGCAAACTCGAGTAAAGCATGAGTAGGAGTGGTGGCTGAGAACTGAGAAGCCGTCCTATCCTGAGAATTTTAACTCATTTGCAAACAATGATTTCCACTGCAATCTGATCCTGTTACTGTTATGTTCTTGTAAACTGATTTAAGCACTTAAGTTTCAGAGGAAGAAGCTGTTTTGAGCAATACTAGTGCTTGTGACATCTGCGATCTGCATGTAAAGAATTATCTTGGTGAATCAGTCAAGTGACTTTCATGCTGAAGTGCCTGCTGGATGCCATTTGTGAGCACAACTGGCTGATGCTTTGGCGCTAATTTGGGGAATGACAAAGTGATTTTTCTGGTACGGATGCTAAATGTTATGAGATGGGTGAGAAAAGACGATCAGTTACTAGAGTGGATGAATACATCTGCCTCCCCAGAAACAACTGAATGCAAAGTGAACGAAATTGTAGTTTTAAATGTTCCAATATTTTAACATAGCAAAAGCAAACATGAAAACTGGGCTGAAAATACGCTTTTGTTAGTCAACTGCCTAAGCACACTTACAAATGGTAAAGATTTGCCAATTTTAGGACTCTGGTTGCTCATCAGTAATTTTTTCTTCTGCCTTGAACCCCAGAATTACCTTTCCAAAGGCTGCTGCCTCCTGTTGCGTGTAGCCTTTCTGTCCGCTGGGACGCCTGTAGTCTGCAGCTGAATATTGCATTGAAAGTGTAACCGAATTAGTTATAGGAGCTGGAAATGAAACACAGCTTGACAAAATTAATCTCAAAAGGAACTTGGGAAACTTGGGTAAGAGAGGGGGAAAGCGTGGCTCTCCCCGGTGTATGGGCGAATGAGGGCAGTGGTGCGTGGAGCAGGGTGGTGCTGGTGCTCTGCACCTTCCCAGCACGGCTGCAGGGCAGTGAAACACAACCTCAGTACCACCCTCTGAAACCTTTAGGGGGGTAAAAAAAATCAGAAAAACCTTGTAAAAACTGTTCCATATTTTAAGCACTGAAGTAACATGATTCCCTAACCTTTCACTGAGAATCATGCGACTGTTTATTTTTCTTGTTGCAGGGTCTTGTTTTGGTTTTTTGTATGAGGTCGCTAACAGTCTTCAATAATCGGAGTTAACAGGTATAAAGTAACAAGATGTCAATAGTTAGGGTAACCTTTCTAGGTTAAGACTGTCAAAAAAATATTCCTGAATTTGGTATCATTTTTAAGAGGAACGTGAGCTCATATCACACATCAGTTTCTGACAAACTGTATTTCTAAGAACGTAAATCTTGTACATGCTGTTACATACTGTAAAGGTTTGGGCTGTTATTGTAGTGCTCGGATTGCATTTAAAAGAAATAAAGGTGACAGAAAAAAGCAGCTTCCCCAAAAATGAAGTAGTTGCATTGAATACCCTTTCCTCCCAACACATAGTCCCACAGCTCTGCTCTGGAAAGCATACCAAAGTCCTGGTTCATAAACAAAGTTAGTATCTGTGATCCCTCTTCCTCCTGACGCAGGTGCGTTCATGGCTGTACGTACTTGGAAGGAAACCTTCTCTGACTTCTGAAACAGGCCTCCTCCGCTCTCAAAAATACCGACTCTTTGGGCTGGGGTTGAAGTCCGATATGGTTTCTTTGCCTCTCTGCTTTCTCAGTGCTGAATTTTATCTTCCCACCTGTGGGGCAAGATGGCAGCAGTGCACGGTGTGCGGAAACCGCTCACCTTCGCTAACAGCAGCTGCAGTCACGTGCAGTCGTTTCTGACAGGCGGGAGCCAGACCGTGTTAGGACTGCTTTAAATGCCGAAGGTGGTTCGGACTGTTCTGAAGAAACTCGCTGAAATCCACCCCCATCCCCGCTTTTAAAAGCAACCGCTGCCTCCTCCGCGCAGCAGCCACCCCCCTGGGCGGTGAGGAGGGACCCGCAGGGACGGTGGGACCCCCACCAGCGGGAACGGGGCCGGCGGCTCAGCAGGGCTTTGCCCCGGTCCCTGGCCTGCGAGAGCCACCCGCCCCTCCGCACTGAAGCAGATGCTGCTGTTTGATGGATGCTTTGGGGCTTCGGTTCAGCTCGGTTCAAAGAAACGCAGTTCTGCCTCAGAATGGAAAGGCAAGTCTATGAAAACTTGCGACTGCGAGGGCCTGAAGCAAGCCCCCCGCCCCGGCGCTGCTCTGACAACCTGTGCGGCAGAAGCCACATCCCCCCGCCCTGAGGAGCTGCTGTGGCTTTGGCCTGCCGCAGGGACCCTCGGCCGCTCCCGCCTGCACGCCTGCTGCCGCGCGGGCTGTGGGACTCCAGCTTTGCTCGCCCAGGGCCCTGCTGTGGGGGCCGCACCGCGTCCATGCCACACGCTCTGATCCCGCCGGGCGATGGGTGCCTGCAGCACGTCTCCCAGCAAGCAGCTCTTCAGCATTAGAAACGATCACTCCCTGCCGGGTTCAGCTGGAATTAAACAAGTGAATTGGGTTTGCGTGGCAAGGCTTTGGTAGCAGGAGGGGCTACAAGGGTGGCTTTTGCGGGAAGCTGCTGGAAGCTTCCCCTGTGTCCCATAGAGCCAATGCCAGCCGGCTCCAAGGCGGACCTGCCGCTGGCCAAGGCCGAGCCCATCAGCAATGGTGGTAACGCCTCTCTGGTAACATATTTAAGAAAAGGAAAAAAACCTGCGCAACGGCAGCCAGAGAAGAGAGGAGTGCGAATATGTGAGAGAAACAACTCTGCAGACACCAAGGTCAGTGCAGAAGGAGGGGAAGAGGTGCTCCAGGCGCCGGAGCAGAGATTCCCCGGCAGCCCCTGGTGCAGACCATGGTGAGGCAGGCTGTGTCCCTGCAGCCCGTGGAGGTCCACGGTGGAGCAGATATCCACCTGCAGCCCGTGGAGGACCGCACGCCGGAGCAGGTGGGTGCCCGAAGGAGGCTGTGATCCTGTGGGAAGCCCACGCTGGAGCAGGCTCCTGGCAGGACCTGTGGAGCCATGGAGAGAGGAGCCCGCACTGGAGCAGGTTTGCTGGCAGGACTTGTGACCCTGTGGGGGACCCACGCTGGAGCAGTCTGTTCCTGAAGGATTGCACACCGTGGAATTGGCCCATGCTGGAGCAGTTTGTGAAGAACTGTGGCCTGTGGGAAGGATCCACGTTGGAGAAGTTTGTGGAGAACTGTCTCCTGTGGGAGGGACCCCACGCTGGAGCAGAGGAAGAGCGTGAGGAGGAAGGAGCGGCAGAGACAACGTGTGATGAACTGACTGCAACGCCCCTTCCCCGTCCCCCCTGCGCCGCTCGGGGGGAGGAGGTAGAGGAAATCGGGAGTGAAGTTGAGCCCGGGAAGAAGGGAGGGGTGGGAGGCAGGTGGTTTTAAGATTTGGTTTTATTTCTCATTATTCTGCTCTGATTTTGACTGGTTATGAATTAAACTGATTTCCCCAAGTCGAGTCTGTTTTGCCTGTGACGGTAATTGGTGAGTGATCTCCCTGTCCTTATCCCGACCCATGAGCCTTTCATTATATTTTCTCTCCCCTGTGATAGACTGGCTTTGGGGGGCACCTGCTGTCCAGCCAGGGCCAGCCCACCACAAAAAGGATTCATCCACCCAAATCCACGAGGTTTGAGAACAGCATACACAGTGTATTACTTTTGAAGGTTCCTCGTGGTATTTCAACACCTTATGTACTTGGTCATCTTGCAAGCTGATGTTCTTTAATCTTCAAAATCTGTCACCTCGCCCCTTCCACAAAGGAGGAAAATCACAGTCTGCTCCTTCTGCTTTTTGCTCAATTTGTGCTTGCAGCCAACAGCCAAGGACAACATCAAGCCCCCAGCATTTCACTTGACACGACTGCAATCTTCTTGCAAGGACGGAAACGTGTTGGCCTCTCGCTGTCCCATGCCCCAACCAGGCACTGACATCTTTCAGGCCACCAGAAATAGGATGAAAGCAAGCGCACCAAAGTGCTCAAGCTGCAAGTTAGTAGCACGAACA
This sequence comes from Gavia stellata, assembly GCF_030936135.1. Taxonomy (NCBI): domain Eukaryota; kingdom Metazoa; phylum Chordata; class Aves; order Gaviiformes; family Gaviidae; genus Gavia; species Gavia stellata. The sequence goes on along the minus strand of NC_082603.1, from coordinate 36,611,809 downwards.
AGCAACACAAAAGGCTCAAGTTTATTTGTTTTGGCATGCCTGCTACTGAAAACACAGCCTAACAGGTCTTCCAGAATCTATTTGAAGCCCCCAATTACATTTCCCCAAACTGCCACCTAGTATGTCAAATTTTTCCAGTGGCATTTCAGTGTCCCCAGGACATAGGCTTATGTAATGGAAACAATGACCTATATGAACTCAGAGTTACTGTAGCAAATAAACCATTTCCTTCAGTTGGGGTCTTGTTTTGCAGTGTTAGTGATCACTCAGGCATAAAAGGAAGGGCTCGGAATTCATTGCTGCCAAGATTTACAAACTCACCATTTTTCTGAAAAATACAAGTACGGAGTGGCTTTTCGAGTGGTACAATACAGGAATGCACAAATTATTGCACTGTTCTATATTTAACATTTATTGTATGTCAGTGGTTCACAGCCAGGTAAGAAAGCCCCTTCCTGTACCCTGTGGTTGACTTGCCACCCAACAGCTGGAACTGAAGCTGGGTGCTGGCCACATGTAAGTGAGCTAACCAACTATCAGCATATAGAGTTGGCTAAAAGATGCAAAGAAAAATAACGCTTAACGGCCGCTGGCCAAGGGAAGCAGAACACATGAACACAGTGGGGCTGGAGCCTGAAACACAGTAAAGTGCAGGAAAAAAAAGCATCAACTCTGCTGTCCAGTGCAAGTCAGGAAGGATCCCGGATGCACTCAGCTGAAGCTGGCATAGAGCAGTAACTTCTACTTTTCTATCCTAACCTCCACACCAGGTTAGGATTAGCCACATTCTCCAGCTAATCCGTGGCTTTGTGTTGTTCTGAAAGGGCCGTCTACATTGGTGCACAGTGTTTTGCAGAGGTCCTACAGGCATTAAAAACCTTCAAGGATAACAACCCAGTTTTTAGAGTTTCTCTGCTCCGCAAAAATCAGAAGGCCTAAACCCAGCATTTAGAAGTGAAATGCTTCCATAGAGAACGTGGCCAAAGGCTGTAGCAAACCAGTTATTTCTGTGATAACTGACACAGTAAAAGATTGTTAATTCAACAATGGTGTTAAAAAAAAAAAACAACAAACAAACCCCAAAACATTCTCAGGTTTTGTTCTCCGTGCTTTTGTGGCATTAAACCTCTCCACAATTCTGTTTAATTACTTTTTTTTCTGGTAAATGTCCATGAGAGTGTTACTACTTAGAACAGAGCAGTATTTCTCTCTCTTACAAAGAGCATTACAATTATTATTCAGTTTGCCATTTGCTTTCAAATGCCTTAGTCTATATCATCATTTCAGCAAAAATATCGAGATCACTTTCTGTATCTTCCGCAGGCTCCAATTCTTCATTGTGATCCTTTGGAGAGGCGTGTACACCTTGTTCTTGAATGGTCTTTCTCTTTCTCCTGTGAATGTACACAGAGCGATTCTTCTCTGTCTCCTCAGAAGGCGAGTTGTTTGCACTGACGACAGGTTTCAAAGCTAACTCTAAGCGTTTGTAGAACCTGGAAAGAAACAATTGTGTAGTTATTTTTGTAGGTTTGCTCAGGATCTGCACACTAGTCTGAGAAACTAATGCTTTTGCAATATAATCAAAACATGCTAAGAGAAGAAAACAGTTACTAACATTGAAATGTTCTAGCCAATACGGGAAGAAAAATTAGAAGCATCAGCACGTGTCCTTGTGTATGCCATGCCACTTCTCTTTGTAATGCTTGTACGTTAGAAATCAACTAGTGGATGTACTCACGTGCCATTAAGACCCTGTTAATCTTACAGAAACCATAAAATGGTAACGGGTTAAACGTCTGATGAATGATAGCATTAATGATCAGGTGGACTGCTACTATTAGCAATTACTTTAACAACTACAGAGATTTTTAATGGACATATAAAAAGAAACTGGGCTCAGTACAGGCAGGTGTCTCTCCAGCATCCTTTTGATCCTCCTGCTCTTCGGCTCTTCTGCCTATTCTGTTCCTCGGCTGGAGAAAAATGTAAAGACCCAAAGCGCATGTAACCTTCTATTGCCTTCATAAACCATCAGTTTTGGAAACTCTACAAAACATTTAGTGGATCGAGGTGTGTGTTGCCATCTGAATACTTCTGAAATGGTTACTGTGTTACAACAACAAATGCTGTTAATCATTAGAAGAAGAAACTTAAATCCTACTCAGTAACAAAGAGTCCGCAACCTCATGTTGTTTATAGGTTTTTGCTTAATTTATAGTCTTCAGAGCTCAAAAAATTAACTGAAATTGTATTTTAGACTTTGGGGGGGTTGTCTGGTTTGGTGGTTTTTTTTTTTTTTTTTTTTTTTTAAAACATAAGCTCTCTCACTTTTGGATTTAGATGTCATGAACAGGATTGGTGTACTCTTACAAACCTGTCAATCCTCTTTGTGTTTTCTTCCATCTTCCGATTAGCTACATGTATCAAAAATTCAATATATTCTTCAGAGACCATCAATTTCCCCTTGTGGCTCAATGGAACTTCTAAGCAATGAGTGCTCCGGACAGCCTAAAAACACACACAGATGGATTTATGTAGAATAAAGTTTTTTATTTTAGGAAGGTTATTTACATAATACGGGGAGTTCATTACAGGAAAAAACCACTTATCCACACAATTGGTTAGTTTGCTGTCAACTAAAGCAGAAAGGTACTTCTTTGCTACAGCATGCCCTGTGATAGCTGTCAATCACATTACCATTCAGCTCTTGGCTCGTTAAAAAAAAAAAAAAAAAAAATAATCAAGGTTAACAGTAACGATACGATTTTGTTACATTCCTTGTAGGTAAGTAGGAAAGTCCTTACCATCATAATTTTTCCTCCTCTGCCAACCGTAATACCAGAGTTCCTGAACCCAGAATCGATAGCCACTGAATGCTGCAGAAAAAATAAATGCTTTAAACAGGTCTTACACACTTTCGCAGCAAGAAATAATTATGGATGGGTTGCAATGCAGTTTATAATTTCAGTTTTGCAAAAACTTACTCAAAACCATCTCCCCAGATTAATACAGTAATAGTCACATTAAAATGTTTTTAAGATCAAACCCGTGTAGTATCACAAATTGCAGTTGGTTTTCAAAGAACCACAGTCAGTCTTGATTGCCTAATCTTAATCCATTAGTGCAGATGGGACATTAACGTCTCTCTGGGCTCTGTACTATTTTATCTTGAAGAGCTCGTAACCATACAGACAGCCATGCAACACTTTTACAGCTAAAAGTACAGCAGTACTATAAACAAACCTAATCAGCTCCTCCACATTAACGAAAGAACAAACCCTTCACACATTGCTCTCTGGAGTCATTCTGGAAAAGCAGAAGGCAAAGGTACTACTCAGTTAGTTGAAACACTGGAGCCAGATGGCCTGGCCGGTAGCAGAATAACATCTAAAAAAACCCATCACTTTCAGCCAGTGAAAGCAACCCAGGCTCACAGGGAAAAATTTTTTACCAGGCAACCTGCTTCAGCTCAAACACTGAATTGTAGTTGAGTAACTTTGTTTTCTAACACTTACAGCAAAATCTCTACTAAGTTGAAAACTGTTTTCTTCATCAGCTTACTTTTACTACCCTAGTTATTACACACACAGCACATCTGGGGCTATTCTTACGTGCTAAAGCTTACTTAGGAGCCAATACTTTCACTTTTACAGCAAGGACTATAACAGAACAACAATGTAACATTGTTACTTGATGTAATTTTACCAGAAGCTGTGCATCTTGCAGCTCTTGACACAGCACATGAAGAACAAATGGTTCAAACTTGAGCACAACGTCGCCAGTGGCTTTCTCTAGTGCTGTCATCTGGAAAATACACCAAAATATTTATATTAATACTGCACGTGTGTACGGTTAATAAAAAAAAAAAAAGCTAGTCAGTGTGCGAAACAAGCATTAAAAATGCAGCAAATAAGTTCCAAGCAATCAGGTTTGTTCAGCTGCTTTTGATTTTTCATTGCTTGTAATACATAGAAATTCCATGGATTTCCATGATTCTGTTTGCTAAACTGATTAGGTCTGATAGAAATTCATTGCAAGATAGACTCAAAACACTCAAAAAAGCGCGCTTCTGTTTATTTCTTCGTACATTCAAACAGATCGATACAGTCAGTACAGCTTGGGAAGAGGACTGCTCTAGTGCAATCAGATGAAACCTGAGCAGGCTTTTTTTTTTTTTTTTTTTTTTTAAACTGTTCTTTAAAATCAAAGACATTCAGTCTCTGAAGTACATTCCTAAACTTCAGAAAACTTTCTGGGATTCAGCAGATTAAATTCATGGCCTAACATACTTGATCACATTTTAATCCTAGTTTAAATAATAATGCATAGCCTACTGAATAAGAGTTATAAAGATAAAAAATTCAGAGGTTGAAATTAGAGGCATAAACCCACAAGAAAAAAAAAACGCTAAAACTTTGTAATTCTAGAAATCAAGAAATTACCTTCAGACCCCTCAGTTCTGCTAGAAGATTGAGATGCTAGCGACCATTTCTCCTGGATTTGCAAGTGTGGAGAAAGCTGTATGACATTCTGCATGGCTTACTATTACAGTTTATCTACTTTTCCATGCTAGCTTTATGCAGAGAAATCTTACGGGCCGATACTACTTTCTTCCATTCAGAAAGGTCACTTTGAGCCAGATGTAATACGTATTTCATTATATGATTACTTAATCATAAGCACTATTTGCCCCCCCTTCTTGTTTGCCTTCACTTGCTTAATTCACAGCACTAAAAAAATTTGCTACGTTAACTTGAGAAACTTCAGCTGTTTTACCACACTTTGCTGTTTTGTCTAGCTCTTCTCATCTTTCTTGTAAAATGAAAATACTCAATAAAATCTTCAGGTAATAACCAAATTCATATGCTTTTTTAAGACATGATGGCATAAAAGAAAACTGAAGTCACACTTTCTCCTTTCCTTTAAACCTTGAGAAGTATTAAAATGTATTTATGCAGCATCTCCTCCATAAATGTTCTTATTTTACGTTGAAAGCAGGTCTTTCTGAACAGCTAGGTTTGTCATTTCTGCGCCAGATTTTGCAAAACGCCCAAGTAGCCACAGCTGTGCTAAAGCTGATGAGAAACAGAAATGATCAACATTGCATAATGCAGTGTTGTACAGAAATGCCTAAGCTAACTTATTTAGCGTTTGCTCGGGCCTGGAAGTGACTTGTGTTGACACAGTGCTCCACTGAGGTGAATTCACCCTGCCTCAGAGCGTGCTAGCACGGTCAAACAGCTTCCTTATCCAAAGCTGGGCTCTGCAGAGTTCGTGCGGTTTCTCTCCGCAGCGCAGCACAAGGCTGGCTGTGTGTGCTCCTGAGGCCCCCGCATGATGTCGTGGCTGCCTGGGCTGTGCTGATTTCAGCAGGAATACAAATACATGCAGCAGTCGGCATTCACGCCGTGTAACGCAGGCTGGGACCTGCCACGGAGCTGTGTGTTCCCTTTTCAGGCATGTTTCCATGACCCCTTTTCAGACGCTTTCCCGTGTCTGAGAACACGGGGGTGTTCTAGCCATCTGAGCAAGAGTGTCCCGCTTCAGCAAAATGATCGGCATCCACTGCGGTTGGAAGCCAAGTTAGACAGACACGTCTCCGAGACAAGTTATTACAGTAGAGAACACATTATTAGCTGCGATCAGCGTGTGATACCAGTGAGGGTGTTTTTAAGGGTTTCCGTTGCTCTGGAAAGGCTAAGTAATTTAGCAGATACCCCAGAGGCAGCTTTTCAGCGAGAATAAAACTAGTTAAAAGCCATACTGACTGAAACCACCTATGCATGTTAGCACTGCCCCAAAGCTGTCTTACAATACTTGTTTCCTCAAAAAGCTTATTAATGAAACAAAATATTTGCAGTAAAGGTTTGATATTATTATTACCTGTCGGTGATATGTAAAAAAAGCTCACACATATGAAACCCCTCTATTCCAAACACAGGAGCAATCGTCAAAGCGATACGAAGCAGAAAAACAACTGTCTGTGTTTAATGACCGACCACAGCAGCACATTTACAGTAACGCAGAACGCAGCCCCTGTTCTAGAAAGACCGTACGCTGGCACAGCTGCAGTCACGTTACTCGCTCAGGTATAAGTTACGGTGCGGTAAGGGCAGCGCATAGCCCACTGCATGCAGCAAAACCGGCTCAGGAGAAAGGGAGGAGACACCTCGCTCACGAGATAGCACTGACACTCACGCTAGACGTTTGGAGGGTCTGTCAGCAATATGCAAACCCCGCAGCTGACGGCATACCTTACAGGTCTGTCCATAAGACATGGGGGCAAAGCTACGTGTGCAGAGATCCCGCTAGAAGCGAACGCTCTGCACGCACACATCTGAAAGTATTAAACGGCAGCTGGCCAAATTCTGGTGTACACACATCCAAAAATCCAAACTTGAAGGTGGTCAAGATTCACACCAATAGTGCGTCAAGGAAAAAAGTACACCAGTTCAGTTTTACACTGTTGTGCGATTATCAAATTATAGTTGAGTTATATCAATAACCTTGCAAAGAGGTACTTCATAATGCGTGATGCTTTTTCTCTAAGCATTGGGAGGATAAAGGGATAAAAATAAATTACAAAACAAATATCCTGTGTTCATACTGTTGAGATTAATATACGCAGCGAGGTCAAATGATCTGACAGCTGAAAAGCACAACACAGAGCGTACAAGATCCCGACTTCCCTTCTCATTTCCTAAATACTGCAGTAGCACACCTTTATCATACATTAGAGTACGGTAGTTTAAAAATTAATCAAAGACATTTTTCTTACACTTGCAATTCATGCATTAAAAAAATCCAATCTGCCTGTTAAAGGGAACAGGAAAAATCAGAGTACTTCCTCTCATAAGAGTCAGCAACAACCTGCGGTGTCCTACTCAGCCTGAAATTTCCTGATGGAAATTTCAGCAAGCTCTGCTTTGCTAGAACAAATACTAACAAAGACAAATATTTTGGAGGAGATTTTTTTTTGTGCTTGTGTGTGAATGTATGCATATGGTAAAGCAAGCTACGAATTGAGTGAGAGAATTTTGACCTTGTAACTGCTTCTTTTTGGGACAAAGCAAAGAGATGTATGCAGAGAGCAGACTATTTTGAAAATATACTAGAAAACCCCCACTATATTTTTATTTTTAAATTTCAGGGGATTAAAAATGCAGTGTAAGAGATTCACTGCTACAGGTGTCTGTTTGTAAATGAAAGGCTGTTAGCATAGCAAGCTGGGCTCACGACAGTTTTAAATTCAAGACAGGTTTTTTTTTTTAACTCAAGACCGTTTTAACTGTCTTGAAGGAGTTATTACATACAAAATGATCACGCCCACTGGCATGCTTACCTGAACACTTCTACATTTAATGGAAACAAAGTAATTAATTTTGGTTGCTCCTGGAATTTCTGACCAAACCAACAAAGCACGAATGGCCATAGCTTATGAAACAGTTAACGAGGACAACACAAAATGTTTGTTAATCACAACTGACCCATTCTGAAAGAGATGTTACAATTACTGCATTAATGTGTATGCCAGGCTCTCACTGCTGGAGAACGGGATAAAGGCCACACTATCTTGCGTCTGTGTCCTGCAGGAGTGTTGCTGCTTGAGTAAGCATCATCTCAGGCGCTGCCTGACACAGAACTTCTGCTAGGCAAATGCCTAGCTTCATGCAGAGATTGCTGCTTCGGTATTAACAAGGAATATACTGTTTTCATTTAGCCCAGCGTAGTCTGCTAATGACTAGGTCATCACCGTCCAAAGACCAGTGAGCATTCTACAGAAATTAAGCTTATTTTACTTTTGGATAGGAAGGCTTTTAAGTCAAATCTAGTCTCCAGTTGATAACTTGCTGGCAATCCAACAAGAAGGGAAAACAAAAGGCAGATAAAAAGCTGCAGAAATGAAAAATACACTGTTATGATACTGACAGTAATCTTCCAAGAACACTTGCTTATAAAAGCATTATTTCCACTTACTCTAAATAAGGAAAGGGCTTTGAAAAAACAGGAATCACTGTATCTTAGACTTCCAGAAATCGTTTTTTGAAGGACAGTCTTCTGGTACAGAAGCAACAGTAGTTACTGACTTCTTGAGCTATTGTGATGTGGAGATTACGTGACTCCAGACAGTAAGAAGTTATTCAATTTTCACATCAGCCGCATTTACAACTACGCGGAGAATTTGGTATTAAGCTTCGAAGCATTCTCCTCTTAAGGACTTATTAAGTAGAACACCTAGAGAAAAGTTTATTTTGAAATTCGAGCGTGAACTCATCTCAGTAACAGGAACAAAAACCCCGAAAATTCTTTGTATTTTACATGACGTGTTTTCCATGACATGAGGAACGTTCCGTCAAATAAATACGAAAGCTGTGTTGTATTGTCCTCTTACCACCTCATCCTTGATACACGTTTCGTGCGTTACCATCAGCCACGTGCAGTTTTGCTTCGGGATCTCACAGCCGTTTGTATCCTAGTGATGGAGAGAAACGATTAACCGAGCACGGCAGACAGGCGATGTCTGCTCGTGTCCTCGTACGAAGGAGAGGTCCTCAGGAGGAGTAACGGCGCTCTCCAAGGAGCAGGGGCACGGCACCTGCAGAAGCACGTCTGCACACAAGCGGGTCGAACCCGCCCCGCCCGCGCGTCCCGCTCGGGCGCCCCGCAAGGCCGAGGGCGAGCGCTGGGAGCGCTCACGCCCCGCACTCGACACGAGCCGCCGGGGGCGAGGCGGGCGGCGGGCGCTGACAGCCCCCGGGCCCAGCGGCCGCCTCCCGGCGCGCTGCCGCCGCCGCCGGCCCGCGGGCAGGAGCCCCTCGCCAGCGCCCGGACCCCGCGCGCCGGGCCGAGGCGCCGCGCCCCGGGGAAGGCGCAAGCTTCCCCCGCCGCAGCGGCGCGGCCGCCGCAGACAACGCCCGCGGCCCCGGGCGGAGGCGCCGCCGGAGCCGCTCGCAGCCGCCCATGGGCCCGGCCGGCTCGAGGGGCCCCGAGCGCCCCCGAGCGCCCCCGAGCGCCGAGGCTTCGGCCGGGCTCCCCGGGGCCTGCTGCCGCGGCGGGAGCCGCGGGACCCCCAGGAGCCCCCAGCCCCGCCCCGGCGGCGGGCGGCCGCGGCACTCACCGCGGCGCTGCCCTGCGCCAGGAGCAGGCGGCCCGCGCAGGAGCTGGTGGTGCAGAACTGGGCTCGCCCGTTGAGGAGGCGCACGACGGCGGCGGCGCCCTCGTCCAGGGCGCCCTTCCTGCTGCCGTCCGCCCGCGCCAGGCGCTGCGCCTTCCGCTGCCGGAAGGCCGCCATGAGGGGGGGGGGGGCCCGGCCCCGGCCCCGGCCCCGGCCCCGGCGCCGCAATGGCGACCCCCGCGCCACGCCTACGGCGGCCGCCGCGCGAGCCCGACGGGCGCCCGCGAGGGCCAAACCTCCCCACGCGACGGCCGAGGGGCGGGCGGCCCGGGCGGGGCGTGGGTCGCCCGTCGCCGCGCCCGCCCCCCGGCTGCCCTCGCCGCCGGTCGGCCCGGGGCCGCTTTCCGCCGCGGGGGCAGGAGCGCTCCGGAGGTGGGCGGTGGGCGCCGGGGCTCCCCGGCGGTCTCCGGGACCCGGCTCTGCCCCGGGGCAGCGGGGCGGGGCGGGGCCGGCGGCGGTCCCGCGCTGCCCGTGCCGGCTGTCCCCGGCGCGCGGGGCTGGGCTCCGCAGGCCGAGGCGGACACGGCCGCGGTGCTGCGGGCCGGCCCTGCCCGCGGAAACCCCGCGGCCCCCGGCGGCGGCTGCGAGAGCTGGCGGGGCGGGGCCTGGCGGCGAGGGGCGCGCTCGGGGCGGGGCCTGGCGGCGAGGGGCGCGCTCGGGGCGGGGCCTGGCGGCGAGGGGCGTGTCGGGGCGGGGCCTGGCGGCGAGGGGAGCGCTCGGGGCGGGGCCTGGCGGCGAGGGGCGTGTCGGGGCGGGGCCTGGCGGCGAGGGCTGGCGGGGCGGGGCCTGGCGGCGAGGGGCGCGCTCGGGGCGGGGCCTGGCGGCGAGGGGCGCGCTCGGGGCGGGGCCTGGCGGCGAGGGGCGTGTCGGGGCGGGGCCTGGCGGCGAGGGCTGGCGGGGCGGGGCCTGGCGGCGAGGGGCGCGCTCGGGGCGGGGCCTGGCGGCGAGGGGCGTGTCGGGGCGGGGCCTGGCGGCGAGGGGCGCGTTCGGGGCGGGGCCTGGCGGCGAGGGGCGTGTCGGGGCGGGGCCTGGCGGCGAGGGGCGTGCCCGGGGCGGGGCCTCCCTGCCGGCGCTGCGGGAGCGGCGGCAGCGGCGGGCGCGGACTGTTCCTCCCCGGGCGCGGGGCTGCCCTGGGGCGCGGCGGCGTTTCCCTCCTGAGCAGCCGGTGAGCCTCCCAGAGCCGCCTCGGGCCCGTCTCGTGCGGCTGTGCCCCTGCTTGCGACGGAGGGCCAGGCTCCACTTCCCGGCCGCGCCGGGGCCCGGGCTCCCGGCGGCTGCCCTGAGGCGGGCAGGCCCTGAGCAGCTCGGCGCCGCCGCCGCCGCGCCCGCCCTCCCCGCCCTTCCCCTCGGCCGCCGGGGCACTCGCGCGGGCCCGCCTTGGTGCCCTGCAGTTCCGCCCCGGCTGGCCCTGGCCCCCCCGCCCGCATCCCCGCTTGCCGGGGGGGCGTCTCCCGGGCCCCCTCTCGCTGCCTGCCCCGCGTTCCGTCCGAGGAGCTGCCCCTGCGTGCGCCCGGGCCTGCTCGGTGGTGCGCTGGTCCGGAGGGACCGCTGAGCCTGGGGAGGCTGATCTTTGGCCCTCAGCCAGCTCTCTGGGCACCCCGCCCGCCGCCGCGGGGCTCCCCGCAATCCCGAGGGGTTCCCTGAGGGGGCAGAGCCTGCCCTCCTGCCCGGCCGGCTGCGGCCCGGCGGCTTGCCCTGCTCCCTCCTCCCAGGCCCGGGGCTCCTCCGTCTCCTGGTCGCTGTAGGCGAGGCTGCCCCCGGCCTCCCGGTCCCCCGCCGGCCCTCCTTGTGAACGTGAGGGCACGTCTCCTCTCCACTCCTCCGTCGCCTGTGCCAGGACGTTGTCACCCAGGCGCTGGGAAGCCTCCTGGATTGCTTGTGCCCGCCTGTTGGCCCCCAGCAGATACGGGGGTCGCTGCCAGCTGTCTAGAGAAGGCCTCGTCCTAACGATCGGTCATCATGCTGCAGAATCATCTATGAAAACCTACAGGGCCATTTTTTCTCTGAGAAGAATAGAAGCCTTCTTTTCATTTGGTTTATTTTCACTACGTGCAAAAGTGACCTATACTTCAGAAACTACTTCGCCGTGTAGATTTTTGTCATGTCCCAAGGGAAACGTTAGTAGTGTATATCTGTGTGACTAATACTTTTCCTGACTTGAACAGGTAACCAAAAATGTGAAGCCTTACAGACTGTATCAGTTAGGAGAAAAAAATAGTGATAAAGTCAGGTACTTTCAGCAGCTGGAATCATCTTTGGGAGGAACCCTACCTCTGCCTCCAGCCCTGAAGTTCCTTAGCTGGAGTTGGCCAAAAGCGCGATCTCTTGGTGTCTTTAAGGTTCCTGTATGCCTGTTTGCTGTCCCGTGACTATTCGCTCTGTACCCAGTAAAGCTCCTCTGTCTGAATCGATCAGATTCCTGAAAGCATTGTGTGTGACGTTTCCTGTAGTAGGAGTAGCTCACTCACGGTGTTTTGTTAGAATACTTCACAAAATAATGCAGTTGGAATAGTCACAGCTTCATGTGTTGATAAATTGGCATTGCTTCCGTTAATGCTTACAAGGCTGTGAGCTGCCGCAGCTGAGGGCTGTGGTTCATGGTCTCTGTCGCCTGTGGCTGCAGTGGTGAAATCCAGCTGGAATTAAGGATTGGAATCTTGAATGTCTGCGCTTCAGTTTTTCCTGGCGTCTTTTAATGTGCTATGGTATCTTCTGTTTTTGATAGCTGATGAGTATTTTTTTGTTGCTCTTTTTACATAGAAGTTTAATAGTAAGCAAGAGCAGTGACTGGACTGTCACTTGGCTAGATTACCCGTAGTCAGCCAATGTACGACGGGGTATTTTGCTAGAATGTAATTGTAAATTGTCAATGTTTTTCCCCAAAGTACTGTACATCTCTGCATATGTGATAGCAGCGCGGTGTTCACAGCAGCTGCTGCAGAAATACTTCTACGGATAAATTATTTGCATGTGATTCTCTTAATATCCATGAAGTCCTGCAAATGGTAGGGCTAATTTTCTGCCTTTTGCAAGATTTAGGAAAAGAACCCCAAAACAAACAACCCCCCTCCCCCAGTTTAAATCAGGAGTGAGGCTCAATTTAATCACTTGCTTGACAGGTCATTGTTTGATTTCTTTATTTTGAAATTGCAAAATAAATTATGAAGGCAATACAATATTATTGTTTGTTTTTTTTTTCCCTCAGATATTCTGATCGCTATGGCAGCCACAAGAAATGTGATGAGAGCTGTCAGAGTTTTTGAATTTGGTGGCCCTGAAGTGCTCAAACTCCAGACAGATGTCTTAATTCCTGATCCAAAAGAAAATCAGGTATATATGAGTTCTGTGAACTGAAATAATGACATTGAATGATAATAGGTAGAACAGAAGGAAAAATACGAAACAAAACATTTCATCTTGAATGTGTAGTTTTTGATCAGTGTATTCGTACTACCTGAGACATCACGTTTAACAAATGTGGGCTTTTTACTGTTATGTGGGCTACATAGCCCATGTAAAGGATTTCCTGAAAACAGCTTCAGTTCAATGCTGAATTTTTGCTGACTCTGTTTAAGAACTTAGTTAAAATGCCATGATACTGTGCTGTGAATTCAAGTTCTAAATCTTTTTAATTATTGCTTAAGAAGCATCTTTTCTTTTAGGTGTTAATTAAAGTCCATGCCTGTGGGGTAAATCCTGTCGAGACATATATTCGTTCCGGAAATTATGCTAGAAAACCAGCTTTGCCCTATACTCCTGGCTCAGATGTGGCTGGTGTAATAGAAGGTGTTGGGGAACACGTGACTGCATTCAAGGTATTTATACATTGGGTTTTAATTCATTTTTGTTTATTGTATCATCTTAGTGTGATTGCTAGACTGCTGTTCCTGTTTTTATTGCTTAGAATCATGTAATCTATTCAGGGGGAAAATCACCTTTGTTGACTGGTAAAAGCATGCAGCGAGGTCATATTGGCAATCCCGTCTGCAGGCTGAACTGTGGGGAAGTCTTTAATGCTGTTGAGCTCCGAGAGTTAAAAGGCCTCAGAAGAGGCACTTCGGTCTGTCTGCTTAAAGCAATGATATCAGGTGTACAAAAGTTGTGGTTCAGAACTATTTTTATGGCATTGCAGAAATATTTGAAGTTGGATGCTTCCTGTTTGAGGTAATAATTTCACACAGAACTGAAAAATTTTCTGTACAGCTTTTATTTTACTGACTTATAAGACCCCGTAAATTACATATTTGTTGTTAAAACTGTTCAAATACTTAATTACTCCAGCCTAGTAACTTTACTTAGATTTTCTTAGGGGGAAAGTCTTGGGACAGGAGAAGGCAATTATCAGTTTGCTAAAAGATATCAATGAAATTTATTTAGTTTTTAAATCTGTTCTTCCTTTCAAGTCACTAGACTGTTGGTCTCAGACAAACATAAAAATTGTAGTTAAAATCGTGTTGGAATTTCCTGACTTGGAATTTATGTAACCATGTGGGAGAGACGAGAGATTTGGTTATCTAGAGAGAAGAATCATGTTTATTCATATTTTCTTGACAGTAGTTTGCTATATCTGCTGTGTACACTTTTTGTTTCTTATGGAAATCGTGATGCTCTTTGCTTGAATGAAAGAGAGAGATGATGAGATCAATATGTGCCGCAGACAGACATCCTGAAAATGCTGAGTAGCCAAGCTCATTCATTTGCATACTTATAATGCTTGAGAAACAGTTACGCTGATCTGCAGCCCTCTGTGCAGTAGTTAATACCCGATGTCTGCAACCCAAACTGACATAGTCCACCCGCGGTATGTTTACTGAGATCAACATGCAAATAGTAGAAAAATCAGTAACTGTGACTGTTAACGGATACTGCCGTTGTTCTGCGAGTGGGCTTGCGCAAGGTTGGACGCTGACCTGGACCGCAGCAGCTGGCGTGGGCTCCGTCAGCAGGACTGAAGCGCCTAGGCGCGCACACGTACCGCACGCTGCCAGGCAGGGCATTTCCTGCGTCACCTGCTGAATTGCTGGTTTGAGTATTCCCCGCTGAAGAACAGCAGCAATATTTAGTTCCCTTAGGGTATATTAAGAGTGTATCTTTTTTCCATATTCAAACAAAAATAATTGAGAAATATTTCTTTTGTGTTTGTAAAAGCTTTCAAGGTTTTGCATTTGGAATCTGTGGATGGAATTGTTTCGCGTTCAGGTTCATTAAGGTTAATATTAATGAGACAGTAGATTTGTGTGTTACACTGTAGAGTGGGGGTTATAATTATGACACTTAGATTTAAGTACATGAAATTATATGGTTTGTGTTGCATTGATGGTATGTATTAGCATTTATAAAAATCTTCTCTGTGACAAATATAACTGGTTATTTTTAATAGGAGAGCTGTTAGAAATAGCCTAAATTTCTGTGAACTGGTTCTTAATGTATATTAAAGAAAAAATAAGGGAGATGATTAATTTCTCTGGTTTTCTTCCCTCCTTTCTAGAAAGGTGACAGAGTTTTTACCATTGGTACTATCTCTGGAGGATATGCAGATTATACAGTTGCTGCAGCTAATAGAGTCTTTCCTTTGTCGGATAAATTGGACTTTAGGCAAGGAGCAGCGATTGGAATACCCTACTTCACTGCTTATCGCGCTCTTTTCCAAAAGTAAGGTGCCAAATCTAAGTTTGTGCATTTTGCTTTTGAATGTTTAAAATACTGAAGCCCATATTTTCATTGGCCGGTAAAATGGGGGGAGATCGATGAGTGGGAAATGATTAAAACACTTAAGTTAAATTTGTTATACTGATGGAATTGTCAGACGATTGTTACCTGGAAGCTAGTGACTCTATTTTCCTGTTAAGTATTTCTTCTTAAGACAACAGACCTGGAAAGGCTTCTTCAATAAGTATCATGTACTAAAGCGTGTAACTCTTTTCCAGTACTCGTCGGTATTTTAGCTAGGGAAGAAAGGCAGGAATAGTTCTAATTTCTTAATTAAACAGACAACGGGCTGTAGAGCAGACCCACCTCTTTTCTTCATGAGCCGCTCTGCCAGAGAGGCTCTGTGGACAGTCCTGTCTGTTGCCACAGGACAGTGTAACGAGTAGAAGCCAGACTTCCGTGTCAGCTAGGTGAGAGCTTAGGAGTGGAAGTCTGGTTTAGTTTGATAGAACAAATGATTAGAACTAGCGTGGTTTATTTTAAGATCTGTAACAGGTGAAGATCTGGAACTGAGGTTCAGTGCCAGACTGTTACTTGCTGCTAGCTGCATGTTGACATAATTGCATATTACTTAAATTCATAAATGATACGGTTTATTTTACCTCCTTGTTTTCCCAAAGAGGCTGATTATACCTGTTTAGCCATAACATAAATTGGAAAGAATACTGTCTGAAAGATGAGATTTGATGTCAGTGTATGCAATCTGATGCTTAATGATTACGTACTGCAATCATAATGCCAATATTTTCTGTTTTTCCATTCAGAGGGCATGCCAAAGCAGGGGAAACTGTGCTAGTGCATGGTGCGAGTGGGGGAGTAAGTATTTTGAGAAGGCAAGTTATAAGAAATGCTGCTTTCTGTCCTTGTATCTGTGATGTGATTTATGGTCACGTTTATATCAATTAATGGATTAACAAAATTAGGTTTTTATTTCAGACTATTTAGGATACTTTTTTCTTAAAGCAAACCCTGTTATTCCAAATAACTATGAAACCGCATGAGTGATTGTGTAAGGCCCCTAATACAGAGGGTCACATAATAAACACATTGCTGCAGTTGGAAGTTGGTCTGGAAGCTTTATAACCGGTCTTCCTGAGATAAAACTAATAGCAGAAAACTGTAATTTTAAAATATGTGCAAGTTGTTCTCAGTTCTCTGAGTAGTAATCACTGGTGTATAGCAACTATGCATTTCCAGGATATTTTTACCTAGTAACTAACAGCTAGCTGCACAAGGAGAGATACTGGAATATATAAATTAATGACTATGTGAAATTGAACATACAGTTTTCTTTGGTTTTACATGACAAGCTAACTTTAGATCTCTTTCACACAACAGTCTAGTTCAATTTATCCCCCATACTCTGCACTTCGTTGCTCAGCTTCTGCTGATGCACCAAACAGCTGATATAAATGGGCAAAGTTTCCTTAATTATTTGGTAGACAGCAAAAAGGTGATTATGACAGTCTCATATGATGAGGAATTCAGATCTCATTCTAAGATACTGGAATGACATTCAGCATCGTAGCCTCTTTTTTTTTTCCTTAAACTAAATGTAGTGTTTCTTTTCTTACTTATTTTACATTTCTTGAAAAGATATATTGCCTCTGGTTTGCAGAAGCATATAAAGCAAATCTGTTCTGTGGACTTGTAACTTTTTTTACGGGACTACTTGTAAAAGCAGTGGGATATGTATAGGTATTAAGCACATGCTGAAGAGAAAAGATGGTTTGTGCTGCGTCTTTTCTTTCAAGTGATGCTGATTTCCACAATGATTCTTAAAAATGTGCCTCCTTTTCAGTTTTTCTCTGAAAATCAGTCTGGCCATGATCTATGTTAATTAATGGTGTTTGTTTTTTCATTTAGTTGAAAACGGGTGATCTGCTATTGAGAAAACAAGGTCACATTTGGCAAACAGTTTGGGTAGATCCTGGCCAGACAGACGGTCATGGTAGTTTTTTTCGAGAAGCATGTCCATTTATTTTGTGTGTTATTCATACATACAAATTTAAATAGCAGAGCCACAAAATGGAGTTTTTATGGTCTTGCTTCTTCGTGTATTTATTTATTTGTTTCTTTCCCCCCGCCGCCCCAAATAGAAAAACATGCATATCTTTACATATCCCGAAGGAGATGTCCAGCTGTACGGTTGGTACAGTGGGCTGCCGAATCTGTAGCGTCAGGAGGCTGACCAGCTGGGACTGAATCCCAGGGAGGCATTGTACGTGTCAGCTGTTCCCTTGTTTTGCTTTCGCATTCTGTTGCTGTGACACAACGCAAAACCAAGAGATGGCATTGGTATGCCTCAAGTGATCATTGGCTCCAACGTCAGGTTTCTGTGAAGGCATCCCTCACCTCTAAACATCCTCTGGAGTGCAAAGCTGGTATGAGACACTGAGAATTTGGTTTCTAAAGATACCATTTAATCTGTTTGTGAAAGGTGCAAAAGTAGTGTTAATAAAATTTGTGCTCTCAGATTTTCTTTGCAATATATGACGCTAGTATCAATAGCAGGTGATTCTGTGAAGAGAAGAATTGCCTTGGGTTTGTATATATACGGGTCGAATATATACGGCCCAACCTTAACAGACAGACAACATTCTATGTGGATTTATATCAAATGCTGATAGCTATTGAAAAAACCACAAAACTTTACTATGCCTCTGTAAATATCTTCTCTTTTTTAAAAGACTATTTGGCTATCTTTAAGATCCAAATTACTTACTATGGCCAAAAAAAAAAAAGCTAGCAGGCCAACTTTCTAAATGGGTAAATTACAAGTTGCTGGTAGAATATCTAAAATTTAAAATGCTAAGAAAGAAAGAAAGAAAGAGAAAAAAAGACTTTTTTTTTCTTTTTCTTTTCTTTTTCTTTTCTTTTTCTTTTTTTTTTTTCCCCTCAGGTAGGAATAGCAACATGCCAGATTGCCAGAGCTTGTGGTTTAAAGGTTTTGGGTACAGCAGGCACTGAGGAAGGCACGAACATGGTTCTGAGAAATGGCGCTCACCAAGCATTTAATCACAGAGAAGCTAATTACATTGATAAAATTAAGGTAAGCATGTATCAGGGCTAGGTGATGCAGTATGTATTTTTCTTACTAAGAAAATGTGAGCAGTTGTTTGCAGAAGTTTTTTAAAGTAGTTTTCTGTAGGAGCAATGGTGTACTGCCTTTTTCATTTCTACACAAGGAAAAACTTTTCCAGGCTGGAAAAGCTGAGCTTTCTTCACGGGCAAGGGCATTTAGAAACTCTTGCATTCCAGCAAATTCCAATATGGTAGTATATCATAATTCAGCATATCAAAATATGCTAAAATTAAACTTATTAGCTGTCAGCCTTAGCACAAAGGCTATATTTAAAATTTAAACAATAAACTGTAAAATGTATGTTATCTGTAGCATATGAAATAAACAGTGGTACCCAAGCACTAATTGGAGTGAACATATTATGTCCTGTATAGGAATACACGGGGATGGAAGGAGTTGATATAATAATAGAAATGCTCTCTAACATAAACCTTGCTACTGACTTGCAACTGTTGTCCTATGCAGGAAGGGTGATGGTAAGTATTTTTTTGTCACTGACTTTAGCTTGTGCATTTAGCAACACAATTCAACAGTTACAACTTGAACTGTCTTTTAACCCGTTTGTAACAGGTTGTGGGCTGTAGAGGTCCTATTGAGATAAATCCAAGAGACACTATGAGTAAAGAATCTAGCATAATTGGAGTTAGTCTGTTTCTTGCAACTGAGGTAAGAAACATTTTTATTTTAAAGAATGTTTTGTTGGTTTATTCCAACACCTCTCTATTTCCAGTTAAAATTGTTTGTAGGGATGAAAGCATAACTTCACTGTAGGTAACTTGTTTGTTGATTCCTTTACATTTTGATTTAAACTCAGAACATCATAAAATATTTTTGGGTTGTGAAATTTGGTTTAACACTTGCATACATAGTCAATACTTTTCTAAAATGTAAAGGCTTTGTGGTAAATGCTGTCTTTATTACATGCAGGAGGAGAAGCATGAATGTGCAACAGCACTCCTTGATGGCATAGAAGCTGGCTGGCTGAAACCAATTGTAGGCTCTGAATATCCACTGGAGAAAGTAGTTAAGGTTCATGAAGACATTATTCATAGCAGTGGTGCTCGAGGAAAGATGGTCCTCCTTCCATAAAGTCTTTTTCCATTTATTATGTAGCTGTCTAACTGCACCTTTGCTTACATGATTCATTGAATGTATGTAACAAAACATACTTGTGATCAGGTTTGACAGTAACAGCAAATGCTAACTTACATTAATTGATTACATTAATTAATTAACAATCTATTTTCTTTTTGTGATAAGCAGAGTTGCATATACTTTAAAGTAATTTTTGTAGCTTTTTGGCCGATGTGGAAGGAATAAATTTTCTCTGCTGGTGTGGCCTTGTGATGCAGGGGAAACTGCATCGTGAAGTTATAGTGAGGCCACTGTAGGTAGTGCAAAATGAAGCCTGCTTTTTAAGCAGACACACAAACGTATATAACGAACTAGATGCATATAACTAGGACTCTGCAAATTCTTTAGTCACAAAATTTGTCTTAGTCATCTTTTGTCACATAATTTACTTGGAATAAAAGCTTTTACTGCCAAAATAGTTCATTTTCCAGCTCAAAAGATGGCCAAAGAATCTCTCAAATATGAACTATTCGGAAGCAGAGGCAGTTTCATTTTGCTACGCCTGACTTAGTAGCTTGGGTGAAAGTGTCCCAGTTAATCCAAAGGAACTGTAACTCTGAAGCTGTGTGCTAATATTTGCTGCTTTGCAACCGATCATAGTGGCAGAAGCAGCTGATTACTTGATGGTAAATGGCTGGGTAGCGAGGATTTCAATTCTTCCTGTGAGCTTTATTAAATTTAAAGTCACCTGAATCCCTGGGTACAATGAGGAGAAAAGAGAGGCTGCACTGCTTTTGTGGGTACTGAGAATTCACATTATTTCATAAATGAATGTATACACATTGTTGACTTGTTCCAAATACAATCCAAATAAGGAATGACAATTTCTTTGATATGTTGACAGTTTTTACACTCAAAATTCTGTTTGGTATTACAGGCATTTCCTCTTAATGATATAATTCTCTAATGAGCAGTGAAGTCATCACTTGCAGAAGAGTTTTCTCAACTTCAAGGATGAGCTTTTCTGTTCCTTTGAGGAAAAGTGAGTCCGTACTAAACAGGGACTTTTTAGAAGTTTTTTTGGCTGTGAAGGTTACTTGCTTTTTAACATTCGGTCTGGATTCTTTTGGTGTCGTACTATTATAAATCAGCATACGTTCTCTGAATCCATGTACAGTTTCCTCAGGGTGGTAGCTTCAGCACACTACCATTTTCTAAGTTGTGATTTTTTTCTGAACAGGCCTTCATTTCTACTGACATTTTGCTTAGTCTAAACTAAGAAAATAATGGGCAAAATCTTTTGAAATGTCTGGATTTCTCCTCTATGTTTGTGATCCCTTGTTAAAATATTAAGAGAGGGCCCCACAATCTGTCTCTTTATAAGCCTCTAACCGACCATGATTGTCCTGTGCGTGGTTGGGAGGAATCAAATCCTGACACACTACTTGTCTCTAGAGCCTGAAATGGATTTGTTATTTTACCCGTGTGTCCTCTAGGAACAATTGGCTCCTTTCAGAAAATTGGACACTATTCGTGTTGAAGTCTTGCTGACATGGATGCTAAATGGATGAAAATATTTTGGCAACTTGTTAGCGGAAAGTGGATTATTTGTGGTAAGTGGATGGAAATGAAGAGAGAATTTTCTTTAGAGCTCTATCAAAAATACTTATTTTTGTGTCATTGTAGTTGATCTGGATAACAATAGTTGAAGTATCATGGAATTGTAGAATGGTTTGGGTTGGAAGGGACCTGTAAAGATCATCTAGTCCAACCCCCCTGCCACCGACAGGAACATCTTTCACTAGATCTGGTTGCTTTAAGCCACATCCAACCGAACCTTGAACACTTCCAGTGATGGGGCATTCACAACTTCTCTGGGTAACCTGTTCCAGTCTCACCACCCTCATCATAAAAAATTTCTGCCTTATGTCCAACCTAAACCTACCCTCTGTCAGTTTAAAACCATTGCCCCTTGTCCTGTCAATACAGGCCGTGGTAAAAAAAGTCTTTCTCCATCTTTCTTATAGACCCCCTTTACAAATTGAAAGGTGGCAATAAGGTCTCCCTGGAGCCTTCTCTTCTCCAGGCTGAACAACCCCCACTCTCTCAGCCCTTCTTCATAGGAGAGGTGATTGTTGAGTACATCAGCCTTCTCCATGTCGGTGGTCACCAGCTCTCCTGTCCTACTTACTGGAGGTGGTACATTTTCTTTAATCTTCCTTTTCTGGCCAAGGTATCTGTAAAGGCTCTTATTATTCTTTGCATCCCTCACCAAATTCAGCTCCAACTGTGCCTTAGCTTTCCTAATCCCATCCCTACGCACCTAGGCAGCGTCGCTGTGTTCTTCCCAGGATACCTGTGGAAGTATGTGTGCTCATGCTACTTCAAATCTCGCTAGCTTAGAGACTATTGGGAACTGTTCTTTGCCCAGTTGCATGTTGTTATTTTCTAATTTGAGAGAATGTGAGATAAATAATAACCATTGATTTTTTTCTAAATAACTGAGTATAGATACTAATCTTTTTCATATTCTACATTTTAAAATTAATTCTAATGCTCACACTCACTTTTGGGTTAGCAATCAATGATAGGAAAGACTGGTGTCAGGTGAAAGACAGGTGGCATTTGTCCTTCAGTTACACCTAGATTAATGTTTTCTTTTTGTTAAAGGCACTAGTAAGGTCTCATTGGGTAGTGTTTTCATCATTTTTCTAAGCCGGGAACTGAGGCTCAGGTCTGAGACAGGCGACATCCTGGAGACAAATATTGTTGTGCAAACTGTAGTGTGTTGGGGGAGGAAATTAGTATGGTTTTCAAGAATATGAACTTGTGAGCAATAACCGGGCACATATCACAAAAAAGGAAAGAAGATCTTTACAGTGAGGCTTATGAAACTAATTCAATTAATACTGATTATGAAAGAGCAAGGTCTTAGAGTCCAATAGGGAAGGAATGTTTTTCTAATGCAAGGTTAAGTACTGTAAGGAAGACTTTGTCCAGCACCAGGCTGGTCCCTGTGGAAATGCATCTCCTGTGTTTTAAATTAACTTCGTAGTAGATAGGAGACCATGCTAAGTTCAAGACTCAGGTTTGCAATGTCAGGCTTTTTCAGGTATGGAAAGGTCTGTTTTAATGCCATGTTAATTTTATTTGGGACTGCTACTCAAGTGATAATTTAAACTTACAAGTGAATAATTTTTTTAACATACCGTAAATAGATACACATTTCTACAAAGATATATATTCTTCTTCCAACAATATTAATTCAGCAGGATTTAAATAAGTATTTGTATTTCTGGTGTGGGTGGATGATGTTAAGATAGTATAGCTTTAAGTCTCATTATTAAACACAGGACTAAAGGAGTATGCTGGATCACTGAGTTAAGTCCTCGTTTCTTTCAAGCAGCTTGTCTTATAATTGGTTTTGTGAACTTCCTGAGCTCCATCTTCTAAAGTAGGTATACCACAATACTGTTTCTTCTGTGCAAATGTGAATGTGAGGTCATTTTGCTATTCTATCGAGTCATTTAATTGTTTCTTGTTCTTGGAAATGTTAAAACCATTGCATCAAATGGATTGTTTTGCCAGGGAAGAAGAATGAGTGTTTCTGGAGTTAATGATTTCAAACTAATATTTCTGTAAGTGCTTTTGAAGAGAGTTGCTTTTGAAAAGAGAAGGATTAGGCAGACTCCGCTGTAGTAACGCATCAGCTGGGTCCCCTGCCTCCCAGTCCCCCCAGGCATAGTAGGATACCTCATGCCCCGAGGCTGTGCAGATGCCCCCAGGGATAGAAGCTGGTTTCCTTGTGTGTTGCACTTCCCATAGGAGCAGGGAGCTGCACTTCTACTTAGTCTGAATTTGAAGGTTTCAGAACGATTAACCTAGCGTCAGTGATGTGGGCAGGTGGTTTTTTAGCTCATTATTCAGGTAAAAGATGCTGATTTTTCCTATTGACCCAGGCGGAATGCAGTCTGAGGCAGTGATGGCATGTAGGGAATCTGTGATTCCACTTGACAACACTGTTAGAAAAACTAAAACATTTCTTAATATCAAGGTTAAGAGTAACAGTTAATGATTGATATGATTATGGAGATGATGTGCATGTAAAACCCACATGTTTTCTTTATACATTGTCTCTTTTAAACTGTTTAATTCTTTTTCATTTGGCCTTTGGCCAGAGGGTATTACATGAATGAGAGGCTTATGATTTACCATGATTCCTTTCTTGCTTAGTGCTGCCTCTTGCATTGTAGCTAATGCTAAGCGATGAAATTCAGAGCAGAGTTTTCTTGTCTGTGTACACATTGCTGCTGTTAACAAGGGTAGTGTTCGTTACTCACCAGAAGGTGTCAGAGTAGTTCTTCTATTTTTATTACGTTGCAGGCTTCTCTCTACAAAGGTAACCTAGCAGAGTAAGACAGCATAACTTGGACTGCTTTGTGAAGAAATGTAATATAACATCTAATTCTTTTGTCCATTTTTGATGTATCGTACAAATGGAAGGGGTTGTTTTAATTTTGGAGAAAGTAGTGTGAATGAAAATAACGACGTAGCACTGAACACGAAGTGCAGGAAGGAGCGAGGAAGCTGTAGTGGGTGCACTCAGGCTGTGGGCAGGAGATAACGTATTTGAGAAGTCCGCGCATTGTATTGCTGGTGGTGTTGCAGAAATAAGGTCGGGCTCCAGCTGGTGGGTGTAGTTGTAGCAGCTTCAGACCTTGTCACCTCTGTCCTGCTGAAGGTGGGGGACATCGGTTTGCCCATGACTCAGTTGCAGTAGCCCAAGCGTTGCATATTAGTGCAAACCCACCTTCCCTGTGATCTGCCAGGGGGAACGGTTGAGACGTTCACAGGCGTTCCTGGCTGCGTTCTCTGTTAGAGAGACACGAACGTCCAGTGGAGGGGAAATCACTGTGGCTAGGTAACTTCTTCAGCTGCTGCAGCTGAATTTCTTAGAGCTGTGATTTGACACATTTCTGGCTAATCACTCAGGTGTATCTGATCTGTGCGAGCCACCCCTCCAGAGAATCTGTCAACCTAGAGAGTCCTTGGTTTAGCTCTCCTTTTAGGACGTGCCATCCCCTTGGCGGAGCGGAGAAGGATGGAGGAAGAGGATGAGGATCATAGACAACTGAATTAGGCAGAATAATTCTTTCAGGCTGTTTGTTTTTGAGTACCTTGTCCTGATTTAATCAGACGGGGTTTCTGAAGCAGTGGATCCCAGCGGTCGTCCACTTGGTGCTGCTGTGGGTGGTGGGAAGGGTTGCACAGGCTCTCACTTTTGTGCTGGCCTTTGCATACGCAGGCGAGGTTTGGGCTTCAAAGTGTGCAGCTGGGTACACGTGCCACGGTCTGGAAACTGCTGCTATGCACGTTTCTGAAACGGAAAAGAGTGGAATTGTTCTGAAAAGCAGCTGCTATTTCTTAATCTCATTGTGCCCCAAATAAATGCTGCCTATGCTTTCCAGTCATTAAAAGTATCCCCTCTCCGTTGTAATCATGCGGTCCCCTGCGCGTATTCCCGACTTCTTCGTGTGCTACAGCATGATACAAGAAATTAACGAGACTTTCATTGCAGGGTTGGGATGATAAAAAATCAAGAGGATACTGATGTTCTTGATAGTTGCTTCCTTTACAAAAGACAAACCAATATTAAGTGCAGGTAGATCATGCCACAGGAGACCTGAGGACAGTAAAGTCCTTTAACATTTTGGAGCGAGTGCATCCGAGAGGGAAGGCTGTCCCTACTCTTAGTCACCCTGAGGATCTACACTTGCTTCAGGTGTGCTGTGGCCCCTGAAAGCATTACCTGGGCATTTGTGCTTCAACTTGAACTCACAAGAAGTAAAGGAAGCAGGGAAAGATAGGAGCATGGAAGGCTGATTATACCTCCTTTACGTGAGTAAATCTAGAGAGCATTGAGACGCGTGCTTTGGAGCTTTCCTGTCATTTGTACCGAAAGAACGGGCATGAGGATGGGTATTGGAAATGATTGTGCATCCTATCAGCTTGTGCTGTATTTTTAAGTTCATGGGTCTGTGTTTTATCAAAATGCCTTCTCCCTCCTTCCCCTTCCCTCTTTTTTTCCTTCCCCTTCCCTCTTTTTTTTCCTTCGCCTTCCCTTTTTTTTCCTTCGCCTTCCCTTTTTTTCCCTTCCCCTTCCCTCTTTTTTTCCCTTCCCCTTCCCTCTTTTTTTCCCTTCCCCTTCCCTCTTTTTTTCCCTTCCCCTTCCCTCTTTTTTCCCCTTCCCCTTCCCTCTTTTTTTCCCTTCCCCTTCCCTCTTTTTTTCCCTTCCCCTTCCCTCTTTTTTTTCCTTCGCCTTCCCTTTTTTTTCCTTCGCCTTCCCTTTTTTTCCCTTCCCCTTCCCTCTTTTTTTCCCTTCCCCTTCCCTCTTTTTTTCCCCTTCCTCTTCCCTCTTTTTTCCCCTTCCCCTTCCCTCTTTTTTCCCCTTCCCCTTCCCTCTTTTTTCCCCTTCCCCTTCCCTCTTTTTTCCCCTTCCCCTTCCCTCTTTTTTCCCCTTCCCCTTCCCTCTTTTTTCCCCTTCCCCTTCCCTCTTTTTCCCCTTCCCCTTCCCTTTACCCGACAGCTCGGACTTGATGATCTGGCAGGTCTTTTCCAACCTTAGTGATTCTATGAGTGATTCCGTGATTCTACGGTTCCGGGATTCCGGGATTCTGCGGGGGCGCGGAACCCCCCGGCGGCGCCGCCACGCGCGCGGGCCGGGCCGCGCTCTTGCCATTGGCGGCCGGGAGCCGGGAGCCCCGCCCACCCGCGGCGCCCCCGCCGTATCCTAGCGACGCGCGGAGACGCGGACGGTAGTGCCGGGACCCTCGGGGACGTCCGCCGCCGCCGCAGCCATGAGTTGTCCGCGGAAGGGGTGAGTGGGGCGGCGCGGCGCCTCGCTGCGGGTGACCTGGGCCGCCGGGCTGCCCCCCGTGTGCCCCGGGGTGACGGCCCCCGCGCAGCCCCACGGCCTGCCCGCAACAAGGGGCGCTGGGCGGCTGCTCTCGTGGAAGCGTTCTCTGCCTTTTGAGTTCTGTGGGAAGAGTGACATGGAGTTAAGTGCCTCGGACACCTTGAAAGACCTCAGGGCGTTTTCTCGCGCTCCAGCGTGGGTAGGACGGTGGTTTTGGACGTTCCCTTTGTGGGGAGTCGGGCTGCTCCGACCTTTGCAGCCGGGGAGCCCGGGAGGTGCCCCTCAGCCTGCGCGAGGTGAGCGCCTGTTAAGCCCGGGCCTCCCTGGATCCTCCCTGGATCCTCCCTGGATCCGAGTCCTCCGCCGAGGTAACTGCCCCACTCTGGGAGCGGCTGGGTGGGGTCACGGGGATGGGGCCCCTGTGACTTCAGGCATTTCCCTTTGCTGTCCTCCGACTTCAGACCCGCAGGCTGTGAGTTTCAGAGTATCCAAACTTCCCCGAGATGATGTGAATTACAGATTCTGAGGAACTGAGGTCCTCTGCAGATCTTCATCTCCATGCCAAAATTTGACACCTGGTTTAGCGGGTGATGCTCTGAGTAACGGAACGACGACACAACTTGCTCACGGTCACGCAACCGATCAGTAGCAGAACAGGAGTCTTTTGGCTCCCATTTCCATGTCTAGTTGTGTTCGAGATGGGAACCTGTAGCATGATTTGATTAGCTAAAAACCTTTGAATAAGTGCTGTGCATGAAAATCTCTTTCATGAAGAAATATATAGAACTTCAGACAAAATACTTAGAACCTTATTCTTGGAATACGGTTTCACTCTAGTTACTACGTAAAGCACTTCTGGACTCTGGATGGTGTTTGTTAATTCAGTTTTCGGGAAACAATTATGCCGTGGCTGGTTGCATTCACTTTGCAGGTTTTTCAAGGAATACCTCCAATCTGCATCTGACATGGAAAACGGTGAAAATTACAGAGCTGTGACTTACAGAGAGCTTGCTGAAGTGGATGGGGAGAGGCTAACACATGTAGGGTTTGCCCCTGCTCCTCACAGACTGGATGTAACCCACTTCCCTTCTGGAAACCGTCAAACAGCGCTAGCCTAGTACAGCAGCCAAATGAGTCGTAGGATCACAGCGTAATTCCCTCTGGAGGAGACTGCAGGAGGTCTGTAGCCCAGTCTCCTGCGCACTGGGTTAGCTGTGAGATCAGACCAGGTTACTTGATCCAGACTGATACTGAAAACCTCCGCGGGTGGGAACCGCACACCCCCCTGGGCGCCTCCTCCCCTGCCTGGCCCTCCTCCTGAGGAGAAATGTTTTCATTAGACCTGCCTCAGCCCCTTGTCTTTCACCTTGTATCCGTTGTCCCTCCTCTGGCTCCGTCTTCTCCGTGCCCACCCAGGCCCTGGCAGGCTGCTGTGGGACCCGGAGCCGCCCCTGCTCAGGCTGCGCCGGCCCCTTCAGCCTCTCCTCCCAGGATGCCTGCTCCAGCTCCCCCATCCCGCTGGCCATCCCTGAACTCGCTCCAGTGCATCCATGCCTTCCTCGAAGAGGATGGGCACAGCAGTGCACATGGGGTCTCGGGCGTGCCAAGGAAAGGGGACAATCGCGTCCCTCCTACTGGCTGCGCTCTTAATTCAGCCCGGGATGCTGCTGGTCGTCCTCGCTGCCTGGGCACGCGGCTGGCTCGCGTCCAGCTTGTGCCCCTTGGGACTGGTCGGTCCTTTCCAGCAGAGCTGCTGCCCAGCCCGGCCATCTCCAGCCTGTGCTGTTGCACGGGGTTATTCCTTCCTGGGTGCAGGACTTCCATCTGTCCTTGCTGAACTTTCTCAGGGTCCTGTACCGCGTTCAGGCAGTGTTGGGTGAGCCACTGTTTGCCTTCCAGAGTATCATGGCTGTCTTTGGGTACCGGCCGAGCAAGCTAATTTCTATCTGTTCGTTAGATCTACGGATGCCTTTGAGCTTGGTGATCATCCCCTGGGGCAAAGTATTCATAAAATAAAGTAATTCTCACTGAGTATCTGGGCAAAGAATCCTCAGCGGTTTGGCAGTTAAATAGTTCCGGTTAGACGAAGAGTAGAAAAAACAGCATGAGGCTTGTGGAAAAAAACCCCGGGTGGGTGTGACCTGTGTGTCCGTGCAGCAAGATGACCGGTGGTCTCATTGAGGTCAGATGGTCAGGGCTGAAGGGGTCCGGCAAGTATTTAAGCAGAGATACAGTGTGATTTGGAGAGACTGTGGCCTCTCCCTTGGCTACCACCTGAGTAAAACTGTACATGTGCTTAAGGGTTTTGTGGGCTTGGAATAAACCAAGTAATTATTGTTAGAATCCAAAGCTCCGTCAAAATTCCAAGTCATCTGCTGACTTCAGTGAGTTTTGGTTCAGTAGTTGTGTTCCAGCATGGTTTCTCATAAGCACAGCGGGAGTCGTTGACATTAATAAACACGGAGGCCAGAGCTGCCTCGAGGTGAAGCCCAGCGGCGGTACAGCCGAGGGTCGGTCCGTGACCCAGCTGCACGGCAGCAGCTTCCCGTTGTTGGAGGAGGGCCATGGTCTAAGGCCTGTGGTCGGAAGGGTCAGCTCACAAGTGTTACAGCCCTGTCTCCTGACAAAGTAAGAGCCTCCTTTTGTGGAGACGGGGGATTGTTTCCCTGGCTTATCATCTTCTGAATAGATGGCTCTCTTTCTCAGAGAGAGAGGAACCCAAGCACGGCATAGTCACTGCCCATATGCACTCGGCTTAAGCTTGGAGGCATCAAACAAAATAAGCGCTTATGCTGGATAGTGTCATAAGGGCAGCAGTTATCTTCTGAATGCCTGTACTGGCGGGTAGATGGCAAAACCCTGTTCTCTGTTGTGGAACTGTACCATCTGTGGGTTGCTAGGGCCACGTGTGCCTGTTAGGCCATTCCCAACTAGGATTCACAGAGTCCTTACCTTCAGGATTCAATGCCGAATTCCGGTTTTGCAGAAAACGGCTTTGCCACCATCTGCTTACCTCTCTGGAGACCCTGACAGCATTATTTTTGGAAGTGGGATATACCTCATGGTGGCTGAAGAACTTCCTTAGGGAGGGAATGGTGGAGAGCGGCCAGGTATCTGGAAGACCTCCTAAGAGCAGCCTTTTCTCCCAAACAGAACACGCCGGGCAGGTGCCCCTGCCCTGTGGGATGTTGAACTTGCTCTTTGTGGTTGACAGGCAGTGGTTAGGTTTGTTCTGTCTGAAAGCTGGACAAGCCGTTCTCGTTTACATCCCCAGCAGAAAGAGGGCAAGATCCAGTAGCTTGTTACAGTGAGGAATGGTTTCCATTGGGGCAGGACTGTTTGTTTGAGCGGAGTGGCAAAAAACTCCAGCTGTAGCATACAACGCGGGGGCTGTAATTCCCTACGACTCTACCAATCAACAACTAAAGCTTCGGTGCTCTCTTAGATTATTTCTTTGGTGAGCAGTCACTGATTTAATTGCACTGTAAATTATTAACTGTGAAGATTTGCTTTACAAAACTAACGTAGGACGCCTACTGTGACTTTGTCCTGATATCCTTTCAAATGAGTAAGAGCGGTCTTAAAAATCATTGCGATACACTGCACTGGCTCTGCATACACTGCATTGTGCAGTGTAAGCTGATAAAATCAGGTACTGTTAATAAATAACAGGGCAATGAGAATGCAGTGAAAATCCTGTAGAACACAGAGTTCCAAGTGGACAGTTCCTTAATTTACTAAACTCCTAGTCATCAGTTCTGGTATGTTTGTGTTTTGAGTACTCTGTCATCTGCACAGCTGGACTCCCCACAGCTGCAAACGTAATTCTCCCTGGGCGTTTTGGACTGATGAGGGTTTTACTTTGGCTTTTGGTTTTTAAAGCAAAATAAATTGTGGCTCTTTTGGTTTCTGTGGCTCCATTCTGCCTGTTCCCAGACGTGAACTTGTATTATCCTTCTGTTGATAATGTGTGCAGGAGCAGAAGAATAAATGAGACCAATGGTCTGCTTTGCTGAAGAGCTTGTTTCTGGCAGTCCTCAGGCTGGGTAATCCATGACATTTCTCAGGTAACTCGCTGTTAGGGAAACGCCCCAGAAGTTAGAGGTTGCATTGTTCCGTGAAGCAGACAATGAACCCAAATCTGTGTTGCAGCAGTTCTGTGACTGCATCTTTTCCGAATCATCTTCCTGCCTGTTTCCCCCTTGTCATTGGTAAGCAGCATTCCGAATTTTGTCTCCAGGCATGACCTGCCAGTCAGCAAAGACCGAAAGGAAGTAGTGCTTGGGCTGCTGAATGGGGGGACCATGAGAGGGTGCCGCTTGTGCCCTTCTCCCAGCACTGCACACGTCTGTGCCATAGTCATCTGTGGGCACAAGGCAGCACGGGTCTCATCTGGAGCTTAGGCTTGACAGTAAGTTGCGTGTTTCTGAGTGCACAGCACAGACTCCATTCGGAGGATGAGGTCTCACCCTGGCCGCCCTTAGACTGGCAAGTACGCCTGCACCCATGCGCTGGAGCACCGAACGGGTCTGGTCCGTAGGTGTCAGTGGGGTGCTCCAGAGGGGTTTGGGCCAAGCCCAAGCATAGTCCCACTATGGCCCGCTCCCAACTAAACGTGCCTAAAACCTACTGGGGGAGGGCGAACCGGTCAGCTGAAATAAGCGTGAAAACTGGCAGAAGCTCCAGGTGAGCACAGGCTTGCAGGGCCAGCCCCTGCTTACTGCACGTGATTTAAATCTGAGTTCGAGTCGGTGCCCGGGGTGTTCTGCGTGGCTCTGTCTGCGCTGGCTCTCTTGACGACAGAGGCATTCGCCTGGGCAGAGAGCTCAGGCTTCTCTTGGCAGTGTGGCTCTGCCAAAGCCCAGCGTATCCAGTTGCATTCTTCCCAGTGGTTTAATGGGCTTTGATTCAGGCCCCAAACATTTCCTTATTTCCTCCAATACCCTTTTGAACTTTGAATTTACTTCAGCATTTTTGAGGACCAGCCTGTTCATAATTTAAATGAGAAAATGCATGTACAGAGACTTCTTTGAAACTAGAGTTGCTACATGACTGTGCTCATTTTGTTGCATTTTGACTAGTTATATGGTCCATAAAATATTAGATGGAAGGAAGCAAATGAAAAGGAATTGGATTAGTTTCTCCTCTGCCTCCGTATGCAATTGCCAGGTGATACCATAAGTCAATACTTAGTACAGTTGATGTAATCTGGTGGTTTCAAATGCAAATGCAAAGAGTGGATTAAAAAAGTAATGTAGAACAGTTGCTGTAGTACCAGTGTTTAATCAACATGCGTAACGGGATAAGCAAAATTGTTTGTTTAAAGTTTAATTTATTGTTGGTAGGCTACCTGTGAGATTATTGTGAAACCCCAGATAAAAGTCCTGTAAATCCATGATTTCTTTGGGTTTTTTGGGGGGTTTTATTTATTTATTTATTTATTTATTTATTACTTTATTGTTCTTTCTTTCCTTGAGTATACTTTTGTGCGTGGTAACTCAGCCTAGCAATAGATTTATTGTAATTATCCCTTTGAAAGATATGTAATAGAGGTACAGTGGCATTTAAATTCAAAGCCAAAGAAACAAAAGAGGTCAATCTCTTGTTGTGTAATTAAACTGTATCCTGCCTAGAGAGCCCGAAGGTCAGACTGAACGCATTGTGCAATATGTATCTGAGTGTATACATTTTACAAATGCAAATGGATTTAGAGTATTAAAAACTTAGCCTACTGCCACTTACTTTGTTATTTGTCTTGTTTGCCAGAGGATGAAGTAAGATCAGGTTGTGCTAGGAACTATTTAAAAATATATCTGCTAATTATGGATGCTTCAGGTTTTGTGTTCATCTCTCATATATTAGCTTCAATTTTTGGAAGCTCTGCTCTTTGGTAGCTGCGACGATTTAGCTCTGTTGGCTTTCCAGAGATGCATGACATTTCTTGGGTAGAGCAGGGGAGGGCCTTGCTTCGGCAGTCTGCGTGGTCTGGTTCTCCATGTTTGTTGGTCTTGCAGTTTTTCCCCAATAAATAGAAGAGAGATGCAATTTGTCCACTTTGGATTGTTCAATGTATGCGTTAAGGAGAATCATTACTATGTTGACTTGGGAACTGGAAAAGACTTGAGAGGTTCTTGCATTTCCTGTTGGGCCCATTTTTATTGCTCTGGATACAGAAGAGGACTTGTGCACCCCTACGTCAGGGTCTTTAAAGGGGAAAAGCTTAGCAGAAGGTAGTGTAGCCCGACCATTCTGGGCACTACAGCAGCGTCGTCCCAGGAGTCTTTTAGACCGGACAGCAGTCTAGAGCCGTTGTAGTACCGGCTGGTTGGTCTCTTTAAAATCTTGAGAGTGCGGTGTGGCAAAAGAGATCCAGGTCTTTAGCTTTGACCTGCGCAGGCCGGTGCTGAACTGAGCAGTGAGTTGCCCAGTGTCTGTGCTTTCTAACCCAGGAGGGGCTGGGTTCCTGAGAGAGAGGCACTGGCTCTCACCACTTAGCTGTCTGCTGATGCCCTAGTTTGGATGAGGACTTGTTCCTGTCCTTCCAGCAGAAAGCATACTCTCCACAGAAAGACCGAGGTGGTGAAAAGGTGGTAGGTTGAGCGTGCTTTTGTGCAAACTCTTCAGTTTCCTGCAGAGTACATTTGCTTTTTTGTTTAGCTTGAGCAAATTGGTCACATAGAGTAGATCTGATGATTTTTGGTAAAATGTAGTAGCTGTATTTAGAGAGGGAAGAAAAGAAGTATTCTCATCAATGCAAGTTGCACTTCAGACGAACTGTTGCCATATGGCAACAGCCAGGAAAAACATACTACAGTAACATATGCTTTCTAGCCTGTAAATACCACAGAAGTTACGAATCTTGCCCTGTACAAGTTTTGTGCAATTGAATTTACAAATATGTTTGTGGGATAAGCGTTCTTGGCTGTTTAGTAAATAATATTCTAGAGTCACTGTTGCGTTCGAATAAATGGTCCCCGAAATAGACAGGGCAGCCCCTAATCTTGCTGTCGTGGATTAGTTTTCCCGAGTGGTTTGTGAGTTCTGTTGGTCTAAAGGCCAAATGGAGAACGGTTTTTTGAAACAGGCTTTTTTGTTCATGAACAAATTCGTCGTTGACCAGGCAACATTTGAACAGACACGTAGCTGAATCCCAAACGGTTCAAAACAGGAGGGAAGACTTAAGTGTATTTTTTGACACCTGAAAGTGAAGCCACTTAGTTTTCTGTGTAGGTGTTTCAAGTTACGAGCTTGATATGCAGTCCTTCTGATGGTGGGAACATTAAGGAAGAGGAAATTGCCATAAAAAATGGGTGGAAATATGGATACTGAAGGAGGCTTTGGCTGAAAACACACATAAGTAGTCCTCATCAGAGCAAAGATTTGCACCCAAGTTAATAATGTGTATGCTAACTTTCAAGCCAGCGAAAATACTATGGAAACGGTGTCCTGTCCTAAAAATATGTTTTGGTGCTAGCAGTTTCAGCTAACCTAAGCAGACGGAGGAAAGCAATTGTTTTTGTTCGATACCAGACAGTAACAGCTGAGAGCTGGCCATGAAGACCACAGGCAAATTCCTTTGCGTAGGTAAAGTTTGGTATGCCTGGAGCTGGACTAGATAGCCTCTGGAGATCACTCCCAACCCAGGTTATTCTTACAGGTCTTTGCAAAAGCTGCCAGAAACTCCGTCGCTGCCATATCTATCACCAGTTAGGAGGTGGCAGAAGGAAGGGGAGCATGGGGCATGTGTTGGGGCAGTGGAAGGCGTGCAGTGATGCAGGGGTTCTGGGACGTCGCTCTCTCCCGTGGTGTACCGAATACTGATGCACTTCCAACAGGGCCCATGGCAGGGCGGCGAGGGAGCTGGGGTCCACGCCTGCTGGACTCAGCCAGGAATCCAGCTCCCAATGTTGTATGGCAAGGTACTGACCTGTTGAAGGGCAGAGTTTATTATCTGAGGAGGCTGTTGTGGGAGTTGGTCTTGGAGAAGGCTTTCAGGGCCGGGCTCTGTCGGACCCTGTGCCTCGGTGGTGGTACGCCGTTTGGTGCTGAGCTGCTGTATCTTACGTAGAAGTTACTTGTTTCTGATATGAATCTTCCAGAGGCAGTAAGATGTTGCTTTTACATAATCTAATGGGTGTTTATCTGACAAACGCTGGGCATGATTCATCAAGACAGCATTTTGTGCAGCAAATTCTTGGGTAAGTCTTTATACTTAAGCTGTAATAATTTGGATGTCAAGGGGATTATATGCATCTGTACTGATTTTATTTCAGACTTCTG
Organism: Gavia stellata; assembly: GCF_030936135.1. Lineage (NCBI taxonomy): Eukaryota > Metazoa > Chordata > Aves > Gaviiformes > Gaviidae > Gavia > Gavia stellata. The sequence continues at coordinate 36,577,570 of NC_082603.1, read as the reverse complement.
GCAACCTACAATAGCCTTACAGACAAACACCTGGCTGGATATTTCAGCAATATCAGGATGAGACGACATCTTCGGAGATCAGGACTGGTGAGATTGAAAAGTTTCCTTTTCTGAGAAAAAAAGAAAAGAATTCTTTGTTTCTTTTAACATTGCACAAGTCAAACCACTGATGGTTCTGTTGTTTATTTGTTAGAGGTATGTGTTGTCATTGGTAAGAATTCAACCAGCTAGCGAAATGCATGAAATTACGCTGTGCCAGATCAAATCCACACAATCACACTGAGACTGAGGGCAGGTTTCTTTAATCCAAGCATTTCCCACTGCATTGTTATCTACCGTTGGTCAGCTAGATATCGCAGGGACACAGGGCTGTGGTGTTTAAGGCTGCACTACTGAAATCAGAATGACAGAAAGACAAAACTGAGCTTGGAGCTTAGCTCCATGTGCTAAGTGGTTTTGAAGACACTGGTGACAACTGAGGAAATGCTGTAGCTGGCATTGAGCATGTTTCAGGACATCAAGGTCCCAGGGCCACCTGGGTCTATGAAGATGCTAGCATGGGGGCTGCTGGTGGATGATTATTCCACACTAGAAGTGGTGTGCTAACAGTCAACATGGAGGCCATACTCCATAGAATATCAAGCTTAAGCTTCCATTGCACCTTCTGTAATGCAACAGTCATAATGCTTATCTGTGTGAAACTGGGAGGAGTGGCTGACATGGATTGATGATGTATGTAAATATTGGAGAGCCTTGGCTTAGCCCTGAGCTTCTGCTCAGTAACGCAGTTTCAGTAAGCTGTTACATACGGCACTGTGTTACTGCACAATCACAGTGATGTGAGAATGTTTGTCAATCTGCTTGTATTTCACATTCAGGCAGAAGAAGGTATTTCATGGAGATGTTTTGATAAATTCAGAATGTTTTTATGTCTTTGCTCCATATTTCTTTTTGCTCACTGGAGTTTGCCTCTGCAAAATCATTCAGTTTGCAAATATACAGAATCATACTGATTCTCTTAGGTTTTTTAAATGGTGAAATCTAAGCACCTTTGACTCTAGTAGCTGCTTAAATAGCTTCAGTGTTATTTTTCAAAAGTGTTTAATGGAGAACTGAAGGATTTGGTAAAGGTGAATGTGCTGAATATTTTTAAAAATACTTATGCACTCCTAGGTGACTTTAGCACAGGCAGATGCAACCCTTACGCAGCAGGAAGGCAAGTATTTAATTCCGCTCCACTGGCGGGCAATGGCCCATGAAGAGTAAGGCTGAGCCCTCAACTGTTAGAAAATGTGACTGCTGCTCTTTTCATTTGGCTGATGGGGTCCATGGGGTCAAAGAAACTACAATTCTGTGCTGGGAAGGCGAGTTCCAGCACCATGGCAGAAGCAGAGGTGGTAGCTAACCAAGAAGAGAAAGTAGTTGTTCTGGGAAATAGCACTCTGTTTAAAAACATACTTTATTCTGTCTTCTCCTCTTCTTTTTGGTTACATTATATTTGTTTATGGCAGATCTCAAGGAGTGGAAGAATAATATCTCAGAAAGAATACCAGCTAAATGCGATGAGGAGGGATCACCAAAGACACATACAGGAGTGCCTGGCTCGGCTCATATTTCGTAAGATCCATGACATGGAGGTATGCATTTACTAGTGATGTGTAAGCCTTTTCAGATACTTCCCTCCTGACAGCCAGTGGCTGTTAACTTGTACCGGCGTGTTTTCCATAGCTGTGCACTCATGCTCCCCTGAAAGGCTCTCTCCTGCTGGGAAAAAGGACAATCTTTGTGCTTGACATCCCTCACATGAAACCTCCACTGGTCTCTAGTTGTTAAACCGTACTGTCATTAGACATACCCTGTCCTGGCTCACTTACTGCACTTTGGCAGTCATCAGATTATGGGATGGTATTCACAGGGCTAGTTTGCTTAAGAAAGTTTGGGCGCATTCCTGTTATGTATCAAGAATGGAGTTGGTCCTTACAACTTTACAAATGCTCAGTTGTTCCCTTGCCAATGCTAATATACACAGGTGTAATGCAAATGAACTGAATCAATAGAAGTTTCATAATAGGGCTCAATGAGGGTAACGACTAGGGAGCAGGCAAGTGATAAACAGAACAGAAGCAAGTGTTCTTACATTTGCTGACACCTCATAATGTCCATTAATGAGATTTGTCTTTCTTGTACATTGATAGCGTCATCATCAGCTGGAAATGAAAAGGAAACTTGAAAATTCTCTGAGGAAGGACAGGGTGCAGAAAATCAAGGTAAGGCTTGAGTGCTACCAAGTACTGATAGGACGCAGCAGTTTTGCCCTGTGTTAAATAACAGCCATGACTCAGGCCAGAGATTCATTGAGCCAAGTGTCCCGTCTCTGATGTTTATGGAAAAAGTACAAGAAACAGGCAAGTAGAGGATGGTCCTGCCCTAGGTTACATCTCCTTCTTCCTCTGTCCAGCAGTTCAGGAACTTCCATTCATGCACATGATTCCTTTTGAATCGACTTCTTATTTTGGTTCTGTAGTGTTCTTGGTTGTGGAACTTAATTGTGACTTGGATGAAATCGTACTTCCTTGCATTTCTGCACAATAATTAATGTATCTGCTGTCTGATAATTCTGTTTGATGCTCCATTGTTCTTGTTATGAAAAAAGGTAATAACTGTTCCCCTTTTCCAAAGCATTTGTGGTTTTATGTACCTTTTTCATATTCTTTCTCAGTTTTCCAAGCTGAAGACCCTCAGCCTATTGAATCCTTCATACATGAGCCATTCCAGGCTTCTCATTACTGTTGCCATTTTTGTACCTTTTCTAGTTGTACTGTTTCTGTTTTGAAATGGGGAACCAGAACTGGATGAATAATTTAAGATACATGTTGCAGTTCTTCTCTTCGTAATTCTAGACACTATCTGCTTTTGACTGCTGCTGAGCACTGAGCTCACATTTTCAGTCGTTTGCCTCTCCACATGATGTTTAGCAGAACCAGCATGTAAGTAACGAAAAGAGGTTTCAGAAGTCTTCACTTCGGTGTCATGTAGCTAGAGCTTGATCCTGTAGTTGTTAGAGTCACGGAAATCCCACCGAATTCAATGGTTCTTCTCCCCATGAAGTCACTTGGACTCACATGGGAAAAGTTGTTCTCATTTTGGCTGAAGTACACTCAACATCTTATTTCTTTATTAGGAGGCTGCATACATCGAAAAGAATGCATTGAGAAGCTAGCTGCTTCTTTGAGTAGTTGAAGAACAATGTAAAATCTTTTTAATTTTAAATAATACATTTATGAGCTATTCATCAGGTAAAGAAAGGAGGAGATTTTAACGAAAAACACTGATCACTATGGTAATTGCAAAGGCATTATTTACTGACTGAACTCCTGCTGGTAGAAAGTCGCCACAGTGGAAGCAGTGGCTAAGGCACCCTTTGAAGGGATTCTGGACTTGGATAATTTTGGAACATAAATCAAAACTGCTTCCTTTAGTGACAAGTGTAAGGGAGACACCTGCAGATACGTGATCTGTATCTTTGCTGTGATGCCACACTGGAACACAGGAACCTGGCTTGAATTAGCAGTGTAATTTAATTCTCAACTCATACATTGAGTGAGTTCAGCTGAGTAGCTAATCTAAAAGGAAAGGAGAAAGACAGATGACTGGACAAGGGAGGATGAGAACCATAGCTATCTATTTCCAGAAGGGTAGTCAGCCCAGTGTGGAGCTTTTGAGAAGAAAAGGTAGGGAGGGGCAGCAGTCAGAGCAAGGAAGTGGCAGATGCACTCAAGATTAAAGAAGAAAGAGACCTTCAACCAAACCAAGAAGTGGGAGATACACAGAAACAGGCAGATGAATTGAATTTTGGGGGATCTGCAGCTGGAGAGGGCTGCAGGGAAATGAATCAGAGATGGGAACAAATAATTTCCCTCGTCCCTCTCTCCTTCTCCCCTTGATTACCTTTCCTTCCTTAACCAGGTGTTCCGTCGGGTCTAGGCAATTTGATGGTCATAGCTGTCCAACGAAAGACAGACGGAAGGCAAGCTCAGACATTGCTGTTAAGAGTATTTAGTACCTCAGAGACATGAACTTCTATTCTTCTAGGTGGAGCAGTTCAGAAGATCAGTGGAAGGTGCTAGCCCTGTGCGCTCCCCACATCCACCTCTTGGTCCGAGAAATCATTATAGGCCCCGTCCTCCAGTGGCTGGAGAACCAGCTGGTCACTCACAACTGGTGAGTTTCACCAAATACTCTATATGCTTTAATGTAAGCACACACAGCCGAAAGCGTGCACGTATACCTATGACATCTCTGCTTAGTCTAGAGCATTGACTGCCCTGGTTGTTCCAGATTAGGGCCTCATCCTTCATCCCTTGAGGCTGATTTCCTGTTTGCAGGATTGTGTCATTAAAGAGAAATCTCGAGAAGCTGATGTTGCAGGAATGGCGCATCAGAACTTAGAAAAAACATAGCTTTGCTTGTGATAAATCTGCTTTACCTTTCCCTTTTATCTGCCTTATCAGCCAAGGTTAGGCCAGTATCAGTACATTAAGTATTGTCAGTGAATACTGTGGTTGTAGGCAAGTTTACAGATGTTGTAAAACCCTGCAAGCAATGGAGGTCTTTTAGAAAACAGAGCTGAAGGGATGCAGTAAGGCTAAAGCTCTTTCCAGAAGGCCGTGCTTTGGAGCTCTGACTCAGGAGCCTTACTCTCTGTTAACAGGCAGAGAAAGAATGTTAATGTACTCTTGAAATACAGGGATACTAAAATCTGAGGTCAAAGATCAAATATATAGTCCAGTTTTAACTGGTTCTCCATTTCAGTAATGATAATTGGTGCAGATTGAAGAGAGACTTTCAGTCCTGAATGACCTTTTCCTCTCCATCCCATACAGAGGGCACCTGGACCTGTAGTTGATTGTAATGGTGGATATCCTTCTCATCAACCCCAATCCAAGGAGCCTGCCATTTCTAAGATGGTGAGTTAACTCAGCTAAACAGTTTTCTTAGGTTTTAACATTTTAATCTGGTGTTCTGAAGGGTATACGAGCAAAAGATAAAATAAAAAAGTCAGAAAAATGCTGAGTATTGATCAAAAAAATAGGCTTGCTTTTGTCATGCATTTTCTCAGTGTCCATGTGCGGAAGTCGCCAAAACACAGCACACTGCTACAGTTTCTAGGAGTTCATTATGTGCTTCAAGGCTGTGCTGTGAAGAGACGGTAGCAAAACCTAGATTTATGCCCAAGAGTTATTTTGGATGCTCCAGTTTTTGGATGCTCAGTTAGAGATACGTAAAAGGGTCTGTCTCTTCAGAGGCAGACTAGAAAATTCTGTTTCCTGAAGGTACCTGAGAATCACTCATCGCTTCCAAATATCTTGATTAGTGCTATTTTTTTTTTTTTCTTAATGATGCTGCTCTGCCCTGGAAACTATACACTGAGATTTTGTAGCTGTTAGCATTTTCCTTTTCTAGGCTCCCTTGCGACCAAATACAGTTCCAGGAAATACGCAACGCTCGGTTCGCCTGCGACGACTTCGCAGCTGTGCTGCAGCAGGGTCTCTACCAAAGACTTCAAGCTCTGAAGAAAAGTGCCACGCACCTGAAAATGACCAGCAGTTTGCCAGTGGGGTGAGGCCGTATTTCATTATGAAAATAATATAATTTTAGGGACAGCTTTATAACACTGTTTTAGTACTGTAGTTCCCAGAACTGTATGCTGCAGGCAACATGCCTACCAAATGCTTATCAGCTTTTATGTAAACTCTCCTTTTTAACCTCCCCTTAATTTTCAAGACATTTTCTTACTGGTCTCATGCCCAGTTCTTGATCACAGCCAGGAAAAATGTGGTGACTTCCCTTTCATAGTATAAAATCTCTCTGCATGCAAAATTTTCTGCCTCTACATAGATTTTCTGTTATGTAGAGAGGGAAGCAGCTACTCGGTCAACACCAATAACTCAGGAATATTTTCACACAGTCTTACAAGTTTTCATCTTCGTCTACAGCTGCAAAGTAGCAAAAACCTAATTTCTTTTTTTTACCATTCCTCCTACTAAGTCACACTAGTGGGTTCAGAGAATGAGAGCAGTCCAATATGATCTTGATATGTATGCAGTTGCTTTCAGGTGAGATTTGGACTTGCCTTCTGCTCTAGAAAAACATCATGTAATTGGCTTTGGATTAGGAGTTCCGTGGGACTGGAGGATTTTGGAATGGGACTGTGACCTGCTACCCCTGCCTGGCAGACACTGTATGAATAGCTTCCTTCTGCTATGCCTTTGCTCTGTATTGTGACAGTCATGATCCTTTCTCCAGGAATTTGCTGGCACTATCTATGCCTGCTCAAATTATGGGTGGCTTAAATGGTTTCTTTAATGATCAGTACTGACAAAACAGCTGAATGTCCAGAGCATGCAACGTTTGCAGAATTTATTCTTTAGAGATGCCTTGCTTTTCAGGGCCCTGGTTCTCTGCGTTTCATCCTGAAGGAGGACTAAACCTCCACTACAAATGGGAAAGAAGTGTTTTGAACCACAGCTTGTATAATTGATGCCAAATGGTGTTACTGGTGGAAGATTTTGGCTGCTTTGGAATTTGCTTGACAGCTGAGAGAACGCAGCAGTGCTGCGGAGTTGTGCAGTATTCTGTCCACTTGTGATCAGAACTCTGCGCGGTTACAAGTAGTACATGGTTTACAATGCTGTATATATTTATGGAGGTGACATTTTCAAGCAATCTGCCTGTTGCTTTGCAAATTAAAAGAAAGGGTTTTAGCACAAAAATGTTTTCATGAACAAAATTGCAAGCACCAAGTTAAGGAATTGTTCTAGAGTACGTGTGTTGTTAAATGTAAAGAGCAGCCAAACCACAGTTAGTTCAATATGCTCGCTAGCTATTTTTGCATAACCTATTTAACCTGGTTAAAATGTTTTTGCAGGGAGAGAGGAGTGGGTTAAGACCTAAGAATTCAGTGGAACATGTGACTGGTATATCCCCATATCAAGTCTCTGTCGTTAACAATTATGTGATACCAGTGCCACATCCTCCCCTACAAAAAGGAAACAAGAGCGAAAATGCAGTGAGAAATGGGATGCCCAGAGGCAGACGATTTCGCCCCGCCACTGCACCAAACGATTTAGAGCAACTTCTAACAAAAGTAAGTTACCTCTGTCTACTTCTCAGTTTATGTATGGGCATATTGCCTTCCTCATTGATGTATTCGCCTGATGCTGAAAGATGCGTATTCCTAGTTTGCATAAAGATTCACTGAATTTTTGAAAGAAAATTTGTAACTATTAAAATATATAACTGCCACCCATCTCTCTATATACTAGAACATTTGATGTTTTTCATCAGTTGGGGGAAAAAGAGGTGCTTGAACAGAAAAAACATAGCAACTTTTATTTAAAACCTTCTGTCTTAGTCAATCTGATCCGTCTCTGACCATATCTAGTACCAGAACTTCAGAGGGATATATGAAATGCCTTGAGTGTATGAAAACTTAATCTGTTATGCTATAGCTCCAGCCAGTTTTGACTCCTGTAAAGGAAATTGTAGTAACCCAGGACTTGGAGGGACGATATGGGTCATTAAACCTGGTCCCTGCAATTTTGGGCAATTCAGTGCAATGGATTTTCCTGTCCTTCTGCGGGTTACAAAACACTTACTGATTTAAGCAGCTCAAGGCCTGTCTTAAAAGATTGGAAGCCTCAAGTGTATGCCATGCTTACATGATCTTTGTGTTCACCTTTTGCTAGAGTTGGAAGCTGAATGCATTTTTTGTGTATTTCCTGCTGCAGAATTCTGGAGGATTCCCTAAGCCCCCGTTACACAGCAACGCACTTGTTACCATGGTCTTTCTAGGAAAAAGTGTGCATTTAGCTCATGCTGATGCTGATTATAGAGATGAAATCAAAGTCTATCAGCAGCATTGTGGAGGAGAAAACCTTTGTGTCTACAAAGGCAATCTATTGGAAGGAGGTAGGGATAGTCAAAGAGTTCATATTGATTCTGGCAACATTTTTATTTTTTATTTTTTTTTCCTAAAATGTCGGTGTGATACCAAAGTGATTTCCGCAGAGCTCAGTCAAGATATATGCATCCAGGGATTTTTATACCATCTGCCTCCACACTACATCTGGATCTACTGTTTCATGATTGAGAGTCAGGTTGCAATTACTTTTGGAGGTCATGGTAGAATGAATGAATTTAGAGAACTGATTTAACAAAATACTGTAGCTTAGATTAATTTTGCATAGAGATGTATGGTTAATAAAGTAGTTGTAGCAGTAAACTGTCCTTAAACAGGGGTTATCTATTTCTGATTTGCTATAATACATCAATGCATGTTGCTTATTATTCCAGAAGCAAAACTACATAGTCGGAGACCAATTCCCATCTCTTTTACGTGAGTGCAATTCCCTCACACCAGTAAAAGGTGAACTGTGTTCTGGGAAATTGGGAATTTTCACTTATGAGGATGATCGATTCCACAGATCATACCCCTCATTCCAGCTCACAGAACCCACTGTGTTTGCATGTGTATTTTCACTGGGTATGGGAAGATGGTGCAGAGATCCCGGCCTGTCCCCTGCGGTTATGGGTGCACTGCAGTGTGCCCACAGATCTGATTAGGGTGTTTGTTGCAGCTGTGTCCCGGCTGTGCAGAAGGTGTCCTTTGTGTGTGCTCCTGTTGCCCCGAGCCCCATTCACACCGATTAGGGAACCTGCTGGAGGACGGTGCGGCTTCCTCCCTGCTGCTGTGTGCTCCGTTTACTTTGGAAGGATACTCTGACTTGTGGGTTAAGGGCGCACAGCCCAGTCCCCGCCCCGCATGGAGCTGGGTAGCAGCCTCAGTGCCCTTAAGGCCTGGATGCCGAACAATGCCCTTGCACAGTAGCCTGAGACGGCTCCAGAAGCAGCATCTTTCAGCTGCTCAGTGTTGCTCTGAGTACGACCGTGTTAGTGCAGGCCCAGAGCCACTAATATTGCAGCTGCGCTGATCTAGAGCCTGGCTGCAGTCTGCGAGGTGCTGCACTGAGGAATGTGTGCATTACGCTGCAGCTCTAATGTACTGCTGCACTGCACCATGTAGACACATGCCACGAATCCTAAACATTCTGTGTGTAATGCACACTCCTGTAAGGCAAGTGGCAGAGTTCCTTTTTTTGAGACGGGAGGCTCTGGTCTGTTCTGCTGTAGCAGTGAGTGGCCAAACTGACGATGTATTCGCTTGTCACAGGTGTGTCCAGTTTGATACTCCTGGGTTGGAAAGAGCCAAGACTGTTGTGTGGGGAGGAGGCAGAGTTTTACCGACTAATTAATACAGCCGAGAACCAATGTACCTGGCCTCGGAGGGCTGGGTGCATTGGTGGTGGTGCAGATGAGAGAGATACAACAATTGCAGTAGGCTGACAGTAAAGCATGACCTTTTTCCTCGAACCCTTTCCTTTCTGTGATTGCAGAGAGCTTTCAGTTCGTCTCAAAGAGGCACCATGGTTTCCCATTCAGCCTCACCTTTTTTCTCAATGGGATGCAAGTGGACAGGCTGAGCTGTTGCTGTGAGTACAAACATCAGAAGCATTCCAGGCTGGGAGGCAGAAGTGGATACTTCGGGTTTCTCAATGTGGAGGGAGCATCTCCTTGCTACAGGTATGGAGGCAAATACACTTTGCTCACAAGGACTTAGCAGCCCGGTTTTTAGAGAGTTTATCACTTGTTTCCTGGTTTTTTAATCTTTCTGGCACCCCACAGCTCTGTAGAACCTGGTCTGTTTCTCAGCGCCCCTTGAAAGGTGCAGAATTGAGCTTATCCCTCAGGGTCCCAGATCCAAAGATGCCATCAAAGTCAGCTGCTTTTGTGCTGTCTCTTCAGTCACTCTGCGGAGTACGCACAGCAGTGGACAGTGTTTGCACTGGCTCTGTCAGCTTGTCAGGAGGCAGTCAGCACTTCCTCAGCAGTTGAGTTTGGAGGAGTATGTGTGGGGTGGTATGCGTATGCCACTTGCATGTTTCTGGTGGAAGTGGTAGTGAATTAAGTATCAAGAATGCTGCTGAGTTAACTGTAGTTTTCAGGGGTTTCTTTGTGATGGTGAGAACAAGATAATTTATTTTTAAACAGCTCTGTCTCTGAGGTGGGATTCTGCTGTAATAGCCCTGGCTGCAGAATAAGACAGTATTGAATGTTAGACATGTTTCAGACAATGAATCTGTGCAGAAGATTCTTGGTTTTGGGCAAAAGTCAATGGAGCGAGCAACAGCTGTGGTTTTGCCAAGAAGCTTTAATTTTAATAAAATCTTCCTTTTGTGTGATTGTTAAGTCATGCCAGACAAGTAAACCTCTGCACACATGGATAATTTTAAAACTTTTTTGTTCTTTTCGTAAGTAATTTTCAAATGAGCAGCAAGCAGTTGGAAGAAGAGAACCTCCACAGAGCTATACTCTGTTTTTTAGATAAGGACCAAATTGTAAGAAAAAAATTTCTACTTTATTGTACCATATTTTTCCTACTCCAATCTAACATTACTTACGTAAATGTATTACTTAGTATGTTCAAAGCAGTGAAAATCATCTGAATTCAGAATGGATATAGTGGCTATAGACTTTAGGAAATGCCCAAATCTCAGCTTTTGTGCAATTTTTAGAAAGTTTTGAAGTGAATTTTCTGAATTAATATAGTCTCCAGAAACTGGTTCATTTTTTCCCAAGTCGCCCCCACCTTCTGTCCACCTTCCCGTCTTCTTCTTAGCGATACCTCTGTTTTCCTGTCTCTTGTCCATCCAGCCACCCTTATTTGGTGACTAAAAACCGTCTCCATTAACCAGATTCTCCTCATAAATGGCAATTATTTTCATGTCTCCTTCAGGTCAAATGCAGTTGTATTTGTTTCCTGTTTTGAGTATGACACCACATCCACACATTAAACACCCACTCTGATTCTCAGTAAAGATCCCAGTTGATTTTCCCCATTGGGTTAAGGCTTTGGTTCACAAAGAGGTGATGCCGCAGTGATTTCTACGCCGATGCTGTGATCCTTGCACAGAGAGTTTTCTGCTGGCCTAGGTCCAGCTTTTCTGTACAGTAGAAGTGCTCCAATATCTCAAAGGTCCCTGAAAAAAAATACCCTGAACGTATAATTGAAAGGTAGGACTCTTCAGAAATTGTCACATTTACGCTTTATGCCCGCAAAACTGAAGGATTTCTAGACTGAATGACTATAGGATATTTCACAGTAGTTTGTAAACAGCTGGGATGTGAGGGGAATTGCAATCAAGCCTTACATAAAAAAAGCAGTTTTGGTGGAGGGAAAGTTTTAAGACATAATTGTCTGTGAAGAAACTATGGTTTTCCAGAGAGACTTGTGATGAGCTAAAGTGAAAGTTCCAGTTTCAGTTTCATCCTCTGCTTGCAGATTTGACTCAACGTACTACCTACAGCACAATGTCCTGACACTCATAGGTGGTGTAGGGTGGCTCTTCATGTCTGCAGGTAACGTTACCAGGAGTAGGAGCTCTGGTCTCTTACAGGAGCCTCCTAACCGTAACACAGAGAGGCTGTCACTCCATTTTATACAGGAGGAGCAGTCTCAACAAGTCATTCAAAATGCTTTGTTTTCCAATTGTTTGGAAACAGAACAGAAACTGAAAATAATCCAATTTCAATCTCCCTCTTCCCCCGCAGTTATTAGACCCAGCAGACAAATGGAGAAAAAAAAGAAGTCTTATTCACAAAACCTGAGTTTCCACTTTAGTGGGTGTTACAGCAGGATCTGGATCAAGCACACCTCTGACTTGCAGCTTGTCTGCCTTTCCCAGCGATTATACCTTCACAGGTCGTGCTTGGTGTAGCTTGAAATTAATGGACACTTACGATAATTTTGATTTTAATCTGTTTATACTTCAGTTGTCACCTTTAAGTGCAGACAGTGTTACTCTCCTTCAAAGAGGAACGGCATCTGTGTTTGTGGAGCGCTTGAGGTTTTTAGGGTGCTTCTCCAAGTAAGTCATTATCAGTAACCTTGTTGTCTGAGTGGTGATGCAGGGGCAGATAGGTACTTGGTTTTACTGCTGATAATGAGCGAAATAGCTCACTGTGTCTGCTGCCCTTCCATTGTTCACAGAAAGAAAAATGTGATGCTTTCCGATTCTCCTTGTTTTTTATAGGTGCATTATTGCAATGCATCCGGACAAAAAGCCATCGCCTCCCAAGAGAAACATGGAGGACCATGAGGAAAAGCATGTCGGTTCCTGGAGAGATGAAGCGTGCAGTGAGCCAAGTAAAAGCAGTGTTGAGCAGAAATCAAGCAAAGATTCAGTGCCAGTCATCTCACCAGGTCATGAAGCGATTGTGGAAACTATTGAGGACAAAATGGAGACTGGAGAGGAGTACGGAAAAGAAGAAAGGAAAAAACTGTCTGATCGTGAGAGTGAAGCTAGTCAGGAAGAAACTGATAAAAATGGTACAGTATTCCAAAACACAAGCAAGGGCTGAAAAATGGGAGAGGATGATTCTGGAGAAGGTATGGGATTGTGGGCCTCCAACTTCGCCTGGAGCATCCTCCCTTAGGACACCTCATGGGTGAGAAATGTGGTGATGCCTGTGTCTGGGCAATAAAATTAGTGGGGCTCCTTTCAGCCAAGCAACAGGATGAGAGGTTTTTGCAAGACCCGAGCAAGTGAGTAGGGAAGGTCTGAGAGGCTGAAACAGGAGCTTAAGGTAGGTGGGAAAGCAGGAGGGAAGTGAGGCACAGTGAAGGGTCACTAGTGAAGAAGGAGAATGGCAGCAGGTGGAGGACAAGTGGAGCAGAAGGAAGAAATGGGACTGGGTGTGGGTAGGGAGACAGTGAGTCTGAGGTGAGTTCCTGAGCGAGACAGGACGTCAGCATAAGGTAAATGGAGAGAAGATGGGGGCCATGGGGGCCGGAGGTGGAAAAGCCTCCTGCTGCCTGGTGCGAGATGGACGGGAGGGAGGAACGAACTGTGAAGGGGAGGAGGCTGAATGCTGGGTGCAGAAGGGGAGGGAAGGTGGGAAGAGCACGCAGCAGCAAAACGTCAGCCAGATTTAGCGCCAGATGAACTATTTTGGTCTTTTCTCCTGTCTGTTGCCAGTGGGAGTGTAATGTTTTGTTCACTTGGGGCTCTTTCCAGTCCCTTGTCCACCACACTGCCCCGGGCACCTCTTACCTGCCACCTGACCGAACCTCCAGCTCCCTTGCTTGCCTGAGCATTTGTTCCCTCTGCTCCAGGCCTACCAGCTCACCTTTCTAGCCTTCTCTGCTCCAACCCCGCTGGGGCTATCCTTCTTTCCCTTTACCGAACGCTCCTGTTGCCTGCTGTAGCTGGCTGACCTTGCCCCTTCTGCTTGAGTCCCGTCTCGTTTCTGTTGACAGAGATTTAAAAAGAAAGACTGGAGAGAGGCTTGCCCTTGCTGAAAGTTTGCGCAAGGGGTGTTTCTTGTGGCAGACAAAGATAATATTTGTGGTATAAGAATGATGTGTGGCAGCTCCAGCGGCATGCTCAGAACGTGCCATTTCCCCAGTGCCACCGAGGGCCAGTCCCTGTCGCCATCAGGCTGCTTACAGCTCTGCCCGTCCCTGCAGGAAGAGACGGTGAGCTCAGCCTGTGCCTTCACTCCCTCCTTCTTGTAAAGGCGTTTTCGGAGTAAGTCAAGTTTAGAGAGAGATTTTAATTCCTCCTTCCTATTCCTGTTTTTACTTTCATAATTCTGCAGTGCTGCTGCTCAGCTTCCTCGTTAGTCCCTGTGGATGTGTGTTTGTGATTAATCAAGCCGTGTTCCTTCCAGGAGGTGGGCACCTTTCTGACAGTTACCTAAGGAGGCCTCACTTCCAACAATGCAGTTGGAATCTCAATTGATTTTTAATACAGGAAATACATTTCCTTATTCCCTTAATTCTCATTGTCTGGGTAATTGTTTATTTGCCTAATTGGTTCTGCATCAGATACTCTTCATTTCTGTCCTTTGCATTCTGTCACTTCGGTACTTCAGAAGCACTGATGGGAAGAAAAAGAGGCAAGCAATAAATCCGAAAGGTGAGAAATTATGGCTGTGAGGGACAGCTGGTGTGTCAGCAGTGACAGCTCTCCTTCACAATTTCGGTTTGTTGCCTCTCTGCTGCATGTGCAGTGAGCTGGTGGTAGCAGTGGAATTACTGAATTTTAAATAGAAATCACTGACATCACTGTGCATGCTGGTGCCTGGGATTTTAAATAGTGCAGCCTTGGCTGGAAAGGGAAGGCTTCTTTCATGCGTGTACATGAAGTCAGTCTTTACCTATAGATCTGAGCAAAGTTACCTATCGAACGTTACAACTTCTCAGGCTAGTAGCCTCGGATGAAATCCAGACCGTGTTGACGCAAGAGTGGTAATTCTGCCCTAAGCTTCATTTGTACTAGGATTTCACCTGGGACCTGAAGGAGCATATTAGAACAGTGCGATAACACCATGTTCCTCCACAGCACCGTTTGGCTGGATTTAATTAATTCGTTTAGTTTGTAAGCCACTTCTTTGCTAATTAGCCATGCCAATCCACATTTATCTTACATCGCACTACAATATATTACCTTTCTCCAGCTTTCTCTATTGTTTGTATTTTTCTTTTTTCATCGCAACAAGTTTTTCGTCCTGTATTGAGACTGTCTTGCATTTTATTTCTGAGTTTGCCCAGCTCTTAATTTTTCTAGTCCTTTCAGTGGCTGATGATTTCGTTTGTTTTGTTTTTAATGTATTAATCATACTTGATGCATCATTCAGGAGCTTTATTGCATTTTTGCTACTCTATCTATGAAGAACATGATGCTTTTTTATGATAATCTGCTTTTATGATTCCTATCTGTGGTCTCTCATGGCTTTAAAAAGACTGAGCAAATGCAAAGGCAAAAGGAGATTAATGAAGTTAACCACTGTCTGCTTAAAAAGAACTTCATTAGTTGTGAATTCTGTTTCCTCACTCGCAGTATGATTCTTTTATTTTAGAGTATGATGAAGATTTTGAAGCAGATGAAGAATTTAATGAAGAGGAACAGACCGGTGATCAAATGAATGGCATGTCAAAGTCATCCTCAGATGATAAAACCCATAATTTAGACTATGAAAAGGAGAGTCAAAACTCATCACAGGAGGCACTGCAGGACTCTGACAGTGAGAAAGATGAAAGTGATGGATATTCTGACAGTGACTCAGAGGATGATCAGGAAGGTTAGTTTTTTCCGTAATGAGGCTTAGAGAAGTGGACCTGATGCATGTTTTACATTTTGTGCCTGTCCAGTATGTATGTTGAGTCTGCATAGGAAAAACTATGCAATTCCTACTGAATTGGTGAAAGATAGCTATTTTATCTGTTCTTACTCATTCTGCCATCTGTCACTGAAATACAGCCAAACCCACTGGCAATGTAAGCATGTGCCAGCTCACAGCAGACATTGCTGAACCGTTCAGTTGCAGAAGTGGAGATGGAGCCAGGCAGCAAATTAGCTCTAAGTACTTGGGGCAGATCAGCACTTCATGTCAGTGGTCACCGACATCCCAGAGGCTCTGACCACTTACACCTGCTGTGGATACGCACTTTTATCCGAGAAGTCGCCAGGAAGCCCAACATACCACCTTGTGTTTTAGAAGTGCTGTCTTTAGTGGCCCTGAATAATCAGGACCTCAGCTCGGTCCTCTGGTGCATCACTGACTCTGTCCTGGCCCAGGGAGGAAACGCCACTAGCTCAGCCGTCCCTTCTGCTTGCCGCAGTTCGGCGGTTTGGGAGGGTCCCTGTTCAAGGCTGTCTGTGAGTAAGTAAGAGTCTGAGTCAGTAAGATAGCCTGTGATTCTTGATCCAAATGTAGCTACAAAAACGTGCAGTGGAGTGCCCAAGACCATTATTAATTCAGAAAGATTGAACTGTTCTGGAAAAAAATTTTGTAGAGTAAGTGGCGTTTTCTGTCATTCGTTTTTTTGGATCAGCACTTTTAATGTCTAGTGTTTTAACTATTGGCCTTCATGCAGTCCAAGCCGCGCATCTTCATAAATAATCCCACAGAAAACTTGCAGGCAATTTCTCATTTATTAGACTAACAGTAGAATTCCATCCCCCATGTGGTGAATAAGCCAGAAGTGAATTGCCTCTTCCTTTTGGCGCAGTGTTTTATTTCTCTCTAACATTTCTCCTCTATGGCTTTGTTAGATCCTGAGCCGACTTATGAGCCTCTTGCTTGGCATAATGTACCAGGGTTTCTCCATTTACTGCTGTTTTAAAACTAATTACTTTATCTTCCTTACATTTGACAGTCCTATAGTGCAAACTGTTTCTCAAGTTAAACGGAAACATTACTTTCACATTTGTATTTCCAGGTTAATTAAACAAAGGTAATACAGCTGTTTGTGGAAAGGTTGCAGCTGGAAGAAAGATCCAGTCTTTTTATAGGAAGTATAAAATCCAGTAGAAATTGAAAGCAGGTTTGAAACATCCTTGCTTATAAAATCATTGCAGTGATCAAAAAGGATGTTAATTTTTGTTGTCACGTGATAATCAGAAATAGCTTGCGGTTCATGAATAATCAGTACAATTAAGCATTCTTTTCTGCTTGCTAGTGTATGGCGTTATGAACTTTTTGGTGACTTTAATCAGATGCTTCTCAAGCTCTAGCAGTGTGTGATGATCCAGTGAAAGTGTGTGGATGCATAGGTGTGCGTAGGTGGAAAGGAACAGGTAAGTGTAAGGGCCTTTCATGGCTACTTATGCATTAAGGGCTTCGTTAATGGCCACCCTTATTCACCGTTGTTTGTACTGGGATGTAATACTGCTGCATGCACCAAAACTCATGCATTCGACACAAGGTTTTCTATGATGAGGAGAAAAGGCTCTTGGGAAGCCACCAAATCTTGAAATCTGGACATTTAACATCAGCAATAATGGTGTAAAGCAGCCAGTCATCTAGGCAGGGGCTCCTTACTGATCACCTGGCAGGCACTGCTAACGTTTTTCAATTTGTATTTGCCGTGGCTTGCTTTGTTCTTCTTTACTGCAGTAGCTCAGGACACGCGTTTAAATCATTTACATTCTCTGTGGTTTTAAACGAGACAGGTTTAATCTTCTTTCTTAGCAGCCCTATTTGCGGCTTCTGTCTTTTACATCAGCACACGAATAGAGCGTTCATCTGTTACTACTTGCATCTCCTTTGGCAATCAGCAGTGGGCCACGGGTGTCCGGCGCTGAGCAGCGTTGCCTCTGTGGAAAGGAGGGAAGCTGTTTTCAAAAGTGCTTCTTGGGAAGCTCACAACTTGGAGTCAGTTTTCCCTTCGGTCCATGTGAGCTGTGACTTCTTAACCATTTCTCCGTGACTTTTGGAGAAAGGAGGCAGAGAAGCTGGCTTGACTTCATTTTCCTTGTTGTGTTTGCTGAGGATGTAAGGAAGAGACAGGTAATATTCTAATTTGACATTTGGTATTTTAGTGTAAGGAGTGGTTACCCAAATACTGGATGGGGACCTAGAGGGGCTTTTAGAAGTCTAAACATGTAAGTACAATAAATAATGGAAGAGGCGTGATTAGGAGCTAGCGATAGCGGTGGAAAAGCCTTTTTTGTGATCGTTGTTATATTGTGAATGCATCTGTTCTGTGCTCTGAGCTCTGTTTGACTGCTCCCCGTAAGTGTAAATGACTGCCGACAAGAGGAGCAGTGCTTCCAACATCTATCTTCTCGGGGCTGGAAGCCTGAAGGAGTTCTGCAGTCCTTAGCACTAGTTTGCAGTAGACTGTAACACTGGATAAGGATGTTTTAAGGTTACTGCCAGCTTTGGGTGACACTTCAGATCACTGGAATTTTGGATTTCTAGGGACTTTGCCTTTAAGTTTGAAGGTCAGGATGATCTTTTTGTTCTGGCTGTAGTGATTAATCTTCAAAG
This sequence comes from Gavia stellata, assembly GCF_030936135.1. NCBI lineage: Eukaryota > Metazoa > Chordata > Aves > Gaviiformes > Gaviidae > Gavia > Gavia stellata. The sequence goes on along the minus strand of NC_082603.1, from coordinate 36,559,672 downwards.
AGATTTCTATGCTCGGGTCGTAGAAGCATTCAGAAACCCGCTGATATCTACTCCTTTGCGCTTGCACAGAATGTGTTTACAAACAGTAAACAGTGGAACCCAGACTGGTGCAGGGCATTTCCTTCTGCACGAATAGGAAATTTGTTGTCGGAAGGGTTTGTCATCTCCCAAATGGCTGTTTACTGTTTACCTGGTGGCATTGGAGTCCTCATCTAGTTTAATCCAGATTTTTTTTTAATCCTTTAAAGCAAATGATAGCTCTTTTGCATTGTTTTTGTTAACCTCTCTAGGCATTGATACACTGAACACAAAATGCCTGCAATTTTTTTATTTCTGTTTCCTATTCGTTGATTTTTTATATTTTCCCCTTTGTAATGAAGTTTTTCTACTTTTTTTTTTTTCCCACCACTGAACAGAAGAGGTGGAGAGAACGGATAAAAAAGATGTGAGCTTTTCCCAACTGAGATGTAATAATACATTTATGAAAAATAAGAATTCATTGGTAATTTTAAGGACAAGAAGAGCTTTCTGTTTGAATGAAGGACCCTTACTCTCTGAAAATAGTCTGTGTGGAAATATTTCAAGCAACTTTAGTAGGAACTACTAGTTCCATTTTTTTAGGAGATTATCAAAGTGCCTAATAGGTCTCAACAGTGGAAGATTTTTCTGGATATTCATTATTAAAAAGATTTTTCTTTAATTTAACTCCATTGTTTTTAGTTTTGCCTTTTTGCACATCCTTAAGCAGTTTTTTCCCCTACTTTATGTTTACATTTACAAATTCTCCAAGACAGCATGTGCCCTGCCTGAGTCATCATTTTCTCAAATCCTACATAGTTTTTCTCTTATAACTGAATCCATACACCTCTTTAATATCCACCTCTTTCCCACTTACCTGAATTGCCGCTTCCCTAATGTATCTAGTTGTGACAGAGAGGTCTAGAAATTAGTATACTGTCTCAGGGAGAAGTCTGTAAAGGAACTCCCGTCCTTAGCCCCTTGAAATTTCTAATGGTGGAGGAGTGGTACTCTGAGTGGGATGCTTTAAACTGTGGGTGTAAGATTTCTGTGTACAACCTGTTTTTCTGAACATGCTGTTCTGCGTGGATTACAGTTCTGGAATATGGATGGCTCGTAAGTGGAGGCCACAACTGCAGAAGGAATTCTCCCTCTTCTCCCTTCCACATGAGTGCCTAACTTGTGTGAAATTCTGTGACTATGTATTTTTCAATATTGAATGCAAGGCCCCGCTGAGGTGTGAAGTTCAGTGCTCCATAGTGCACCTTGCAGAGGCTGGTATTGGTGACAGGGCTAGCCTAAATAGGGTGTTACTACCTTAGCAATTTAGTCCACAAGATGAGTTCATTTTAGGCGCAGATTTGTTTTGCATCTGCTCGTGGAGTCAAGCACAGCACACAGAAACGCACCACTGATGTCCTCAATGCTCTTCTCGGTGTGACGGAATCGAGGCTGAGGCCCCCTTGCAGCGTGCGAGACCCTCCAGCGTCTAATGCTGTGCAGGCAGAGTGCATGCCGAGGGCTGGGAACTAGCATGAACTTCACTGCCATGTCTCCTGGAGTCAGTCAACATGGACATTTACTAGTCTGACCTGGTAGAATGGGTCTTTCTGGGAAGCGTTACTGGGGCATCATGCTAGTGACAGCAATGCATTTTCTCTTGGCTGGCAGAGGGTAACTGAGCCATGCTGGTTTTTAGGTCTGTTCCCTACAGTTCAGCTCTTCAATTTGTCTTTCTGCACATAAGGTAGTGATTTCATTTACTAAGTTATGGAACACCCATGGCTGCTGTTGATTTCCGTGGCTGCTCAGACCCCTGAAATCTCACTGCTCCTCTCTGCTGTGTACATACACAGCTAGGTGGCCAGCAGAACGCGTTCAGCTAAAACATTTAGGGAAGTCCTGCTGCCAGCCTTGTTATTTTTTTCTTCTTCTTTTTGTCTTTATTTTGTTGTTACATGAATTTTTGAAGTGTAGGTGAATTTTTGTAGTGTATGAGATTTCTTTTGATACAGATTGTCCCTGCCTTGCAGCGGTGTGTTGGTCACTGCTAGTGCAAGCTTCCTTTCTGTCAGGCTCCTAGAGGCAAACATAAACCTGTGACCACCTGCAGATTACCCACACCACGTGTTTCTGTGTAATTTAGCTTCAGTTGTTGCCAGCTTCAACTTTCATCTCCTTGTGACCTGAAATTCCATGTGCTCTCTACATTTACTGTGCTTTGAATTCATCAGCTGAGCCTTGGACCTGTAATTTTTTCGAAGAAGAACTCACTTGCTTTCAATTAAGTACGTGTGTTAGTGTTGGTAGACCAAGATTTTGGAGCGCAAGCTTTTGGGCATAGACACTATGTTTTTCTCTTTCGGTAATCAGTACACTTGTAACCTATGAGTGCTGCTATAGTAGAACTAACATGCTAATAGTAATGGGATCTGGATTTTTATGAGTCCATGCTGTGGACAGATTTTGTCTCCTTGTAGTTCAGTATATCATTACACTTGTTCACGAGTGTCTGCATTCATTAGGCCCCTTGGGTCAGTTCAGCCAGCATACAGAGTTTTAGAATAACATCCAAATAACTCAGGTGCCAAAGGTGTTACTTTTGCATACAGTATCGTGAATCAGACATAGATAACGAGCACGTAGGAGAGACCTTGGCATTCAAATCCTTGTGCACCATAAGCCTGTGGAGAAATTGGAATCACTGACAGTTCCCATAGTACAATATGTAAACTGCACATTTGAGTTGTTCTGTCTCTGAACCTGCTTTTTTATATGCTTTTAAGTGTCTTTAGGAGGGATGAATTTTTCTGGGAGTCTAAACATAGCTACTGTTAGAACACAGGCGCAAGTCCAGCGAAGATGGGAAGTGATGGAGAGTCATTACCAGGTGGTGGCTGTCCAGTAATTTGTGCTTGAAATCCACTCCAGTAGAGATCCTAGAGGATGGACGTCCGCATCACATTTGGTGCCGCTCGTTATCCTTGCTGCCAAGCTCTGTGACGACGTCAAAGTTAGAATGAGTGTATGCCTGAATAACTTCCCCAGAAATGCAGGCAGTTTCCTCACGCCACCACTAACGCGCGCTGGGAGGTGGAGTTGCACTCACACAGAACCACTGTTCCTTTTCCTTTGCTACTTTTAAGGAAAATTGAGGAGTTTTCTTGAATTGATAGTCTGGCACCTATACAAGGCAGTCCACTAATTTAGAATTGCAGTTTCCATTCAAACACACCTTCTTTGTTCTTGTTTTAAAATCAGCGGGAGTAGGAAGTTTTAGCTTCCATATTTGAGGTTTTTTTAAAAGCAGTCCTGCAAAGTTTTTGTAATACATTGCAGATGAAAAGGATAATTTAAAATATTACAAAAAATTGCAACAAGCCTTCCTCAGATCCACAGAGGAAGAAGAGGCATAGAGGCTGCTGGAAGATTGTGGCTGCAGGAAGAAACAATGCAGCACAGATTGGCTCCTGTGGCTCTGAGAATGGCTTCAGGGACGGACCGTGCCTCCAAATTCTTCCTCTGGCCTTTGGCCAGCAGCAGATCCCTAGGAAAAATATAAGAAAAGGGCAAGAATACTGTGCTGCTTCCCCACTGTCTTCCCACCCCTGTAATTAGCTGGTGTCAAGGGTGGTCCCTGTTACTTATTAGGCCTAACTGGATTTTATTTCCTTGAGTTTGACTAATGTCTTCCTGAACCCATGTGAACTTTGGACACCAGCAATGCTATGTAGTAGTAAGCTCTACTGTTCAGCTAAATGTTAGATGAAGAATTATTGCTTTTTTTTTTCTCAAATTTTCCATTTATGAATTTTATATGATGGTCCCTGTATGTTTTTTTAGAGGAAACAGTGAACTTCATCTCCAGTTCAACTTGAATGGTTTACACATGATTTTGAAGATCTTTATGATGCTCACTGAGATAACAGGAGTGCACTAAAGGACCGTTGCTATGGCTGAAATCTTTTATCAAATGGAGCTCAAGAAACTATTTTAAAACCTGTCTGAGTTACACTTAGACGTGCTTTTGGAGGTGTATTTCTGTGTGATTGATGGAGCTAATCTGGTTAATTTCCATTATCAGAAGAAAATATGTTAAATGGCTGTGATTTTAACACTTTGATACAGCTGGGCAACGTTCTTCTATTACACTTACTGGAATTTTGTGATGATATCCTTGGATAGTGTAATTCAGAGATTGATATCAGATGAGCGTCTGTCCCTTTGTGCATAGCAAAGGGAACTAGTGGCCAGTGAATGCAGATGTTTTCGTGACAAATATTAAAGCAAAATTGTGTTTGCTATTTCTAGATAGGAGGCCTGCACACTCTTGCTCATCCATCAGTAATCTGTACAGCAGCGAAGATGACTCTTATGCTGAAACGATGAAAGACAATGTTAAGGGCGAAGAGGAGTATAATGTCAAAAGAGCATCTGATAACGCTGCACATGCCCAATATGGAAATGAGGAGAATAAGCTGCTCAGAATGGAGGAAAATCAGAAAACTTTTGCACTGGAAAAGGAAGGACTAGATGAAGCCGAAAAGGCAAACCCAGAAGATCTAACAGCAAGGAAAAAGACCGGAATTTTTCGGGAAAATATAATGGCAATACAGCATCAAAGTCCTGAAGTTAATGGGGAACTCAAACAGGCCGTGTCAGTAGAAAGTAACATAGTCAGACTAGTCATAGCAGACTAGTAGTCTGGTACTGAGTTAGCCTAAGACAATAGTGCTGTTCTGTATTAGCATAAATTCCTGTGTGCTTACATTCAACACACGTGGTTTCACGGCTCTAGGTTTGAAAAGAGATCCTCTATCAAATATAGATAGATTGTCCAAATGTTATGTGGGTAACAGCGTTTACTTCTCAGTCAAGTCCTGCATCATCTCTGCTGCCAGGAGACTACCTGAGATTCAGGGAGAGTGCAGATCAAGGAAGGACAAGAAAAATCATTGAATCACAAAAATTACAGATAGGAATGACTTCCTAAATTGCATACAGATTTCTGCCCATCTACATGGGGGTTGTCTAGGTAAATTTTATAGCAAATAAAGAATTGCCAAGAAACTGGGTGTAGAGCAATGAAAGAAAAAGATAACACCTTTTGTGAGATATAATGAGCATGCTAAAGGAATATTGTGGGGTAACAAAGGTCACATGGGAATCTTAGCTTCTTCTAGGCACTTAGCACAGTTGCTGCCATGATGAATGTTCTAATTCAAAAATTTAAGGGTGTCTATAGTCTTAAAAGAAGTGCCAGGCGTTTACAACTCCCACTACTCCAGTCCTCTAAGAGGGTGAGGGCTAAAAGCCTCCAGAGACACCCGGAGGGCTACAAGAGCTCAGTCCTTTACTGTGACTGCAGAATGGGTTCTCAGTCCGTTCTTGGGCCTCCCTGATTCTTTCGTATGAACTTCTCTGTAGGGCTGGTCACTCTCATCAGCCGTCCAGCCTGCGTTCAGGTGGGCCTAGTATGCACTGTTTTGGTTTTGCCCCGATGAGACCCATCATGCTCTGCTTGTGACAGGATTTCTCCTAACCAGTGCTGTCATTAACAGCGCAGAACTAATTTATCCGAGAAAACTGTATATGCTGAAGAAGGCACAAGGTGCAAAATGCTCCTCTGGGGTTGTTCAGTTGCAGGCTGCATCTGCGCAAATCGTAGCTGGTGGTGTGACAGGATCTGTCAGGAGTTTGGAAGTACCTGGAATGGGCTCCTGCTGCGCGTTTTCTGATCTTGCTGTGCTCTTTGTGACAAGGAGATATGGCTGATCCCAAGAGAGGGAGTTATTGTGAGCAGTATTTGTCATCCTTCCCTGGGCTCTGTGTTTTGATAGACTGTCAATTCCCTTTTGCCAAATGTTACACAGGCAGTAAACTGCAAAGAACTGCCAGCTAGTCAGACTTCAGGCCTATAATCAGCTCAGAGTAAAATACACGCACCACACCTGGCAAAGCACTTGGTATTTCATCAAGTCGAAGAGAGTGCTGCCTGTGCCTCTGCGTGAGGCAGCCAAGGGATGTCGTGGAGCAGAAAGCTGCTTGTTTTCTCTGCAACGCTGAAACGTCAGAATGATTCGAGCAGGTTGTGCCCTGTTGTGCAGAGACCTCTGTCAGGATCTTGGGTCCCAGGAGGAACCTTATAAATGCTCTTCTGGGACCTTCCCTGCTCGACTTTCATGGTGCCTTGCAGAGCAGATCTTAGTGTTTCACCCAGGTGAAATGTGACAGCAAGGAGTGAAGCCATCACTGCCCTTTAGAACCTATGGTATAGGCAAAGGCCTTCATCCTGAGGAAGTGCCTTTTGAACTGTAGACTGAAATGCTCTTTTAAAAGTTTTCTCACATTTCTGTTCAGAGCTGTGTGGGTGCCGGGTACTGATGGGGTAGGAAGGATGGGTGTAAGCATAAAGTAGGAGGAACCACAGGAGGGAGAAGAAGAAAAAATAAAATAAAAAGTGAAAAAAGAAGAAAAATAACATATACAAGGGCGAGTAGAAAGACAGAATCAACAGTGTAGAAAAAAGCAACCTCACAGAAAAAAGGTGAGAGAGCACAGGCTGTGCATTGGCAAGAGAGAGGCAGGGATTTGGGAAGAGAAGAGTGCAAGGTTGCGGCAGGGAAGACAGTGTTAAGTCTTCTCCTCACTGCAAGCCAGTGGGAACAACAGCTCTCCCACTCCTGGACCTTTCAGTGCCCTGACTGATTGAAGCAGCAGGCAGATTAAATCCCATACACACAGCTACACGTGTAAAAATAATCAATCTCATAAGAATTGATAGCCATTTTTCTTAATAAATTGCTGGAGGGAATATTCAGCCACATGCAAGTACATGTGATTTCAATATATGACGCCCAGAAGTGGCAGCGATCCATACAAGACCTGTACAAACGCTCTGAGGCAAGACAGTATTTCTGTGGGTTAAGTGGGCAATTTGGATGAAACTAGTGGCCAGGTCGGTCAGTCTTATTGTGCTTATTTTTATGCAACTGATTTTCTTCTAGCAGAGCTCATGGTAGCTTCACAAGTGCCCGACAGATCAGCCCAGAGGCACATCTCTCACAGTAGTCTGCGTCTCACAGTGGCAAGGGGCTCTGTTTTCTGAATTTCACTCGTTTCGTAGCTCTCCGGCACTCCGATCTTTTGTATAACAGCTCTTAGAAAAAAATGCCTGCCTAGTCCTTTTGTAACCATTTATGGATCTGATGTCCATGAGTTTGTCTGGTCTGGTTTTGAATCTGCTGATACTACCAGCCTCGGGCTCCTGTCGCAGCAGGTTCACTGCTTCTGTCCTGTCCATTCTTTATGAAGCCCAGAATTTTGGGTACCTTTATTACATGCTTAACTGCAGAGTAGCCTGAAGTCAGCCAGCTCCTTAGTGTGGGAGCATTAGCTTTTTGCTCATGGCTCCTTATTTTTATTTGCGGAGGAACTGAAATAAGGTGTTGCATGAAAGTCAAGATATTTCACTAGGCTGTGAGTCATGATTTAGCCAGAAAGATGTTCAGTGGTTTGTTGTGGCAATTGGCTTCAGTCTCTGTATTTTTGTGATAGAAGGCCAAGTCAGGATTCAGATCTTTTTTTCTCACTGGCTGAAACCCTGCTCCTCTATTCTCAAACAAAATACTTTTTGTCTAAATAAAATGCCGTAGATTGATTCTGGAAAGATCATTGGTGAAGATGTTGAAAAGTGTCCGTGTTCTCACTGAGCCTTGACGTAGAACTTGTCTGTAGACATCTAGAAACTGAAATTTGGAACAAGTGCCTCTGCAGCACTTCCACTGCGTAGATGAAGCTGGCCGGTGTATTGCTTCATGTCACATACAGTAATAAGATCTAGAAATGCTGTGATTGTCTCCTTTATGATCTGAAAGTTATGCTTGACATAAGTATCGAGTACAAGCAATTGACTGAGTGACTCCCTTTCGATCAAAGACTTGATAGTTCCAAGCTGCAGAGCAGCAGTCTGAAACGTGACCACTGGCACCATCCAAGCAGCAACAGGAATCCATCAAGTCTCATGCTGTCGTAACGCAAACAAAAGCGGGCAGCTGTTTCAGAGGTGCATCTGAAGGTTGGTGGTTCCTAACGGACGCAGTATACTGGCAATAGAGGCCACTGGGCAGTAAAACCAAGGGTGAGATTTGACTTTATGCTGTCAATCCATACCAGTGGCAAACTAGCAAGCTGTTTGTGTAAAAGACTAAGCCAAGAACTGCAACAGAAAAGGAAAGATGCAGAAAAATGACAGAACTTGAAGGGAGAAGCCTGGGTTGCTGGAGGGAAGAGCTCTCAGAGGAGATGCTGAAGGGATCGGACTGTGTCCATGGCTGGGATACTGCTCATAAAGAAGTTGTTTAGTATTACTAGCTTGAAAGCCATTCATGTAATCATCCAATAAGTCTTAAAGCAAAAACGGAACTGATAGCACAATCTTAACAATGATGTCAAATATACGACTTGACTGTGAAGCATCACGATCATTGCATTTACAGAGCAGAAAATACTTCCCATTTAGTTATAGATAAGCATAGGTCTTCAGTCACTTACTTAGGTTGGGGAATTGAGAAATCTCCAAAACTGTAGTTGGGAGCTTAACATAGAAATTTTATTTTTTTTTTTTCCAAGAAAAGTATTCATAGAACAAAAACAATTCTATGTCTATAAAGCAATGTTGTTGCTTGTATGTTGAACCCCCCTCAGACTGCCTGACAAAAGATATCCCACTGTTTTGTGAAAATGCTGTGGAAGATTCCTGCTCTATGTTTCAGTAGATGCTCCTGCATGAATTTTCCCTTGGATTTTTAATGGTTGTCTCCATTTGGTTTTAATCTACTTAAATTATTGCTGGTGAAGATTTACATGGCTCTAGTCAGGTGTGCCCTAACATTTCAAATTTTAAACCAAGCTGAGATAGCTGGATGACTTCTACTCCCCTTTTGCTTTTTAATGGTTTCTCTTTCTTATTCCTCTTTCTTAACTTTGTGATAGTTTTTGAAGATTGGCAACCAGTCCAGAAGGAAATAGCAAAGGCAATTGGAAATCTTCATCCTGTGAATTCTGAACCTGAACCTAGTGATTCCTGTGAAGATGAGGAAGAGGAGAACATAACAAGTACAAAGCATGATGCCAATGAAGGTGAGGTTGGCTGTCAATCAGGGACATGGATTAAATCTTATTCATCTGAAGTCTTTTTATAGAAGTGTTTGCCCTTTCCCTTTCCTTTCTAGGCTATCAAACCCTCCTTGTGCTCTTTTCTTTCCTAACTTACATAAAATTGGGTGATGACTAGCTGGCTTCTGTAGTCATGTATAATTAATGCTTTTTTGGCAGTTACAATGGTCCTAGGTAAAGAATCCAGGCCGTGAAAAAACCAGCTGCCAGTCAAGAAAGTAGCTGGAGAAAGCAGGAATCTAGTGAGTTTCCCTTTGCCGCCAGGCAGTGTGGGGCCGCCTTGGGAAATGCATTGTCAAGACAGGCAGGATGGGACTGACAGACTAGGAATGAAGCTGAACTGCAGGCTCTATCGCCATGCATAATGGCATAATTGGCAGCGAGGAAATTCCAGCAGTCTTGGATGAAGTTGTGATTTCTCGTATTGCAAAATACAGAGTTTCTAATTTTAAAGTGTGGTCTAGCGTTCAGGTGATGTGGGAGGAAACAACCTGCTGTGATCTCTCCTCTCCTTCCCCATCCTCCATTCTCTCCCTGGAAGGCCTTGTGCACCTTCTGCTTTCCTCTGCAGCAGACCTGCTCCGTGCGGGAATCAGGTCCGGCTCTGAAGGGCAGGAAGGGAAGAGTGGCGGTGGGGAGCAGCAAGGCCAGTGGAAGGGTTGTGGGAAACCGGACACAAGCTCCGCTCCGCTGGCAGAGACGGGCCGGACAAGTAGTGTCCTCCAGGACTGTTTGTGGCCTGGAGTACTTCTCTGGCTGCCATTCCAGAGATGGGGTCTAGTTGCACAGGTGGTTGCCCGAGCAGGCAGCAAAAAGCAGTAATTGTGGAGTGCAGCAGTAGTGCAAGAAGGTAAAATAAGTCAAAATCAGTGGGAGATGATTTGGGGCAGGAAAGCCTTTGCCCATTTTGAGAAAGGGTAGCTTGGGAGAGACATCGCTCCTTGCTCCTTTCAGTGGCACAAAACCTCTCATTTTCTAAAGAATAGGACCCTGCCATGTTTGTACAGAACACGGGTGCGGCAGCACAGACTGCTGGGGTGCCTGCCCAGGGACAGATCCTGGAGCACCGAATTCAATGAGGCACTGCCGTTAAATTGCCAGGGGGCAGGAATCGACCCTGTATTATTCCCCTGGTGTAATTACAGAATCCACGGGAAGCAATTACCCATTTTACTTGAAAAGCTGAGTATTCTTCTTCTTGTGTGTGCATATTTTACAGGAGCGATTTGCCACCTATTTTTGAATGTTATTGTCAAGCTTATAGCTATTGCATACACACACCTGAGCTCCCCACTAGGCAGGTGAGGGAAGGAGGGAGAGTAGGCAGGGCAGGCAGAACTATCAGAGATGAAAGCTGATCACGCATCAACATTTTTGCTTAAATTAGTTATGCCAGATGCCAGAATGGCAGCGCTAGAAACGTAGTCAGAGCACAGGTGCGTGATGAGAAGCAGCACAGCAAGTTTTCTTCTCGTCACCATGCTGATGTTCTTCATTGCTTGGGAGAGATAGCATCTTTAATAATAACCCTGTAAAACAGCCTTAACACTAACACAGTTCTCAATAGAACTAATGTTTTGATTATTTCTTAATAGCACCAGATGGAGCTTTCTTGGCAAAGGGAACAAGAACACTTGACGTGGAGAAGGCAGCAGGACAAGTGGTACGAGAAGGGCAGATGGTAGGGGAGAGACAAGCACTTGAGGAGGAAGATTTTGTTGCTGAGGGAGGAGATGCTCGCACCGAAGAGGCGGGAGAAGGAATGGCACGGGTGGGAGATTTACTGCCCAAGGAAGACACAGGGGCTGTGCTGCAGGCGGAGGAATCTGCGCCTGAGGAGAGCGCCATGGCAGAAGAAGATCCCAAAGGAAAGGGGACAGGGAAGGGAGTGGAGTCTGGCGCAGAGGTGGCACCTGGGCAGCAGGAAGTTCTGATGGAGGGGACGGAGAGCGAGGCAGCATGGGGAGAGCAGGCACCTGGGGCAGAGGAGCCAGCCAGGGCAGGGGCACTGCTGGGCAGGGAGGCAGATGGAGCCGTGTCCGAGGGGGAGGAGGTGGCTGGGGAGGTCTCTGACGGAGAAGAGGCTACAGGGTCTCCGGTGAAGGAGGTGGTGGGTGAGACGGTGTCTGAGGCAGAGGAGGCTGTGGAGGAGGGAGGTTTTGCAGGGAAGGGGCTTGAGTCGGGTGCTGTGTCTGAGGCAGAAGAGACTGTGGATGATGCTAGCTTGGCAGAAGAAGGGATTGCTGGGGTAGATGGCCCGGGAGGAGAAGAGTCTGCAGAGGAAGCTGTTGCTGAAGGGGAGGAGGCTGTGGATGATGATGCTAGCTTGGCAGGAGAAGGGATTGCTGGGGTAGATGGCCCTGGAGGAGAGGAGTCTGCAGAGGAAGCTGTTGCTGAAGGGGAGGAGGCTGTGGATGATGATGCCAGCTTGGCAGGAGAAGGTTTTGCCTTGGTAGATGGCCCTGGAGGAGAAGAGTCTGCAGAGGAAGCTGTTGCTGAAGGGGAGGAGGCTGTGGATGATACCAGCCTGGCAGGAGAAGGTTTTGCCTTGGTAGATGGCCCTGGAGGAGAAGAGTCTGCAGAGGAAGCTGTTGCTGAAGGGGAGGAGACTTTGGATGATGATGCCAGCTTGGCAGGAGAATGTTTTGATGGGGTAGATGGCCCTGGAGGAGAAGAGTCTGCAGAGGAAGCTGTTGCTGAAGGGGAGGAGGCTGTGGATGATACCAGCTTGGCAGGAGAAGGTTTTGCCTTGGTAGATGGCCCTGGAGGAGAAGAGTCTGCAGAGGAATCTGTTGCTGAAGGGGAGGAGACTGTGGATGACGATGCCAGCTTGGCAGGAGAAGTTTTTGCCTTGGTAGATGGCCCTGGAGGAGAAGAGTCTGCAGAGGAAGCTGTTGCTGAAGGGGAGGAGACTGTGGATGATGTCAGCTTGGCAGGAGAAGGTTTTGCCTTGGTAGATGGCCCTGGAGGAGAAGAGTCTGCAGAGGAAGCTGTTGCTGAAGGGGAGGAGACTGTGGATGATGATGTCAGCTTGGCAGGAGAACGTTTTGCCTTGGTAGATGGCCCTGGAGGAGAAGAGTCTGCAGAGGAAGCTGTTGCTGAAGGGGAGGAGGCTGTGGATGATACCAGCTTGGCAGGAGAAGGTTTTGCCTTGGTAGATGGCCCTGGAGGAGAAGCGTCTGCAGAGGAAGCTGTTGCTGAAGGGGAGGAGACTGTGCATGATGATGCCAGCTTGGCAGGAGAAGGTTTTGCCTTGGTAGATGGCCCTGGAGGAGAAGAGTCTGCAGAGGAAGCTGTTGCTGAAGGGGAGGAGGCTGTGGATGATGATGCCAGCTTGGCAGGAGAACGTTTTGATGGGGTAGATGGCCCTGGAGGAGAAGAGTCTGCAGAGGAAGATCTTGCTGAAGGGGAGGAGGCTGTGGATGATACCAGCTTGGCAGGAGAAGGTTTTGCCTTGGTAGATGGCCCGGGAGGAGAAGAGTCTGCAGAGGAAGCTGTTGCTGAAGGGGAGGAGACTGTGGATGATGATGTCAGCTTGGCAGGAGAATGTTTTGCCTTGGTAGATAGCCCTGGAGAAGAGTCTGCAGAGGAAGCTGTTTCTGATGGGAAGGAGACTGTGGGTGATGTCAGCTTGGCAGGAGAAGGTTTTGCCTTGATAGATATCCCTGGAGAAGCGTCTGCAGAGGAAGCCGTTTCTGAAGGGGATGAGACTGTGGATGATGTCAGCTTGGCAGGAGAAGGTTTTGATGGGGTAGATGGCCCTGGAGAAGAGTCTGCAGAGGAAGCTCTTTCTGAAGGGGAGGAGGCTGTGGATGATACCAGCTTGGCAGGAGAAGGTTTTGCCTTGGTAGATGGCCCTGGAGGAGAAGAGTCTGCAGAGGAAGCCATTTCTGAAGGGGAGGAGGCTGTGGATGATGCCAGCTTGGCAGGAGAAGGTTTTGCCGGGGTAGATGGCCCTGGAGGAGAAGAGTCTGCAGAGGAAGCCATTTCTGAAGGGGAGGAGGCTGTGGAGAAGCCTGGGGCTCTCTTGGAAACATTAGGGGATACAAACGTTTGCTCAGGAGAAGCAAGGCCCAGAGGGGAAGGCTCTGTAAAGCCAAATGAGTTTTCCCAGCTGAAAGCATCAGGGGCAGAGTGGATGGAGATGGGGAAAGCTGCCATGGGAGCAGCAACATCTGAGACTGGCAAGGCATCAGAGGTAGAAGGGAGCTCTCTCCTGAGAGCGGAGGACACAGTGGAGGAGTCTGTGGAGCCTGGCAAGGGTCCTATGTTGCAAACAGCACCTGGGTTAGAGGCACTGGTGGATGCTGGAGGGGATGACATAAGTGAAGGGTCATCTCAGTTGGAGGAGATCACAACAGTGGAGGAGGAGGAGGGCTCAGCAGAAGCACTTTTGGGTGGAAACCCATCTCTAGGCAGCAATGCAAAGACAGAGTGTGCAATGGAAGAAAAACCCAATGGAGGGGTGATGGGAGTACCCGCAGAGATAACTGGAGCAGAGTCAGGAGGTAGAGAGGAGGTCACGGGTGGAACAGCATGTCCAAGGGACCTGGCAGCTGGGATGGAGGGACCGCTGGAGTGTGCTGAGGAGAGAGGGAAGAAGAGGCCTCTGGGTGAGGGGGGGGTGGAGGGACCAGGGCCGCCTGCCCTGTGGCTGTGTGTGAGCAGGGCCAGGGAGGCGGTGGTGGTGGTGGCCGGTGCTGTGGTGGGTGGCCAGGCAGGGTGGGGGGCTCTGCCTGAGGGAGCGGTGGGGGAGCCAATGCTGGCGGCGGAGGTGGCGGGGCAGGAGGGGCTGGTGGCTGGGGATAGCGGGGCAGGTGATGGGGCGGTGGCACAGGAGGGGGTGACAGGAGCAGTGTGGGGCGGACAGGGCGGGACGGGGGCGGCAACTGCAGAGAGGGTGTCAGCCGAGGGAAAGGAGGCAGCCGGGGAGTCTGGGAGGGTCAGGGAAGCGGTGGGTGGTGGAGCCGTGGCCTGCGGGCAAGGGGTGAACCGGGAGGCAGTGCTGGGGTGTGAGGGAAGGGGGCCAGCGGCGGCGGGCACTGAGGGCCAGGCTGAGGCGGAACGGGAGTGGGACACAGCACGTCTCATGACCCTGTGGCACGGAGAACTGTGTGGAGCGATGGCCTTTGGGGAGCAGCCTATTGCAGAAACCTCGCCAAGCACCCCTGCACATGGGGATGGGGGAGCGGAGCCGAGGGGGAGAGGGTCCGTAGGGGGAGAGGGGCTGTGCCCTGGCACCCAGCCGCAGCTGGCAGCTCTCGGGACAGGGGCAGTGGGGGGCGAGGACGGGCCGCAGGAGGGGACAGAGCAGGCGGGAGCGAAAGCCGAGGGGGAACAGGCAGGCCTCCGTGAAAGCACAAGAGAGGGAGAGGTAGTGGGTGTTGTGGAGAGCGCACGGAGTGCTTCTGGGGTCAGGGAGCAGAGTGAGGACAGTCCCGCTGGAGGGAGCCCAGACGCCCAGGGAGACGCTGACACGGGCGAGAGGAGCTGCAGTCCCCACGAGGTGAGTCCTGCGTGGGTCGGCTGCTGCCCCCCACGCCCCTTTGGGTCCCCAGACTGGTCCCTGTCAGAAGCAGACGATGCATGACTTTGTCCCGTTTCTTACACTTCCCTTAAGTATCTGCTGCTGGTAGCTGGGGTGAGGGATGATAAATCCTTTTGGGTGGCAGCTTCTGCATTCTCTCCTGTTCCCAAAATCTCATTGCAAATATCTTTGCTCTGGCGCTAACGCTCACTGCCCCTCAGTCATCTCACCCCTCTGGCTGCGGGGAGCAGCTCCTGGCACCCAGTGTGCTGCTCCTCTGCCCGGCGCTGTGGCAGCGGGTGAGCCTCGGCAGCATCCGCTGGCTCTGACGCTCCAGGTCAATGGCAGATCTCAGCTTCTCTGGTTACTCTGGCATCTGCTTGTAGGCAATCTGTTACAGCAGTATCTCAGTAGCTGAAAGTTTAGCACGTTTTCTGTAAAGCTAACATTTTTCTCATTGTTTCATAGGATGTTGCAAACCCGGATGCAGTTGTTGTGCCCTCGGTCCAGCCCCAGGATGGGGAAGAAACTCTTCTCTAAGCTTTTTCTGCAGCTCCTTCGGTGCTGTGTCCTGCAACATTTACACAAATTGCTGTAGATTTAGGCCTGTTGGGATGTTCACGTCTCCGTTATTTTATTCCACGAGTACCACCACCATCTGTCACATTTTACTAGAGCAGCTTCTCAGCGTGCAGCAGACACCTGAAATAAGCCTGTATGTGCCATCCCAGGAAACAGCACTCCTTCGTAATTGTGAAGACAATCATCACAAGGGTTCCACAGCTGTCATGCCTATTTTTCCCAAAACACAGAGAAATACTGGACTGGCTGAACCTCCCTCCTCGCCTAGGCACCGCTTGCTTCTGCTGGCTGGTGGCGGGGAGGGCTGGGGGTAGATGTGCTGTGCGTGTTTCCGTAGGATGAGAAGTTTGTCTGTACAGAGTGCCCACGTTTGACTGTATCTGTGTCCATGCTTCTTGCTGGCCACACTTCAGGGCATTCTTGTAACTTTGAACTGTTGTTGAAAATTGTTAAGTCAGAACAATTCTAACTCATATTTATTGATTAATAAAGTTTGGCCTTTTCCTTTTGCTGGCGTCAGCCAAGAGTAACTCCCTGGGCCCCCGGAGTGTGCTGAAACTGCAGGAGGGGTGGTCAGTGTAGAGCTGTTCAGCCCAGCGCTGGCTGCGGACCTCTGCTGCCGGAGTCTCCCTTTCAGCTCTGCCACACCTCCAAGGGCTCCCTGAGACCCTGCCAGGCCGCAGCGTGCGGAGCTGGGTGCACAGCAGCCTGGCAGGCATTGCCCGGTGGGCTGCAGGATGCTCTACCCCGACACAGCGGGACCAGTTCGGGAAATGGAACTGAAATGAGCAGGGTTTTGAGTGGATTGTTACTGTAAGTCACTTAAGATCAATATACATGGGATAGGAAATTTAAGTGTGATAAAGGAATTCATATTTGTTCCCTCCTGTACTAAAGACGGTTGCATTTGCATTTTCAGTCTGGATGCCAGGAAGTGCTTTGAAAGAGAAAAGCAGACAAAAAAGGCTAATAATAGCTTTACAGTCCTCAGCAGTTTAAAGGAGAACATTGCATGAAGTGGTCCTGAGTGGTGCGGTTGAAATGTTTATTCTGTGTAAGATATGCAATATTTGCTTAAAAGCACGTATTTGACTTTTGACCGTTCAGCAATGGTCCTTTCCTTTTAACCAGGGAATGTCCATAGAATCAGAAGTGGCTTATTCACTGGACCAAGCCATTTTCAATGTTGTTCAATATAAAAAAAATTGCAGTAATTAGATAATTGGTGTTTACATACTCTACAGTTGAATACACCTGGTATGTGCAGTGTTCAGAATTTAAATTCATGCTAAGGACCTTCTCCAGAGGTTTGTTTTTTCTGTATACACATGCACACCTCCAGATTTACTTGGGTCTATAGAAAAACCTGTACCGGTCTGTGTAGTTCCTTGAACTTTTGTAATTTATTTCATTGTAAGAATAATACTTGCCAAGCAAGTAGGGCCTGGTCTTCAGTATTTATCTCTGCTTTCTAACTGAATGACTAATGTTGGGTTGAATATTTGTGCTGCTGAAACTGTATCATGCAGATACCCATGCAAAGCAAATGCCTGTGGCTTGCGAGCATGACCGTACCAAAGCCGTTTACAAATGCACGTTCACACACATGGGGTACAATTCAACTGTTGCAGATGAACAAAGGCAGAGGGAGGAGTGCGGGGATTTGCCTCAGCGGGGGTTCCCTGGAAGGGTCCGGATTCAAACTAAGGCTGTACTTGGGCAGGTCATGAACCACACTGGCTTACTTGACATTTAGCTGCTTTACTGAGCACAGGATAAAAATGTGAGAGGTAAGAGGTGTGATTCATTTGTCGTAGGCAAGTGCCCGAGTGATCTGCAGGGCATCTCAAAATACTCTTAAGTAATGCTCTTGCTCTGCAGATGGAGAGCAGCAGGAATGGGGTCCGCACTCCAGCGCTGGCTCTGCGTCGCGTTAAGGGAGCTGCAGCCACGCAGGTGCCCCGAGCAGCCCTGTTCTGCCCGAGGCACAGGTCCCGTCTGGGCTACAGCCTTGCCCAGGCACTTCTGAGGGGCTGCTCTAGAGCGTGCGCTGAGCGCCGGGAGGGCGGTGCAGAGGTGGGACGGCTGAGCGCCCCGGGCAGCGCTGCCACTGGGGCTGCCTGGGGGACAGGTAGTCCTCAGGCTGGCAGCAGTTCCTGAAGCAGGTTTCTCCTCGCTGCAGCCTCTCGCCGGCTGCCAGCCCCCACTCCCAACACTGCAGCCAGGAGGGAGGGTTCTTTCCTTGTGGGTAGGAGCATCCTGTAAAGAAATCGGCATTCAGAGCATGCTGAAGATGATTAAGTGGCATGATGAGTTCGCAGCAGCAGCAGACTTGACTAGATCCACTTCAGCCTTTTAGGAAAGAAGGCAAGAGTTGGTAACCAAGAGGCAGCTGAACTCCCAAGGCACGCTTGGGCTGCAGAAGACCTGGGGCATCAGGCAAGACCCAGACGAACCATGCAGTAGTGGTTGTAAGGAACTGGAAAGCTGACAATTCATTATTTAAAATACTTAAAATATTTATAAGTGGCACTTGTACCTATGATTTTAACAAACAGGGAAACGAATCCTTTGGTTAGGAACATGCCGGCTCATACAAGGTCTTATATTGCTCTAAAAAAATTGCACTTCAAATACTCTGGTTTTATATACTGATAGAAAAAAAATACCAAATTTCCCAAGAACACTCCATAATTTCTGAGCTCATATCATATTGATGAGATCATCTGTTTTCTCTCATGCTTCTTTCTGACAACTATATTTACAGGACAGACACAGGCAAGGTCTGATCTGTGGTAAGGAAACAGCCCTTACCCCCTCCTGACGGCTCACTCCCCACGATGTACAGGACGGTTTCCCCCCGTTCGGATACTCGCCTTTTCCCTCACCACTTGTTCCGCACGCCGGCAGTACCACGGGCAGCTCGTTGGTGCGACACGGCTGTGGTGTGGCGTGGGTCAGGTTTGTGCCTGGGACGCTGCATTACTGTTCACATGTCTGGCTCCTTTAAGGCAACTGATTTCTAAAATGGTCAGAGGACTTGAACCAGATGTGGAATTGAGTTGCATTTGGCAATTTCAGCTTCAGAGAAGGGCTCTACTACTGCTGGTGCAGCTGTTGAAGGTGTACCTTTTGTGTGCTTTCAAAACGTGGGTATGCCTGTAATCTCAGCAGGTGGAATTTTGGTAAGAAGCAAACCCATCAAAATGGATAATTTTATGGTTTTGGAAATTCTACTCATGGTGACTTCTGCTCTCCTATCCATTGCTAGTTAGTAATTAACTTCAAAGTGAAAAAATGTAGGTGGCACTTAGGGAAAAACAAGATGTGCACCAAAAAAAAAAAGGAGACTAATTATTAAACTGGACATATGTCAGAAAAGCAAACTATCTAACAGTATTGCCACTGGCAAAACTCATTTTTGGCTCATCACAAAGGTTTTTTTAACTCCCTGAACTGTCAGGTATTCTCAGTAGCTTGTCACTGGATGCTGATGATTGTGTCTCAGATGCATCATTACTGGCTTACAGAGCTGCAATCATACCCTGTGACATTACACAGGCATTTCACCGGTTGAAAAAAAAAACCAGCTGTGTACTATGGACACGCTATCAGAAAGATTGTTCAAAGTCCGGCTCCTGGAACCGGGTGCCAAGCCTCTGGCGTCGCTAGCGGGGCTGTAAGATGGCCATCTTCACAGCCGTCGCCTGGAAAGCTTGCGGCGGGGAGCCCTTTGCGGGTGGTGCGTGCATCTGCCTGAAGCGCTCCTGCTACAAGGTGGGTTTCTCCGGCTGGGAATTTTCTGTAGTGTTTTGCAGGCTCAGCCGTACAAATCAAGTGCGACCCACCCCTCCGCCTGCCTGGCGGGGCTGTGCTCACTGAAGCCGCCCGGGAAGCCGGCGGGGGCCACCCTGCCGGAAAACGCCTCCGGCCCGTGGGCTGCCCCCAGGTCTCTGCCGGCACAGCCCGGCCGCCAGCCGGGACAGCACAGCCTCTGCTGCGGAGACGCTGGACTCGCGCCTGGTTGCGGTGCAAGCCCTTGTTTGCTTGGACACCAGTTTATTTTAATCTAGATCATCTACTACTGATATGTTAAACAGTTTGAAATACTGCCACGGCTACCAGGCACTGGCTGGTCTTAAAAGCAGGTGAGAATCCTTGGAGTGTCTCATTCTTTATAAATATCTCACTGTGCTGGTCTCCTTGGGCTTCTCTGGGAACAGCACAAACTAGTTTCATTCCCTCAAACAACTTCAGAGCATGTTCTAATTCAGTAATTTACATTTTTTAGTGTTTTCATTCACTCCTATGAAACATGCTTTCCTCCTAAGCCTGATGTTTCTTCTATAGAAACTAATTAACTAAGACACTGTTTTCTTCAAGGAGTCAGTAATTTTAATTACTAGTAAAATTATTTGCAAGCAGTTGGCCTTGTAAAGAGCTTTCTAAACTATAAAAGTTTTGCCTTCAAAAGCTTTCAGGTTTTTTTTGTTGCTGTTGTTTCTGCGTGTCCGCTTCTGACACTTTCCGAGGAAGTGCTCAGAGATCATACCGAGCAGCTCAGGTACAAGTGAGCACATGGAGTTATTAATGCAAATGAAGTCTACTTCCCTTGCTCTATTTTCTGTTCTCTAATCCAGTTTAGATTCTGGTTTTCAGGTACAGCTGCTGTATTTTGGTTGGACTTGATGATCTTACAGGTCTTTTCCAACCTTAGTGATTCTGTGATTCTGTGATTAATGAAGAGTCCGCCTGATTGTTTTAAGCCAGGTAAAAAGACATAGTGTAGAGGTATTTGTAAGAAAAAAAAAAACACCTGTTGAAAAGGAAACTTAATGCTGGAACTGATTTTTCAGATATGACAATTGATCCTTTCTGCCTTGTTAGTGTCCCAGGCACTGGCCAGCGCAAAAACCAAGGAATGAGATCTAATCTCCGTCCGCCCCTCCCTCCTTCAGCTTATTCCCTACCTGTGCTTCAGTAGCTCTACCATATGAAACAACTGGTCAACTAGATAGCCAGGTAGGGAATTTTCATCAGCATTCCAAATGCACCTTCTCCCATGTGCTCCGCATGCCTTTCCTCAAAGCATGCTAATTTCCAGTGTCACTTTTACTTCTAGAAAGGATACGACATATTTCCTCCAGTTGCAAAGAAATCTGGGTGTTGCTTTGTTGCGGTTTGCAGTGTGGACATTGGATTGTTACAACGGATGGTTTTCCGAGCAGCTGCTCGTGGCGATGGGATGGTTTTCCCAGCTGTGCTTCTTATGGGGCTTGGGGCATTTCATACAGGGTCCGACAAGTCCTGTAGTGAGCTGCATCCCAGACCTTTCTGTGTATTTCTGTGTAAATGAGACTGCAAGTGGGACATGAACCCAACAGAGCAGAAAGTAACCGCTGGGTGGTACCAGGGCCTGGCAGCAGACCTGCAACACTTGACGGACAGCTTGCTTTCCCTTTCTCCCCTGTTGAATTTTTCAGGAAGCGAAACAAAACAACTGAACAAACACCTGTAAACCTTGCTAAGTGAAATCTTCCCCATTTTTATTGCTTCAGGATTGTGAAATTAATGACATGCGTGGAAGCTGTGGTAGAGCCTACTATGCATTTACAGTTCATGTGTGTCGCACTGCATGATGCCTTATCACAGACCTTGGTTCAGGGATCATAGTCATAAGAAACCAACATCCTGACTAATATCCACAGAGCAACACACAGTAATTGTGAACACTGATTTCTATTCAGCCAATAAGACAGTTGTGTCTTTCAATCCAGTTAAGGAATAATAATACAGCAGGATCACTCGCAGCTAGATTTTGCTAATTCAAAAAAAGACCCCAGAAAATAACAGCATCAATAACTCTGATTGCTTCTAGAAGAAGAGTTCAAGTTCTCCTGCCCTCCCTCTTTTTTTTTTTTTTTAATTCCCCGCGATCAGAGTTGCTGTTGCAAAGCCTGGTCGTGGCACTTACCTAGCTCATCCAGCTCAGCACGCGCTAGATGGCACTCTGCTGCAGTTTTGCCCGGAGTCAAAAATGTAACTTTGCACTCTGTTAAGATTATCATATTTGTGACAAAATTTGGCATATTTTCTTCTGGTTTAAAGTTTGTTTTGGAGTACCTGTGTTGCTTTCTGTAATACCTGAATGAAATGTCTGAATGAAAGCTTATGCTCTTTGGGAAAAACAATCACTCAAGCAAAACAAGAAAGTGGGTAAGAAAACACAAATGTCTGGAAGAGTACAATTATGATGGCCCCCCAAATATCTCTTTATTCTCAGCAAGCAGGAAAGCATCCAAAGATCAGGACTCTGAAGAGCTGCAGCCATGGGGCCGCAGTGCTGGGGACCCGCGTGAGCCCATGGTGATGAAGATGAGGCACGGGACATGTCTGGGATTGCGGGGAACTCACAAAAGAAGCTAGAGCTGGTTCAGAAGCTGGGAGCAGGAACAACTTTGCCTCTACCGTGGCCTGGATGGTGGTGGGGAGCGACAGGCTGCTCCTCTTCTTGATGAGGACTGGGCTGGCAGCTCCCCGGTGCCTACCGGTCAGGGAGGGGTCTGGTAGCCCCACACCTTAGTGCAGTCCAAGGTAACAACAACTCGCCTTGGAGCTCTGAAACTATAATAGATGCATTTTTATTTTCATCTCTTCAAATTATTAATGCTCAAGATGTAAGCGCAGCATTCCTTGTGGACATCCACTTCGTTAAAGACTAGATGCAGACCACCAAAAAGACCAACCCTCAAGCAGGTCAGCAGAGAAAGATGCTAGGGCAGAACTTACGACAGTGACATTTGCCATCAACAAATAAAGCTTTTCAGTTCAGGGACCTTCAGTGTAACAGACGATGCCTGGGAGTTAGGCTGATACGGCGAGAACTGTTGCTGCCAGCTGATGGCGAGCCTCTCTGCAGGCGGAGGGTTCATGCTGTCAGCTGCTTTCTTCAAAGCTGCCACTGCTGCTGCAGGAATGAAATCTCATGGTGCTCATGGGGTCCGACACGTAGCCTGCAAGGTGCAGAGAGAAGTTCACGTGTGGCTCAACAGAGCAGCAGTTCTCCCCCACCTTTCCCTGCAGTGACAAGTCAGCAAAATAAGGTGCGTGTCATTTTAAGATAAATAGGCACAGATCATGCTGATACCTTTTTGCTCTCTGCTAATCTCCGTCCAATATCATCTGCTGAGGAAAAATTTAAATAGGAAGTAAACAGACCCTGTCATTCATGCAAAGAATTCACAATAATCAAGCACAAAGAATCTTTGGTAACTGACATAAACCCAAGAAACTGAATGTTTTACTAACACAGTGGAAGTTTGCCATTAAAAGAAAAAATACCTTTTGTCCTTTCAACTAGAGCTTTGGAGGGCTCAAAATTAAGCATTCTCGTAAGTGTTTTTAAAATATTTTAATTCTTGACACTACAAACCAGAAAGCAACTGCTCTTGCCAGCACTGTATTTTCGATGAGCTGCTCTAACAATGCCAACGAAAACTTTTCTCCCTTTACACGGAGTCGTTGATCAGCTGCTCTCATGCTGCTTATTTTACTGCACTAACATTAAAAATCCAGTGGAGCCCACTCAAATTTCTTGATAACTAGCCATTGTACAGAGATACTCAGATGCTCGGGAAACAAGAGAGCAGAGAAACTAGGACATGAAAACTTTCTGGGGCACAGGGTGGGGTGGGAGAAGGGATAGAAAACATTGCTAAGGCTCCTGCATGCCAAATTCCTATTGCCAAGCATAAAAGACACACAGCTGCACAAAATTAAGACTCTGGTATTTGCAACAGTACTGACCACGGCATCCCTAAGCTGTAATCCATAAGCAACCTTGGTTTATCTCCTGATCATGACACACCGTGCTTTGAAAGCTGGCAGCAAAGCTTTTCCTTAAGGGCATGTCACTCATGTCCTAAATACGCTGGACCTTAACGCTGCGACTGTTCTCACGTGGGCTGAACGCGCCCCGTGAGGTGAAGGTAGCGTGTGTCATCACTGAAGGCAAAGCCATGGTGCATCACTGTGTATGTGAGGAATGACGATCTGTGACGGGGCACGTTACAAGAGCAGGACGTACTTTTGAGGGCCTCGCCAGCCGTGGTGGCAATACTTTGCACTGTGCCGCGGTACGTTGACCGTGCGGGGTGGGAGACTGTCCATGTGCTCCGCTGTCACTTCCGTTTGCCTTACTGCTGCCACAGAGTGGGAGACCTTCACTTTAATAAATGCTTTCATGTTTCCAACCCCCTTGACCATGTCCTATGTTTTTTTCTTTTCCTTCTAGTGCCCATGAGTTTCACACCAGCTGGGTTGAAGACCACGAGGATGCTTGCCTCACTCCCAGGGGTCCCTTCTTGCCTGCCAGTGATGCAGCTCCTCTCAAATGGATGGGGCCCTTTCCAAGTGCCAAGAGGGATGACGCTATGCCACACCACAGCCTGGGCTTGCACTGTCGCGCGAGTGCATGCACTTGCTTGTGTTGCAGGACAGCTTCTGTGCTGCCAGCCTTGCCAGCGCCGCCTTTGCATTTGGGAAACTTTGGTGACTGCTGCAGCAGCATCATGAGCTTGTCTGCCAGCATCTGAGAGCTGCAGTGAGCAAGGAGAAGCCAAAGTGAAGTTAAACTCCATGTTTACACCTATCTTAAATTTTAGAGGTTATATGGTTTTCTTTGGGCATTGTGTATCTGCCTCGTGTGATTTCACTGCTTTCAACATACTGTTTAACTCACAATTTGTGAAACTTCCCGTGAAGAGCAGGTCCTTTGCTTTCACTGAAGAAGTCAGGGCTGTGATTATGTGTCGAATGCCAGTGAAGAAAATTGTTCATGGCCAGAATGGCTCTTGCAGGAATGGGAGCAGGGTGCTTTTGGGGCTTTTATTGAGAAAGGAAAACAGTGAATGTATTCTTTATTGTTTACAGACTGCAAGTGCAAATGAGGATAATGGAAAACATTAGGCAAAAAGCAAATAGAAAGAAAAAAGATCAAGATGGACATGGATGGGGAGAGACAGCAGAAAAATTGGTTTATGTGGCATAAATAAAGAGTGCAAATATTTGCAATCATTAGACCAAGCACTCTAATAAAAAAAGGCTCAGGGCTTTCTGTCTTCTGGTGTGCTGTTATGCATTGCAAAGGCATGATCACTTTACCAGGATCTCGAAGCATGGGATGGAGTCAGAGCAAGGGGTGGCTGGGCTGCAGAGTGCTATGGTGGGTCTCCGGAGCAGCTGGGTTCGGTGCTTTGCGACAAGGGATGGCGATTCTACTGTTCCTCAAGATACATATCCTGGTGACACTTCAGGACTCAACTTCGAGCTGCCTAAGCCTGCTGAAATGAAGTACGTGGCAAGGAGTATCTTTTCCAGTCCTGTTGTGTCTAGCAGCCATGACCTTCACTTTCCTCTGTACCACCCTGGCTTTTTCCATTGTTACCTGCGTCAGCGCAAGGCTCAGCTTGGCCAGCTCTTGGCTGTGATCAAGCTGTGCTGCACCATGGTCCTGGTACCCTGACCAGCAATGTGGAGGTCTGGCTGGGGCCACCTCCCTTCCGCTCGCACGCTTTGGTTCCCTTCTGTGGAAACTATAATTCAAGGAACAGGTATATTTGAAAATACATCTTGAGGTCTCGTGAGTAGAGTCTGAAATCACTCCTTAATCCCACAGCTTAAATGTAGCCATGGAGAGTCTCTTCTCCATCAGCCCTTCATTCCCTTGTGTCCCTTTTTAGTACAGACTTGAGAAACCCTCTCCTGTCTTGCCTGGATGGTCTTGCTCTGGGAGTTCACTAAACATTTCTGTTTCGTTCTTGTTTTCTTCCTCCTCAAGTTTTCCGGTTGCCAGGTGCCTGATGAAAGCTGTGCCCCGAGGAACTGCTCTCTGCAGCTGTGGAATCCACGTACGACAAGAAATAACAAAGTTGTTGTTCTTTTTTCAGTTTCAAAGGTCATTACCTCACTACTCATTATGACAGCAACACTGCTCTTAGCGTTGTACTCAGTAAATATTTATATGACCAGTTTTCTCTTTTTCTCACCCAATGTGCTCAGTTCAGAGGAGAGGAGGGAGCGCAAGAGTCATGCTGAGGCCAGTGAAAAACAGCAAAGACGACAAGCTGATGAGCTTCTGATACATGCTTCAGGCAGAACAAAACACTGAATTCTCCTGGTGACAAAACGGGTTGGAAAGCAGCAGGGAAGGGAGCAGATGCCAGGAGAGGAGTGAGAAGGCCCCAGGGCAGGGGAGAGCAGCAAACTCTGAATGAGGATGGCAACAGCATAGAGTCAATGGGTCCACTCAACACTGTTCCCATTTGAAAACAGAAAAACGTATGTAAGTGTAGAACATACAGAAAACCCATATGTTTTCCTTGTACGTACTCAGCAGGTGTGCCTCGGAGAAACAGAGACTCTACACAGCTCAGAACAACTCTGCTCACAGCAAACACAGAGACACCTTCCTGCTGGGCACTCCTGGGTGGCAGCGACCGTGGTGTACGCGTGCCCTTAGAAGTCCGTGTTGTCCATCAAAGCCCAGCCCCACTCCTTGGTACTGAGGGTGTCGCTGTCGTCTCTGCCATGTCAGCCTCACAGCTCCTGCCATTTTTGTTTGTCTCCTTTGTCCATCACATGCCAAAGTCTGATACGAGTATCAATGAAGAAAACCTCTACCCAGCTTTCAGAACAGACGTGGCTGGCACGGGCAGTGTCAAAGCCTCGTTCTCTGCCTGGTCTGCGGCACCGTGGTAAGAGGGTATCGGAGTCTGGGTTTGCATCTGGTGTTGCCGGGTGTACTGCAGTGCTCTGGTGTAGTGATCCCTCTAGCAATGGTTTCAGAAGACACCTTCTCGCATTGCTCTGTCTCCAGGGCTCCCTGGACTTTCACACCTGACGAGATCCAGCATATCTGGATGGCTCCGGGCAGACGGGGGAAGCATGGTCTGTGGTGCTGTCATCGGGCGAAGGTAACCGTGGGTGCTGTGCTGACGTTTGCTCGGCAAACGCAGCAGCCACAGCGGATGGGCCCTGGCCGTGTGTCAGCACTGAGACGGGGCAGTGACGTCCTGTTGACATGGCCCTGGAGCAGCTTAGGACGTTTGGGTAAACAGATCAGCTGGTGCTGGTGGAAGGAGCAGCACCGTGGGACAGCAGCTGGAGGCTTTCCAAAATCACGCGCTCAGTAGGTGTAGTCCCACTTCAGTATTGCTGCACAGAAAGTCACTGAGCTGGGATGTACTGTTGTTTCACACCTGAACATAAAACACGTACTACCCTGACAGCATACAGTGAAAGCGGCTTCACACCAGCGGCAGGTCTTTCTAGGACGCAGCAGCCGAGCCTAGTGTGAACGAAGATCGGCACGAAGGCGAGATTAAGAGTCTGACCTTCAGATCCACACCAAGACAGGTTTACCCAAGATGTCTGAATCCAGTCTGCTTGATACCACCCTAATGCCAACTACATTTTCATATGCTCTTTATTTTAAGGTTTTGTTTACACATTATGCTGCTGGGCTAAAAACGGCTCTAAGCTGATAACCATTCTGTGCTTGGGAAACCGTAACAAACCAGGCAGTGAGTTCGTGAGCCGTTTAGAAAGGGTGAGCGAGAAACAGACTCCCAAGGAGCTGCCTGCAAGACAAGACCCGAGCAAAGGCTGTTCAGCGAGAGGTTACTGGGGATGATTGCAAACGCAGGGTCTAGGAAATGCTGGAAAGCAGTTTGTGTGGTGATACATGAACACACGCTTGAATGTGGTAGGACAGAAAGCCAGGATGGCAAGAGGAAGAAGCGGTCTGTTCACGGAGGGGAGCAAACGACGGGATGCCCTCTGAGCGAGCAGTGCGAATGGTGAAAAGGATATGTTGTGTCATTTTATGCTCCCGTGGTACTCCAGAAATAGGACTGTTGCCTGCTTTTTGCAGAAGCGGCCTTGAGGATATAATGCCACATCATCGCTTTATTCACAGAGCCGTGCATGTAGACAGAAAGGACGGACCATCCAGGTCCGAAGCGCTTGGGGCGCACATGCAGTGAAAGCAGCCATGAGCTGCAAGGGGCACAGGGTGAGACCTTGCCAGCTCCGGCTGACCGTAAGCAGCAGCCTCCACTGAACATTAGTTTTCTTGTGGGACTTTTTGGTACCTCAGGAGACTGTAGCTCTGCGCTGGTTAACCACACCAAGGTGCTCAGAGGAGTATTCTGCATTAACTCACCATTTTTGTCAATTGGTGGGTACTGGAAGTTTCTTCTCATGTCCTCCAAAGACAGACCCTGAGAAGGGTGTTGCCCAGTGCTGCAAATAGATAGGTTTAGATAAGACTGATAAAGTCACATCTGCAGACCATGAGAACTTTTTCTACAGAGTCAGAAGGAAAAGACAGTAACATGAAATACATCAGCCTGATGCCCAGCCACTGGCATTTGCAGTAAACAAAACACAAGAAAAAGTTATGAAGCAAGAACATGAAACACATGCATGCTCACATTTCGTCCATTTTTAAAGTGATTTCCCTCAAATATACTGTTTGGAGCTTCACAACTGTTTATATGCGTCTATTTTAGAAACAATTCTAGGCATCAGTCCAGGAACATTGTAATGTATTTTATGCATCACTGCTAACAGATTTCTGTTAATAAGTTTCTCTGGCAAGGAAGATTGCTGAATTATCTTCCAGTCATTGACCAAAACCACTGTCCTGCCAACAGGTATTTGTCCCTGATCCTAAGGAGCTATCACGTACAGCACTGTCCTCTACCAGCTCTTCTCAGATTACAGGCTGACAGAAACCAAGCGCACACAAGAACAAGAAGCCCAAAGCATTCTTATTTAGCCCTTAGCTCATTTATTTCCAAGAAGGTGCCAAAAGAATAAAGCAAGGGATAATGGTTACAGGGACACAGGGAAGCAGAGTAATGCACAGAGGTGCTTCAGAATGGTTTAGATATGATGGAGAGCCCACATCTCTCTGACCATATCTGATACTTGATTGGGGGACTAAAGAAGACCTAATGGATTTAAGCGTTCCATGAAAATAACATCTGAGTGCTGTGCTTTAGAAAGAGGCTCTTTCATTCGCTCTCCCTTCGCTGAGTATGCTTATGTAAACCTTGAGAAGCCTTTTAATTGAAAATACTATCAGCCATGGTTCTCGGGCTTCGACACTTTTCACGGTGCAGGCAGAAGGCACAGTACTAAACAGAACTTTATATCAACTTAATTAGATGCTCTGGTTATTATTTATTTCACAAAATACAAAAAACCAAAGGTCTGCCACCACTAGACTATCTAAACTTAACAGTGTATTCATGGCTTCTGGCTCCTAGCAAGGAGTCACTAAGATATTCTTTCCGGTGATCTCTTTGTGCAGTTTTGGCAGGGTAACAGGATTAGGTTTGCTGAATTCCACTAACTGCAAAGTAACGTGACATCAGCTTCACTTACTCGTCAAATATTTTCACTGGCAAAACTGACCAATCTAGCTTTTCAACCTCTAAAAGGTGAAGTCATGAAATGGAAAAGGTGACTCGGAGAATCGTCCAAGCAGCAGAACATGAGACATTGACAGCAGCTGGCAATGGCGGGACACAGGCTGGTTGTTTCAGGTTTCCTTGGAGCTTGTCTGCTTTTCTACATCGAACACAACTATTACTCTACCACTGGTGCAAGTGCTGGGAGGCTCAGGACAGGTCCTGTGGCTCTGGCTTTCCCAGCTTCTTTAAGAAGGGTGGACGGACGCGGGTTCCCTATAGCGACACTGCTTGTCAATGCCTGGAGCAGCATCGTGCCCCGCGGGAGGAGGCCGGGCAGCTGCCTGTCCGGCTGGAGGCAGGGTTTAATGAGGACCAGGTGTACCCTGAAGGAGCAGGGAAAGCTCACCCCACCTTTTCACCATCTCGTCCTTCTCTGTGCTGCTTCTGACTTCCCTCTCTTTCACCTCTTTCCCCACTCTGCTCCCTGCCACCCCAAAGAGCTGTCCCTCCTCTGTGCCACACAGCTCCTCCACCACCACCACCACTCACCCCGCCGCTTGCCCTGCTGCCAGCGCAGCCGCCCTCTCCCCGACCCCATGCCTGCGTGCCTGGGAATGGAAAGCCCTTTGAGGGCTGACCCGCAATGTTACGGAATGCGTCTACGTTTACTGTATCACTTGCATTATTGAAGCTCATTCATAATTAAGGACAAGAAGCCCTTCTCCGGGCAGCGGAAAACAATAAGGAGGTCTATTTTGGGAGAACACTGTCCAGTCAGAGGCTGAAGCAAAAAGCCAGTTAATGACTGGCTGGCAAATCTGCATCTGAAAGGACTGCAGAAAGCTATTGCAGCATCCGCAGGCTGTGGGAAGAGGTCTCCAGGGGAAGAAATAAAACATACACTTTGCTTGAATTCTTAGGGCAGCATTCATGGAGTAACTCCTGACGTGTTAGCCAAGAGAGACGGGCCTGGGGCCAGCCACGCTGCCGAACAGGAGGCTGGCAGTGCTGGCTGCGCCGGGGACGCCCGCCTGGAGCTGCAGCGGAACCACAGCGGTGGTCTGTCCTACGCATGGATTGCCTTAGAAAGGAGAAACTCTTAAGCAAGTTATTTGGCCTCTTTGCCTTTGGAGCAGCTCAGAGCAAAACCAGCAGACAGGAATCCTCTGTTTTTGTAAACATAAACAGAAAAAAAGATGGAGAGAATTGCTGCTAATGCACAGCTGTTGGGAGGAGAGCTATAACACAACTCTGTGATAAATAACACACCCCACTCTGCCATGACCCTGACTTTAGGAGAAGGCAGAAAATCTTGAAATCTGATGATTCTCAGGACAGCTAATGGAAGCCCACTCAGTCACTTTGCTATATGTTTTTCTCTTCAAATTTCTTGTCAGTTGGGTAAAGGTTTATGTTAACTAACCAGAAAGGCTGAAACCATTTTCAGTAAATTGTTTAGCAGCCTCTCTAGGCATTAATTCTGGAAGGGGAAGAAACAGCTGCTTGGAAAGAACCTGAAAAAAGCTTGGAAAGAGTGAACTTTCCCTTGACAACAAAATTAGAACTTTTGTCTAAGGGATAACTTGGCTTTTCTCTTCTTGCCCTCTGTTCTGTGAGAAAAGGTGGTTTGTAAGGGACCAGGCACTTGTCATCAATCCAAGAGGACAGCTGCCTGGCAGAAAGTACACTAGCATGAAAGGTGGAGAGAAACCACACGGGTGATAGCGTCTACTGCGAGTGTCTGCGGGACTGGTGCTTAGCCTGGAGAGAGAGCTGTTAGCAGGAGAGGAGAAAAGGACGTCTTTCAGATAGAGGAAATAAGGCCATCAAAATGCCTTGATTTTCTGCAGCTGTTTCCCTTGCAAATCTGCGCTAAGGCATTAAAAGCAGGATGCTGCATCCCGTGATCCCGTGATCTTTCAGAATATTACGACATAGCATGCCATGCAGACATGTACTTGCTATTTGAGGCAGCCTGTAGTATAGGCTAAAGAGCAGCCCCTGCCAAGCCTGTCGGGCACGTTAATATCACTGTGCAAAGATACAGAGAAAGGACACCCCAAATATTCCTGATTTGGGTTAATTGAGAGTTACTTAAACAAGAAAAAACTATTCTTTTGCAGATGTTGCCCTTGGACTCTGTGGGCAATGCTACAACTGTAAAAAAGTAGAAAATCAACAGTTAAAGCTTGTATACGGTGATGAGTTGACATGTCAAGCTGCCCTGTCAGACAGACAATTGAAACGCACTGCTATTGCATCCAATTCATTACGAGACTCCTGCATCCCACTATGCCAGGGAGCGATCCGCTAAACTGACGCTAAAGTTACAGGGCAAGAAACAAACGAATAAATTCAGTGCCACGGCTGTTTAACTCCATGCATGGTAGAGGGAGATTTCATCAGACAAATTGTTTCTGCCGTGATGCGGAGTTGCACGCTGCGGTGTTTCATAGGACATGAAGTCGTTGGAGCAGATGGAAACAGGAGGCAGCCCAGGAAATATAGTCCAGCTGGGGAAAAACCAATGTGACCCTTTCCCTCTGAAAATGCCTACACTTACAAAAATGAAACCCTAAGAAACAACTGTCATTAGGAAGTGAAGTCATTAATCATCTCAGTGTGTTGTATAATTGAAAAACTACTGAAACTGTGGAAAACATCCCCTTTTTGTTGAGTGTTGTGCCTCTGGGTGAATCTTTCTGTGTGCTATTTATAGATTTGAACGTTGTTAGTTTGTATGGCAGAGCATTTGATAAAAGAGCCCACCTTTAAATAACTGCTGGGGTTACAAAGGAGCCCATTTTGATGGGCTAACAAGTCTCAGTGCTGCACTGGGAACACTGAATTACAGGACAAGAGGGGCACTTGCAAGTGCCCCTTCTCTCTCTCTCATGCCTACACTCTCCTAGATATGTCATTTTCTTATTCCTTTCATGCAAATCTATTACACTCCACAGCAAAATCTGGTCCTTTACAGAAAATAAGAGTCTAGCTGACATTGCCTTCACCCTGACCTCAGTGCCACCTCCATGCCCTGCTCCAGCAGCATATGACAAAAGCAATGCAATTTATAGGATATTGCATTTTGCCAGATGAACGTTTCGGGTCTGATCTATATTTTCATGTAAAAGATTTCAGTGCCTGTCTGCAGGTCTTTCCCTTCTGCCTCTCCATACGAGCCCCCGAACAGGCAAAGGATTGATTCATTTTGCTCCTCTATTCCAGCTCCCCATTTTAGCTGATTGTATTTCTGACTCCACACCCCGGTTAACAGGGATGTACCACGAGGACTGGGCTTGCTCTGCTATTACTGTTTCTGACTGCAAGTGGTGCTAAAGGGTAAAGTTTAGACGAAGTGCATCGCTCTTCTAGCAGAGATTAAGAGCAGCATTTCATTTTCAGAATACTCTCACTCCCCATGGGATAGAGATGGGAGATTGCTAAAGATGCCCTCAAAACCAGGTCTCCCAAGTGGTATGGTAGACCGCCTCAGATATTAACTTAATGGTACAACAATATAGAGAAGCCACATGTGACTTCGCCTTAAAAAACATCGGGAGTTCTTCTTACCCCTCTGTGATCATAAATTGAATGATCTGCAATTTTTAGGATGTACTCCGATAGGAATAGCCCCAGCAATGCTGACTCCCACACATCTCTGTGAGGCTGAGATCCTTTTCCTCTTCCTTAAGGAAAAGGGACTTGGCATTTGTATCTCCTGCCCCTGTACCTGCTGGGACAGTCCGGTTTCTGTCTGTCTGTCCCTGCCCTTCTCGGCACGGACACCTTCACCTGCCGCCCTCAAGAGCAGTCTGGGATTTGTGACGGGCGCAGGTGACGGCACCAGTCTGGCGGTGCTCTCTCCTGGTACTGCAACACCATCTTCCAGTAGCACAGCCCAGTTCATTCGTTTAATCGTATCACAATTTGAGATCAAGATGAAAAAACCAAAAACTAAAATCCAGACCTGAGAAACACAACATCAAAAAATGGCACCTCTTCAATTACTTCGCTTTTCTACCACTGCCGCTGTCTGGGATCACTAGTCTCTCCCCATGTTTTATCTTCATCACAAGCTCTTACGGTCAGGGAACTGGCTGTTCTTCCTGTCCATTAAACTCTCTCTCATTAAATAAACTCCACTAATACTAAGAATCTCATAGAGCTGAGGGCATGTTAGGAAACAGTTTTCAGGCCCTTGGTCAGATACAACCTATACGCTCCATAAAGGGGACATATACATATAGATGTAACAGGAAACAAACTTCCTCCTACATAATAATCATAATGGCATTTCAGTGTGACCTTTCTTCCCAAATTTGCTTATTTCTAGGATTTTCAGCTGGGTTTTCCCAAGTGTGCCCTATTCCTCCTAATCAGAAGGATGTGTCTGCCTTGTATTTTGGCAGAGATAACAAACCATGCTTGTGATATGAGTCAGAAAACATACTTATCACATTTCTGCAGGGCTTAGATTTCTGCTGAGAGAGGTGAGCTCACCAGATATCTCTGGCCCCGCACAAGGACTAGCAAACCCTGCCCTCCTACGCTGATGCGACACACTAACAGAGCCTTCTCTATTTTTCAGACAGTATGTAGAGGTTACACTGCCTCCAGTGTAGCAAACTGGTCTGCCAACCACAAAAAGCTTTGGCAGGAGTCAGCTCCCCTAAATCGCATTACTTCACAGAAATAACTACACGAGCAGTTCTCCAAAAGGTGAACAGTGCCCACACTGTGACGGAGGCTGGTACGGCTCTGTGCCACAGTGCCACCCGATGCCTCCAGCCACGTCAGTTGGTACTGAAATGCTGCCCATGGTCTAACCTGCGCTTTCCATCTTGCCACTGATGCCACACACTGGAATATTTTTTTCTTTATTTTTTTTTCCAAAGAAACATTTGTCTTTTAGCTTTTCTTTGGTGAAATTTTTCAAACTGAAAACACATTGTGGTATAAACGCTGGCCTTCCCAGACCTGCTGGCAGGTTGTGAAGGTACATTCATCTAACGGCCACTCATCTCCGTGCCCTCGGATGGGAAGTCATCGGTATTTGTTTCATGTGGTAAAGCAGCGGTACTGCATGTAGGCAGGACTTGATTTTCTACTATTTTTATGTTACTCAGAGTGAAAATGCAAATGCTTAGCAGTTGTCTTGGCAGCAGGATGGCTTCCACAGCATTCAGATAACACAAACACCCTGTGCCTCAGCACTCACAGGAGAAGACAAGACTGCAGAAGTGCTTTCCTCGGCTGGCCCTGGCAGTGGATCAGCTCTGGGGTGTGTCTACCGCTGGTTCCCCACGCAGCCACATCCCCAGTCGGGAACAATCCCTGCTGCAGGGAACTCCCGTTTTAGGCAAGTGAGCCGCGCAGTCTTGGGGTGGACTCTTTCTGCCTCTGTCAGAGTAAGCGCTCTCCTCGGCCCTGTGAGGACTGGCACGTACCTCTGTGACCAGGCAGCATAAGCTCGTGCATTCAAGGCATATTCCAATTCAAACCGACTACGTAGTGCTGCAACGTGACTACGGCCAGGACCTCCTCGTGCAACGAGACAGTCCGAAGACGAGGAGGGAGACAGAGAGCCGCTGCTGTTGCTGGAGGCTGGAGACATTAACTGGATTTAAAAAAAAAAATAAGAAGGCAGTGTTATTACATATTTACAAGTCTCTCCTCAGCTCTTTCTCATAAGCTGTGTGTCCCACGTTTCCTTTTTAGTTGGGCTGTAAAATGCAGAGCCTCCTGACTGTGATCAGCTGAGGAGAGCTGGATGCTGCCGGCCAAATAAAGCGGTCAATTCATCATTGCCTGCGGGTTTCCAGCTGGGGTTGGATGGCTTTCCAGAAGATATGCTTTAGTTCAGCCATGAGCTGCGAGCTCCTCTGTGCAGCTGGGTGACATCACTGCCTCCCCAGCGGGAGTCACCGGCTGAGACCTTCCCATCTGTACCTGAAAGGTGGCAGTGCTGTCCTATCACCGAGTGTCCCAGGACAGAAATTTGGGCTGACGGGGCAATGTAAATGCACCATATATGTGTGTGTTATATATATCGATATATGGGTTGCGTTCAAGTTGCGCCAGGGGAGGTTTAGGCTGGATATTAGGAAAAATTTCTTTATGGAGAAAGCGGTGAAGCACTGGAAGAGGCTGCCCAGGGAGGTGGTGGAATCACCATTGCTGGAGGTGTTCAAGGAAGGTGTGGACGTGGCACTGCGGGACATGGTTTAGTGGGCATGGTGGGGTCGGGTTGGTGGTTGGACTTGATGATCTGACAGGTCTTTTCCAATGTTAATGATTCTGTGATTCTGTGTTTATACATACAGACCAACCATACAACACAGGTACCTGCAGCAGCAGGGACCTGGACTTGCTGGCACAAAAGGTCCCTGCCACTCCCGGTTTCAGAGATACTTAAAAGAAGCAGAAATGATTTGCTGAGAGAGGAGAAGAAAAAAGAGAGGAAATAAATAGAGGGAGGTGGAGAGAGAAAACTCCCCACCTTCACCCTTCGTCGGCTGCAGTACTTAACTTACTAGAGATCTTGTTCCTTAAAACTCCTCTCAAACAAGGCTTTGCCCTGGACACAGTGGAGCTTCGGTCTAACTCCCCAGCTAAATAGTGTTTTCTTTTTTTCTTTTTATGTGTAAGCTCTTGTCCCAGATTTCTTCCGCATGCACTGCTGCCTATGTATCATAGAAGTAAGGTCTCCCATGAGATGACACAGTTTCTTGTGATATAGTGCTTCACTTTTTTTTTACACTTAAAAGCTTCCACCTACGCATAAAGCAACCAGCCTCAGTCAGAGCATGAAGAAATGTAATAGATTATGTGTGTCTTTTCTGACCCTTAAACTCAAGAGGAGCGATCCATTTTAAAAGGAGGTTGGTTTTGTGGTTTTTTTTTTTAAACTCTCACATGCACACACACACACACAAACACACAGAGAAAATATAATTTCAGGAATTGCAGCCCTGAATCATTTACTTTCTGTTTGACCACTTATCTTACACCAGGCTGAAGGCTGAGACATCCGTGTCACAGCCGCAGTCCAAAGCAGGAATTACCTTTGAATTTATCCTTCTTACGTTTTCTCTTTTTACCTTTCTCCCAAGGGTCTTGGCCCTTTTGCCTTTTCTTCTTTTTAAACCAAGCGGTCTCGGGAGTAGAAGATTCTGCCCAGGCCTGCTGTGCAGTGCATCCCCACAGCTCTGGTCATGCTTTCTCTTCAGGGTACCTCTCCGAGTAGCTCCTGACAGTCACAGCGATATCTGGTCCCTGCCTCCTCCTCCTGGCACCCGTATAAACCGCTAGTGACGATGTGCCTTAAAAATGCAGCGTGTTGGCTCCAAATGCAGCTTGCAGGCTCCAAAGCCAACACCTTCCTCAGCTGCTGCTGCTCTCCCCATTTGTACTCCCGACCGCACAGCACACGCACAGACACTCCGCAGTGGAAATAAGGTCCTTACCTCAATATTGCACAGACATTCTTCTAATTTTGTGACTACTTCCGAAAACTCTGGTCTCCCCTGTGAACACAATAGAAAAAGCAGAGCTGTGTTAAAAATAGAAGGGGGGCATATCCTCTGTGATTAAACTGACTCATAGATTCGTGATGAATCACAGCTCCCCTCCATTTCCCTTCCTCTGAATTTCATGGCATTGCTTTCAGTCTGCTTGGGAATCTGATGGGAACTGCAAGTTTGCTACTAAGCTATGAAACTAAGAGGTGTGTGCACAACAACTTTAATAGCATTATTCTTCTCTTTTTTCTGTAACCATTAGATCTAAGCTAACAATGACTAGATCATAAGATTACAAAAATACTAACAATAAATTCTTGGCTCTGCTTATGTATTAGGTATGCTTCCTCTTTGCCCATAACCAAGACTTTGAACACAGCAACAGCTGTGAAGAGCAGAGGACAAGCTCCCGACCCACACTGCACTTACGGCCACCCTCTTCCTTCCCTTGCTGGGGTACTTGCATGACGCCATGTGCGCCGTCTCCACAGCTGCTCCCCGCTGCCTGCCTGACCCATTCCCGGACACGTGTCTCCATCTCTGTGTGCTTTATGTGGCACAAGAGGTTGTGGAGGCCATGGTAGGGGCAGGACCAGGCGACTGAGGGGAATGACAAATATACTCCTCCTTGTTGTTGCTGATCAATACCCTGCTGCAGTTTACACCAAGGAAGTTCAGGCTTAACTAAAGCATTGCATACAATGGTGTTTGACAGAGGAGGACTGGGAATACCTTAATTAAGTAACTGTTAAACAAGCTCCTCATTCCCATCACCACATCTTCCTCAACAAAATTGCCTGCAATTATGGTTGGCATAATTTAAGAGCTTTAGGACAAAGTCCTGCAGCCCTCACATCTATGAGCGATAGTAGAGGGATGATACACACACATAAGACTTCAGGTTTTAGCCCTTTGTGAGAATGTATAGTAGCAAAATGGGTGTTAAATGCTTTTCTTTCTCAAAAGGGTAAGAAAGAAAATGACCAGTCCATTTTAAGTTCCATAGACTTATCCTTGCCGGCAGTTATGTAGGAAAGGGAGGGAGAAGAGTGTGTTTACTGGTGTCCACAGCAGCGTCCTGGCTGATATATGCTCCTGGTGGTAGTAGCTTAAGGCAGTGAGACGATCCACATCCTTCTGCCCTCCCGGAGCAGCAGGGTTGCTCCCGCGGCGAGTCCCCGCAGGCCAGCTGCAGCGTGCTGGCTGACGAAGAGGAGCTGTGACGGGCTGCTCTGCGGAGAGCCGGGGTGCAGACCTCAGCTGGTTTCTCCTGACTTCTCCCACCAGCCTTTCTACGAGGGTGACAAGCTGGGGCAGAGACAGGATTTCTCCACTGACATTTGGCAGTGCCCTGGGCGCTTCCTTCCTCAGCCAGTCTTTAAAGCCTTCTGCTCTTCCCACTGCTTCAATCGTTGTGCCACACGATGCCAAGCACCGCACTGAGATACTCCACTTGAAAAAATACTTTGGAAAGACACCGTTCCCACAAGAATCGCAGGCTCCAGTAAGCACTGCTGTGAGTGACTTACGCCTAGGAAAGTGTTGGAGAAAACTACCACGGCCAAAACACCCTCTGAACACAGAGTCCTTCACAGGGACAAGGAGTCCTCGGGGCTGGCTCTTCTTTATCTGGGTGAAGGCTGGTGGGAAGAAGGGAGATCCCATCCGATGACTTGACTGTGAGGTGATTTCAGTGGTTCCTTTCATAAAGAATTCTGTTATAAAGCGGTATAAGACCACATTAGAGTATCCCTGAGCTCTGGTCTATAAAGTGTTCAAGAAATACTGCATTTACTGCATGTGATAAGCTCTACCAACTTCAGCGGAACTTGATCGGAGCCCATCGGATTAGCCCATTGGAGACCATGGTAGAACTGTAATATTAGAGTTGTTAATAAAAGTAAAACAATGTTTGTTTTCTTTATGGAACTAAGCCCCAGGTACTATAGCAAATACTTTGACTCTAATTAAAGCTTACAAATTAAAATAGCTAATGAAAAATGCTGCATAAGAGACACTGTCTAATTTTCTAGTCATCAGTTTGCCTTTGGAAACAACTACTGTCAAAACTTTCTGGAAAACAGATGTTCAAGTACCTGATAAACAGTAACAGTGACATGACACATGGGAACTAGTTTTAAGTCGGGATGAACCTTGAATGAAATTAAAGACAAATAAAAGTATGAATTTTCAAATTTGGAGGCATTTCATAGACATCCAGAAAAATCCATAGATATACTCCATTTTCTGCCTCTTTTTTTTTTTTTTTTTTTTAAAAACTGAGCAAATCTCTTGGAGAATTCTGACCTGTGAACACTCGTTGAGCCCCCAAATTCACCTTTTTCCCCTAACAACTAAACTCTCTTTTAAGTAAATATCTTTGTTTATGCATCTACAGCGAGATGCTGTAAAATGGATATCAATATAGTGATACTTTTTCTCTTTTAGATATTTTGCTCATGCTGCTTGTTACGGTGTTTCACTAATAGCACTCAGTCCCTCCTCTTGAGTGGTATGCTCAGGAGACATCACTGTGTCAAGGATTATTATGCATACTGGATAACTAAGTGAGACACTTTGAAAGAATTGCTTGTTAATCTCTGCAGTGAATTTACAGCAGTACTGTAGATTTGTGTTGACTCTTTTAGGGTAGGCTATTGAGTGCACAGCAAACATTACAAATGCTGACGATAGGGTGATAACACAGCTTTATTTTTCTCTGACCAGTGGCCCTCCTGAAACTATTCCAAGGCCCTCAGAAGTAACTCAAAACCTTTGTTACTGAGAATGGTAGCAAAACACCTTTAATAAAGCTCATTTTAATAAGTTTTTGCCCACATCTTGTGCAAAGTTCAAGCCATCCACTGGCTGATTGAGCTATCAATTGCTTTATAATTCTATCATGCAGCTCTAAAACATTAGCAAGATTAAGTGATGTTGGAGTGATACTGATGAGTAAAAAGTGCATTAGGATTCTGAAAAGATGGTTTCTTTTTATTTGAGCTAAATGAGCTGTGGAAATGCTAACAAGATACAGTGACTATACCCATTACATACTGCTTGCTTAAGTCAACAATTTATTATGACATCTTATTAATAAATTTAAACAGAATGTGAGTTACATCCTGATGATTATTAGCAGCTACTTTATAGTTACATGGAAAACAAACCAAACCACCCCCTCCTCCCCCCCGCCCTAACATTAGCTCATAAAGTGCAGAGACAAGAGCGCATTCAAGAATCCAGGAAACACTAATAACAATAATTAAATTAGCTACACCCTGCACTGCAAATACATTTTATCTGCAATTCTTACACTGCTATATTCTGTACATAACCAGTAAGGAACACAGTAAGGGGGCAAAGCTCGCTGCAGTCAATCGGTTGCCCAAAGTCACACAAACCTCTCTCTTCCCATGTCTTGGTAGAGCACTTGCGCGTGTTCACTAAACCAGGTAAGAAAGCTCTCAAGTATCCAGGACAAGGACAGTTTTAGGCACATGATAACCTATCTTTCTAAGCTAGGCTAACCAGAAAAGGGACTCCAGGGCACAAATACAGGGCTCTGTTTCCAGTAGGAAAGTCAAAGTCAGGTTCGGTAATATGAAGCTGTAATATGAAACAAGGCCTCCGGTAACACCAGAAAATTACACAGGTTCCAAAATGCACTCCCATTCATCAGAAATGAAACTTCCATGTTGTTCAATGAAGACCTCGAATGCCAGAATAGCGCCAGAATAGCACCAGAAACCTACCAACGAACGTTTCCAAACCCAAAGCCTACCCCTGCAATGCGTTTCCTAAAGCAGCTAACCCACTTTGTGGAACATTTTCTAAGCAAACTGAATTTCCAGTCTCTGGAGTATATTTCTTGACTTTTCAGACAGTTTAGAGCCATGTGCAAAAATACCCATGCAATTGCTGCGGCGGCGTATGCGAAGATGGCATTATAGAGCACGCAGGGTCCCTTGCCTGGCAGACACACCGAAGCATATAAAGGACCTGCCCACCTCCATAGTCCTCTGTGTGAGAGATGCTTTGTAGAGATGACAGTCATCTGGCTGCTTTCTATTTTCCATTACCAAGGAACGCTGTCAAAGCCCAGAAGTTATGAACAAACCCACCATTCTTATGCTCTACAATTGCCAGAACAGGAACACTGTCAGTTAGACAGCCCCAACTCATCTGAGCCAGCACAGGTGCCCACACGCTCCAGTATCTGCATCTGCATTTTCATGTGTAAATACACAGGTCTGTACATAATCCATCCAGTCAGGAGATACTGCTGGGAAGCAGCATCAGGAAAATGCTGGTTATCAAACCTACTTTTGAAGATTTGACCCTCAATATAAGGACAGAGATAAAAAGACTAATTAGGGGAGGGTCACTGTTGTTCCTCTACCATGGATGGTCTCAAACGCCATTAAATCCTGCTGTGGCCCTGAAGGCCTAACGTTTGATGATGACGGTGCTTTTGCAATCTTGATTTAGTTAGTTCATGTTCCCTTCAGTGCAGAAATAGTAACAGACTGCAAAAGCCAACATAGAACAATCTTTCTTTAACCACCATTTTATAATCTCAGAAGGGAACGCTTGTATATTTTATTTTCTTTAACGTTGTTGCTATTGAGTTAATTGGGATAATCAGATGGACTTCCCCAATTGTTAAAAACCAGTCACAGTTGCAGCATGTGAGAAAGGTGCTGTAGCAACAACCTTACTACAATAACTTCTTGTTAAATCAGACTCCTATCCTGCAGTCATTGCTGGGCTCCAAAAGACATTAATTACAGCTGATGCAACACCCATTTTTGAAATTCCCAGTACAATTATTTTCTATCCTAAAGAAGAGTTTATTAATTGTAACACATACCTGAGGTTTGTGTTTATCAGCATTAATCAGAGTCCCACATGAAAATTTCCAGACTATAAACTGGGGGAAAAATATTCATTGTGTTTACTATTTTAAGCCTCTGAAAATTAAATTCCATATCTTATAGGGGGAAAATTTTGTGTTGTGTTCAAAAAATGCGTGGACGTGGCATTGCAGGACATGGTTTAGTGGGCATGGTGGTGTTGGGTTGATGGTTGGACTCCATCTTACAGGTCTTTCCCAACCTTAGTGATTCTGTGATTCTGTGAAAATTGAAATAATAGGAAGACCCATAAAGAGTTTAGGCAGCTGGAATAGGAGAAGCCCATTTTAGGATTAGCAGTGATGTAGCTGATGAGAATGAGCCGCTCTGGGCGAGCAGTGCATGTGAAATGTGTACATCATTGGCTTGCACCCTGCCTGGCTCTAAGTGTTGCTGCTTTCTCACTTCCCTAACCAATGAAAAATACATCCCAAAACAACAGCAATTATAATAGTAAGCAATGTAGTCATTCTGAAATATGATAGAACAGATGGCTTTCAGTTTTTCAAACAAGTATGTCATGTCACGGCACAGCAAAAAAAGAAAAAATCTCATAGATGCACAGGAGAATTATGTGATGCTTCTGATAAATGATCAAGTGCCTGGATGAAGCGGGAGGCTGCAGGAGGGCTGGGTCCCTGCAGCTCAACCCAGGCAAGATGGAGATTATGGCAGTGAGCTGGGCAATGCAGCTGGACAGCCTGACAGAACTGGGCCCCGATGGAGAGACTGCAGCTCAGCACGAAGGGAGGGAGCCACTGAGGAACAACATTACCTCCTGCACTGCTCCCTCAGGGACTGTGGCGAACAGCATTTTCGCCATCTGAGGCTGGCAAAGAAGCGTGTGTGTGAACTTTGTCACCGCTACCCCTTCTCACCTTCCCACACTGCAGTATCTTCTCCACGGGACTGCCCTTACGATCGCTTGGGGTCTTGCCGTGTATTCCTGCAATCTCATCCTGGGAGCGGGCTACACCGTTAGCAATCACAGCTATCAGCAGGTTTCGGTGGGAATAGGGTGTAACCTTTGGAGCACTTCAGGCTTTGACACGTGGTTGTCCAAGAGACCCTCCACATGCTCGTGCACTGACGTCCCCCGTTCTCCAGGTCACAGCTGGAATGGCCCTGCTATGGAGAGGGGTCCTGCAAGTGACCCCTCATCTGTCCCAGCAGACACTGAACCAGAGGGCACCAGACTGTGATTTTCTGCAAAGCACAGCTGCCCCCAGGCCTTTGGGAAAGATGTACAGCTGACAGTATTTGTTCTGTTTTAGTACCCAAAACATATTTGCCACTGGATATTTAGAGAGCTGTCAACATTGTATGAGTACTCCTTGAATAAAGGAATATTAGTTAAAGGAACAGACACCTTCCTGGGATTTCAGAAATTAGAAAGCAATGAGTAAATTTTTTCCCCCCAATAATCCAAAAGAACCACTTTCTTTGCATTGGAATGAGTGAAAAACGTGGTTTGCCAGCTCCAAAGATCATAAATATGATCTTTTTAGGATTAAAGCTACAATAGGAAACAGAGATCAAGAGCCAGAATATTTCTACTTATAAATCACCTTCCTGTTTCTCTTTTACAGCTGCTCCTGTAAAA
Source organism: Gavia stellata (assembly GCF_030936135.1). NCBI lineage: Eukaryota > Metazoa > Chordata > Aves > Gaviiformes > Gaviidae > Gavia > Gavia stellata. The sequence continues at coordinate 36,516,845 of NC_082603.1, read as the reverse complement.
ACTAACTCCTTAAACATCGTTATGGGAAGCTTACAACAAGTCAGAGGTGTTTCGAGGATATTCTGTGCCCCAGACAAAAGGAGCCATTCCAGGAAATGGGAAGACCCGGCAGGATGAAGGAAAAGGGCTGGAGTCCTGGCAGAGGTGGTTTCCCTGCTTGGAGCTTGGGGCGACTGCCCGGTCTGACCATCTGAGCCGCTGGTGAATATTCAGCGCTGGTTTTGAATGCGACATGCCAGGCAGCGTGCATAGCTGTCACTGTCACATCTTTTAGCTTCTTGAGGCGGCTGCAGTGTTTTCTTTCCTCAAATCCCGTATAACACTTCACACTTGTCACCTACATTTCCCTCTCCCACTGAAGTGCAGGAACACTTGTTCCTGTGTGCTGACCCTCACTTGTGCACAGCTGCCAAAAGCCATCCTTGAACATACTCTCTTTCATCTTACAGCTTAAAATTTTGCCTGCAGCCATATCACTGCCTGCAGTCAAATCACCTAGGGCTGAGATCTCGTGTCAGCTCTCAGGCTCAGAAAGGTTAGGCATAGTCCGTGCTTGGATAAAGACTGCTGGGAAGCGAAACAAAACGTGACAGCCCATCTTGGAGCCCAATGGTGTTTTCTTAGCTTCTTTTAAGTCTTCCTATCACTTGGGTTAATCACGGCTTTGCATTTGTTATTGCTGCTCATGCAGCCTTTGACCCCTGAGCCTTGCTCCCTCTCTCCCTATGGACTGCAGGACCTGTGCTACGCTGTCATCAAGTGTTTCCAGTCAGCTCTGTTTTCTGTGGATGTGGCTTCCCTCTCTTTGGCTAGACCAGTTCTACTAAGCTATGTGTCAGTAACCAAGACTATCATCTTTACAAGACAGAGAAGAAATTTTCTGGTGGAGCCATTCTTCAAAACAGCAGGGCAATTCTGGTCCACTGTTATGGCATCTACAATGCTAACAGCCCTGCCGGGAGGCAGAGATGCATTACTGATAAACTCAGCTCAGCGTAAGTGGGAGGCTTGGTAAGGTCTTCATGGCCTGAATTACCTGTGAACAAAGTTGTTCTCAGTGCAGTTTCTCAGAATGCATCATCGTCTGGAGAAAGTCCGAGGGGTCATCATGGGGTGATTAACTGTAGGGGCTAACGGGATCTCCGCACTGCTGCAGAACAGGCCTGCAGAGCTGCCGCTACTCGGCACCTGACAGACTGCGCTGCCAAATCTTATCCAGTGTGGCAAGATGATGTGTGTGCATTGTACTACCTGTGGGATGATACGGCAGAAGACTTTAATGGATATTATTATTCTCTCTCAATTCCCAGCCACTGTAGAGTACAAGAAAACTACCACAGTATTTTCAAATTTCTATTTTCCTAACAATATGCTTATGTATGCAATTTTGTCTTTTAAACCTGTTATTTGTTACAGGAGTTGTTGGTCTCTCTTGTCTAGTCTGGGCCATCTTTACCTGGAAACTTGAACGAGGTAGAGCAGATGAACACTCATCAGGAAACTCCAGATGCATCCCGGCGTGAACATGAGCCAAGAAATTATCTCACTGTGGGATCCTGTAACCACTGCTTAGCTCAGGAAAATGAAATAATAGTCATGTCTATTGTTGGGTCTGAAACGTGCCACTTTCTACAGGAAAATAGGCCTCGTGCAGTGCTAAAGGCAAATACAGTGTCCATATGCCTCCAGACATCGCGTAGGAGCATTCAGAAGGACACTGATCACAAGAGGAGTGGCTCATTCTGATGCCTCAAGCGCAGGTTGATGGAGTTGTGCTCTCCAGAGCCTGTGAATGATGAAGCAGAGGCCCTGAAAGAGGATTTCTATGGAGCTCTTACTAACCCAAGCGGTCTGGGCCAGTGGGAAGATTTACAGACCACTACATGACCTTTCAAAGACTGATAAAGGTGGATTTTCTTTTAGAAGAGAACAGAGGGGGCGGTAAGGTGAGAATCAGAATGAAATTCAAAATCCAGAAGGAAAAACAGTGTTTGATTTTCCATTGTCATGCATTTAATGAGGACATATCTGAGTAAATCAGTGGCCATAAGCAAAATTCAGGGACATGTTATACCTCCTGTATACTGGTATATGTGGCTAAAAAAACCCCAAAGTATTGATGACCAGGTCCAAGTAGGACATTGTCATGGTTTCCTAACCTTGCAGTCAGGTTAAAAATAAAACCTACAGAGAATAATATCGGACTAATATGAAGTAGAGACAGGAAAGTAGTGTATTTGGTTTGACTGAAAAGCAGAGGAATAGTACAAAGCTCAAGATTTTCCTACTCTATCCTTCAGAAAGCTGATGGATATTTTAAATCAGCAGCAAAGTTATCTTTAAAAAACCCCTCACACTCACTGAAATTACTCACACATGCACAGTACTCCCAAGTAACAGTATGCCATTGAGGACAGTGGAATTTGAACAACTTTAACACTAGAGGGGTTATTTTTAGAATAATACAATACTATCACAGCATTCTGCAATACTCTCTGTGGAAGAGATCATGAAGGGGATCCTCTACCTTCTTAAGAACAAAAGCAAGAAACATGCCCTGGTTTTGTAACTGGGATGATGGAGTAGGTTGGGACTTCTGCCAGAGAGATGCAAATTTTTTTTTTTTAAGTATTTTTAAAAGGAACCCAGAAAATACACTGAACCACATTACTTTGAATTTGAAGGCAGTTTAGAAATCAAGGTTTCATGTTAGTGAAAACAATTTCTGTTAGAGAAAAGAATCTGGTTTGCATCACCATCTCGGAGGCAAGACTTTCTTCCATTCCACATCCCTATTCCTGCGGTCCTCCTTAGTTCTTCTCTCCTGCTCCCCAGACAGGGTCTGCCTTCTCTGAGCAAATGCCCCCTGAAAGTTTGCTTCTTGAGAAAATCGTACCAATGTTAAATGATTCTTAAAAGTTTATCTCTTTCTACCACACAAACAGAGGAGAGCTAGACAGACTGTTCTTGCAGCCTTTTCACTGCATTGCACATTTCTTCTGAGTGCCATATAAAGCTGACTGTCAACTGTTACCCTTCAGCACTCCCATTCTGGTTTCACAGAGCAGCACAACAGCATCCAGCCCATGACCGCAACTTCCTTGGCACCACCACAACTTCCTCGGCACCACCACCAGCTCTTCCTCTCGGAGCTCCAGTCCGTGTGCAGGCCAGAGGAGGAGGACAGGGCGGCCCTCCCTCCCGGAGCTACATCGGCAGAGGAAGAGGGGAAACGTGCCCAGCGCTACGTCCTGCCTGAGTCACCAGTGGCCACTCACCTGCCGTGAGAGCTGCACTTCCAAAAGCACTGAGGCGGCAGTATCTCGCCAAAAACGTCCTTAACATTTACAATGAGATTTTTAAAAAAATCATGTAAATGCCTTGCTCCATCCAGCTGCAGTCTAGAGGTCTTTTACAAATACTTATGAGTCCAAGTCTTTTCAATCACATTATGCTCTTTTTTTTTTATGGTGAGACACAGCCCTTTCTGAAAACGTTGCCCTTGATGTCATTCCCTCTCTTTCCAAAGACCATACCAGGTTGGTCCAATCCATCACCCCAAGACTGTGGGCAGGTGCAAGTAGGAAAGAGTTACAGAGAAAAACCCACAACCCAACCCCCCCAAAATCCCCAAATAGAGATGCCAAAGGAGCTGTATGGAAGTTAGAACAGTAGCTGCTCTGACGTAGTTTATTTGTCCTCCATGAAGTCCATCTCATGGATCAAACTTTATTATTTGGTTTAAATAACTACATAAAGCAAAGATTTAGCCAAAGCTAGAAAATTGTCAGAAGCCTGCAGCGTCTTGGTAGTGGATGTTTATCATCCTCCCCACAATATTTCTGACATAGGAAGGATGAAGGGTCCGAAGGCAGAAGTCCTAAAGAACAAACCCACCTTACCTCTGCTCTCATCCCCTGAGACTGTAAGAAGTCTCTCTCCTGTTTTCAATCCCGAATTGCAGAATTTATTTCCCGTAGAGGGAAACTAAGATGATGTGATGGACACCACAAGATTACATGTGCAGAGACATTTAAAAAAGGAAAGAAATGCCAATTCTTCTTCAAGTCTCACTAATGAGACAGGAGTGGTAAAGAACTCAGAACAAAAAATCCTAGCATCGAATTGCGTAGAGAGTGAAGACTAGTTTTTGAAAATACAGCACAATACTTCAGCCAAAGCCAGGAATGCAAAATCCAGAGCAAAAATGTAACTACAGTAGAAATGTCAAGGATTTGGGAAGCCCATGGAAACATTCGTGAGGAGGCCTGCCTGCTCTGAATCCTGTAATTCAGCGGCTCTCGCCCAGGCTCCTGCAGAGGACGGCACGATTTCAACACAAATGAACACTGTTCCCTGTTAGTGTCGCCAAGTTTATACTTGAGCATTCAGGTTAACTGGCAGTTAACTAGAAGTAAAAAGAAGAAATTGATATTGCAGACAACCTGAACAGGACTGGTAACACTGGAGAAGATGGATCAAAACTAGAGAAAAGAGGAAATACAATGACACAATGAAAATGAATTGAAGTTGAAAACATTATTTTTCAGCACACAAATAATCTCAGATACCAAACCAGAAAATACGCTACAAATTTTGGATAATGTGAAGAGCAAAACATACCAACGCTATAAAAGAAGTGCGCCTAGTTACACCTAGTACGGCCAGTATCCTCAGTCCTACAGAAAATGGAAATATATTACTGGGCAGTGATACCAGTCTTCAAATTAACAGTGCTGCGCATACAGAAGACATGCAGGATTTGCTAGACTTTAAAAACAATCAACCTTATCAAGACAACAATGAACTCAAAGGAGCTGAAATGCCACTGGAAGAACATGAAGAGACTTTGTTACCAGAATTAGGAGACAGTAATTTTGAGGCGGAAAATGAGGTGCCTTTAATTCCTTGCAGAATAAATTAAGCTGAAAACTCCCTTACAAAAGCTATATTGCACCCACCATCTGCAGAATATGCTAATGCATCACCTTTGGAGGCAAAAGAAAGTGAGGGAAAAAGCCCATCATGACAGTGCTCTTTTTCTTTCTTCAAATCTACAGACAAACTGCCCCAGCTTCCCTGAAGGCTATTAGCATAATTGTGGTGGGAAATTTCAGTAAGTCCAAAAACATAAAATAGTTTTTGATTAAAGTACTGGAAAAAATTAAAGGTAATTCAGCTTAAGTAATTTTACTCAATTAACTGAACAGCGATTTGGGTAATGGGAAGAATCAGACAGGAACCACATTTGATTGTGTCAGAGACAAACAGAACAACACAGGATATAAGCAAGAGGAAGAAAAACCAGGAAAAGTTCACTGACTGGAGCAGCCAGTGGTGTTTATGACCTGGAATTTAATTTAATACAAAAATTTGCATTTACAGTTCTCAAAACCATGTCTGCTCTCTGCAATGTACAAGTTGCAGTACTTAAAACATTTCTGTGCTTGGCTTATTACTGTTTGCTTGACAGAAAGTACAAAATCTTTTTTTATACCTGCATCTATTAAATTCTATCTTGAATTCACATCACTTGCTAAGATTTCTGGTCTTCTTTCCCTCATAAAGCACAGGTACCCAGGAAGTTCCTGGTAACAGGGACCGACGTTTGGCTCTCTCCAGGACTGGTGCCCTTCCGTTCACAGCCTGGTAGACTGCTTTTAAGAAGCCTGGGTGGCAATCCCATAACCAGTCACTGCATGCTCTCCAAACAGTTAGCTAGAGGTGCTGCTCGGAAAATAAATTTTAACACTGAAGGAGTTCTGAGCAGATCCAAAATAATCTTAACTCTTTATTTCCTTAACTTCCAAACCTGTGGGTCTGACAATTTATCACTAAAATATCACCTTATGAGGACTAGTGTCTTGGACCAGGCAATGTGTCCTCATTGGTCTTACCTACTCTGTGTTTGAGGAGAAAAATATATTGCTTTAAAAGCAAGAAACACGGTGATAAGTAAATATATACTAAGTGTTTTTTCATGGACTGCAAATACACAAGATCAGTATGCAGAGTTTATCTTATAGCAGCTTAAGAAAAAACCCACAAAACAGTGGGAAGTTTTGGGTGTTATGAACTGAGAGCAGCTTCCATGAAGGAGAAAGCGGCCCCAGGTTGATCCCTATTTCTCTCAGAAACAGGATTTCTCATAACTTGTGACTGTGTGTCCTATCCCCAACTGTTCCCAGAACAGGGATGCAGCAATGTGCCAGAAATGCCAGGGAGAGGACTTCTGATTGCCTTCAGGTCATCCTGTCTTCTACACACCTCCTGTGCTTGTATCCTGTTAGTGTATCAGGGAATAGCCTCAGGACATGGTATAAAAGTAGTCAGAAGTTTATATGCTTCCAGGGTAACTTGGCTCATCTTTGTGATGGTACGGATTTTTTTTCACATGGGAAAAAATCAAGAATTCGTAGAAAATACCTACAAAAGTCTGAAAGCAGCAAGTATTTTTCTACTCACTCAATAATAACTCAAGTCATAATCAAAGTTACGTAATTACTTAACGTTTCTCTGAATGGCTAAATGTTAATTTACTTTCCTTCTCCATTCACCAGCTCTTCTGTATTTTTTGACATACACCGTTATCTGTCTCAGGGCTTTCTGCAATGGCACTTGCCTCGGAAGCTGGGGCTTTTGGGGAAGCCATGTGAAGTCAGGGAGGTGGTTGGCCAAAGCAGAAATACCTGTTTTCCTGCTGCCTTTCCAGCTGCGCGAGGCAGGGGCACTCACCTCGGGACAGGCGTTCCAGCCCCTCATCAGCAGGGCGGAGATGGGCTTGGGGATGGAGTACCCGATGGGCGGGCGGATGTGGTGGTATGCCATGTCCGCCGCCGCCGCCGCTGCAAGCGAACAGCCCGACAGAAACCCGTTAGCAATCACACATGTTCCCAGGAAAACACAACCTATTCACTACTGAAATACACCCCAGCAGGTACAGAAATGCTGAACCATCAAACCTGTAGATAAAGACTTGTAGCTTAAAAGAGGCTTTCCAGTCCATACTGTTGTAAAGATAGCTAAGGCAGTCCATAACCCTGAATGGAAACACCTTGCTGTTAAGACTGAGCATGGGTGAAGACAACCTAATTTAGCTTAAACCCTATAAAAACAAAAGGCCTTTGGGGGAAAAAATGAGTTAACCTTCAACTCACTTTTTCGAAAATTTGTTGTCTTCATTATTAAGACAGGGTAATAGGTACACTCCAGATGCAGATAAATTAGTAACAGACTCAGCTCTCTTAAAATAACCCATGGCTAGTTCTGTTACAGTCTAAGACAAAAATTAATTCTAAGTGTTTCTTCAGTAAAAATCTAGTGAGTGCCTTTTTATAAGTGTGAGCCGCTACTGACTGAGACAAAACCGCCGAAATGTTTTCCTAATTAGTTTACAGGTTTAGTGAATCCAAATACATAGCTATTCCTTCTTGTTCCTTTTGAGCAAAATTTTTTTCAAGTCAAAACAAACATATTTTGAACCCATATCAAAAGCTAAGTAAAATCCATTGCCTGACACTTCAAAATGATGTGATTGGAGTATATGGGATATGCAGGGAACTGTAAAATTACAACCATGAGACTAACGAGAATGGTCTAATTTTGTTTAATCATATCCCATTCTCATCACAGTATTCATCATAAGAATAGATTAATTTCAGCCATTGTCTGTCCTCATTGCAGCTTTTGTCTGCATAATGATTTTTCAGAATATTAATATCAGATAAATCCTGTGATACTGTAACTATATGTAGACAGGAGGGGCAAACACAGTTTGCCTAATTTTGATTGCACTCTAACAAGGTTTTGAAGGCGTGACTCAGATACTACCAGATTCATTGTTTGCCTAGCAGACACTATAGAAAGAGGGCAAATGCAAATCACATTAAGATAGCAATGAAAAATGCTCCTTTTTTTTCTGCTAAAAGTAATGTAGGTGATATATTATCTATTGGCAAAACCTTATCTTACCAAAGTTAATAGGATTTATTCCATCAGTTTAATGCGGTCAGGATTAGAAAAAGAAAGGGAGAAACACACTGTGTGCCTCTGTATACTTCTATAATACTTCACAATGTTTGTTTGTGCCACTATTATTTGGGGTCTCCTTCCACTGCCAGTAGGCTTTTTCTTCAGCTAAAAAAATGTATCTGTTAAAAAGTACTTTAGAATGGCTGAATTAAATGACAAGAATCCATTCTTCTCAAAAATGAGCAAAACAAAAAAGAGTTTGGGTGGTCCCCAAAACTCTAAACTTAGTGATGCTTTCCAGCTCTACTATGTGATCTCCTTGAACCTCGGGGTATTTTCTGGTTTGACTGGTTGGTCAGATCCTGCCTTTCTTCTGGGTCAGAGCAACTATAAGCCATGGGAGAAATCAATGACAACTTACCTAAAAAAAATGTTATTTCAATTTGTTCTTGTTTATGGATCAGGGGAACAACTGTAGTAACTGCAGAATGTTAATTGACATCCTCTATATTGGATACCTGCATACTTATAATCATAACATGCCATTTCCTTGTGCAAGCATCATCTTTGCATTATTTTTGCTATGTGGGATGCAATGGTTCAGTTTCTGAATCTAGTTTCACACCTATAATTTCCAGACATCTATATCCCTGTGTTTCCCCACAAAGCTCTACCCAAAGCTTACATGCCGACAGTTTTACAGGTGTGAATTGTATAACATCTCTGGAAAAAAACCAAGGAAGAGGATCTTCAGATATCAGAGGGTGTCTTCTTGCCCCCCCGGGCCTTCCAAAACATCTTTTAAATGGAAGATTGTACACCAGGTAACTGCCAACATCTACTTCCACATGCAGACTGTGCCTAGAGCACAGAAGGATGCCTTTGCAGTCATGCCTTGTGCAAGCATACATGAGAGATACATAACACAGAAATAGAGAGCTGAGCCACAGTTCTCAGGAAAACAGGACGGGATCGGCCTGGGGACCATTCATGGGTTTCGAATTCCATGACAGACCCAATCATCTCAACTACAGCTCAAGCAAGTGGGCAACAAACACATCAGCGCATCTGCTGAAGAACCTGCATCCCAGCCCCACGGTCCCCAAAGGAAAGCAGTGACAGCAAAGATCAAACACATCATCCACCTGCACTGACCTGCAAAACCGCTTCCTGTTTGCTTACGTAAGCACAATCCGGCTGAGGTGATGCAGTGTTTGTGAAATACAGCTCTTGTGCCTTCTGTGCACTTCTGCGCACATCTATTTGTGCTCCATGCTCACACGGTCTCAGCCTACTTGTGAATCCCAACTGTTTCCTAAACTGGCTACAAACCTGAATGGCACTTGCAGTGTAGCCTGGGCCTTAATAATATAATGACCTGATAACGACACAGTTAATTATCAGCTGGTTGCCTAATTGCTGTATTTGAAGTATATGCAAACTCCCAGACTGTAAAAACCTCAGCCAAGAAGTAATCTCTACATTTAATAAATATTAAGTTTTGCATTCTCCAGTTACCTCTCAGAACCATCATTCTTTGTTTTTTTCACCTTGCCTATTTTACAGGTGATTGTTGAGCCCATTCAGGTTTTCTTACTAACGAGAAGACGTGCTGCAGGCTTTGGTTCCGTAGGACTACATGACGTGCACCTCAACAAGCAGTATGTTTGACTGAATGGTGAAGTGATTTAATTGGGGAATGCACCTGCTTTAATAGAGGTTCTATTTGATAAAATAAGTAGTGACTTTGATTCAATACCTATAAAAATGTTTATTCATATTCATCAAATAGAAATCTGATGAATGGATATCTTATTCAGTATAGAGCACACCCTTCTATAATTGGATACTGTACTAGATTCAGTAGAGAACATGGAATTGCTTTTAAAGGGGTGACTGACTACTTTTATTTTAATGGGTGACATCTAGCTTTCATTATAATCAAATTTTATAGTCATATATTCTTTCCAACACCTAATTATTTCAATGAGCTTCACCAGAATGGCTTCCTGGACCTCTAAGCCTGCATGAAGGAAACTATAAACCAGAAAAAAAGTCAGTGATGCATAATTAGAGTTAGTATTCTGCAGATAACATTCAAAATTTTCAGTTGTAAACCGTGACTGTTGCATCTGAAAAATCACCTGCTTTGTGACCTTGCACAAAGCCTCAGTTTCCTTATCCACGAAGGGGAAAATTGCACTTACTTAGGCTGCTGAGAGGACCAAAATTAGGTGCTAGGTGGGCTCACTTTAAGAAGAAGAGACCTGGATCAAACCTCAGCATTTTGGAAAACTGCATCCCCATGTTTGTGGGCACCAACATGGTCTTTGGAAAATGTATTTTGTAATAGGATTCAAACAAACTGTTGGTGATTTGGAGCTAAGGAAGGACTCACCACTGCAGTGGAGGACAAGGAAAGAGCCCTTCCCTAGGCATAGTGTCTCAGCAAAGAAGAGAGAGAAAATGCTTCTCTTTAAAGCTGCAGAAACAAAAATCCAGCAAGCCCATGGAACACAGGATAAAGGGACCTTATCATTCAGCTGATGTAATACATTTAAAAAAAAAGGAGGGGGGAGGAACAGTACTCCTGTACCTTTTTTAATGCCTTTTATTTCATTTATGATGCTCCCAGTGGGCTTTAACTCCTCTCAAGTCTTCTAGTCCTATCTAGACCGTAATTTGAATAGAGTAAAGCGGTTAATTCAGAATGAACGGAGATTAATGTTTGAAATCGTAACCTTATAGAAGGCTTTGATAATATGGATGATGATGTACTAGAACTGCACCCAGGAGTGTATGGTTTGATCTGCGGTTAAATGGCCGTGAAACAGGGACCAGCGGAAAAGGAACACAAACACGAAAACGATTCAGAACTGAAACCCAGGTTCACAGCTAAAGGTATTTTATTTCTAGAACCTGAAGTGGAATTGAGTCACATGTTTGGCTTCTGCATCACTTTAGCAGTTAGAAATAAAGAGATATGAAAACCAGCTAATACGATGTAGAAGGTCATGTACAAAGCTGGCACACTAATTGCTAATGATATTCATGCCAGCTGCCTTTTGCATGCGAGGGGCTGACCTTCTGAACATCACAAAGGCATCCAAAAGAGTTTAATGGAGGTATAATCTCAAAATAGCAGAAAAGTGAATCTTTATTTAATGATTCCCCCAACGGAAACAAAAAAAAAAACAAACCAAGGAAGGAATCAATAAATAAAATGTCGCATGTCTCAAAAATGACTTTGAAAAGATAAGAGCAATGCCCTAATGAGAAAAATGCATTCGATTTAATTTAGTATTTGAGTAATTTAAAAAGCAATTGACCTAATAAGGGAATAGCATATTGATAGGCACCTAAGAAACAGAATTAGACATACAGATACACACAGAGACATAGATGTATGAGCACCAAAGGACTATACATTGTTGCTGATATTTATATTCTGCTTGGGCATAAACATTTGTATGAACTAAGAGAAATTCACCTTTTTCAAGGTCAAAATGCTGCCATAGGTCCTGCTTCTCCAAACATCAGAAAATCGATTTGAAATCCATCTGACAAACTTTGCACACCTCTTCCCCCAGCAGCTGTTCTCTTTGTACCCCAAACCCAGTTAAAACACACCAAAAGATCCCCCACGTCTCACAGCCATTTCTGTTGCTGGAGTGAAATGTCTCGGGAAGGTTCCTCCAGGCTGTCTCCTGGGTGGAGAGAGCTGCACGACTGCACAGCCACAGATCCACCTCCGGCCACAGGAGGACAGACTGCAGCGGGTGGTGTCGATGGCACGGGGGTCCAAAACCTCTCTCAGAGCCGTGCTGGCTCTTACCACAACCCACAGCACTCTCAGCCTCTAACAGTTCCTGGCAGACATCAAGGGGGCAAAATCTTAGGGAGTGCAAAGTGTAGTCCTGGGAATGTTGATTTGCTGTTGCTACCCCACCACGGTTTGCATGTGCTTTCTTAAGCTACAGGAGAATACGCTCAAGGAGGAGATGTATTTTAAGTGATGTAGATCTGTAGTGAGTAATATATGTGATTATAGTGGAATAGTTCTATGCTTTTCACTGAATGCATAATCTTAGCACTTAATAACAAACTTCAGTAAGATATTGGTTAATATTATACAGTGTAGCTACTTCTCTAGTTCAGAGAAATTTAAATATTAATTCATTGAGCATCTTACCTGGTTTCAGGTGAGCAAATGGAATTTCACCTGTTAACAGCTCCCAGAGGCACAAAGCATAGCTGAAAACATCGGCTTTTATGGTGTACCTTGTACACTGGGTGAACACCTCAGGGGCCATCCAACGTAGGTTCTGCACATCAGGAAATATCAATAATACATCAGCAGTGTTTACTTCCTCATATATACATCTTTTCCTGTATTTGTATGTTTGTTTTCCTTCCTTTACTTACTTCCTTGCCTCCATTGCCCCATAAAATAACTGGTAAATTTGCCAGGAAAAATTTTCACCTAGCTTGCAAAATCTAGGTAGCATGTTATTGCACATTATACGTAACAGCATTAGTACGGTAGCTGTCTCAACCCCATAAAGCCAGGCTGACCAGGCTTTAAACATGAGAGTAGTGCCAGAATAAAAGCAGAACACCCAGCCTCAAAGTCTGGAGACCACATCATAAGGTCCAAGCATGCCACATCATAATACCAATTAACTTCTACCCCAGCTGGTAGATGGAAAAACTGACAACTGCATTGGGTTGATGCCTTCTCTCTTGGGACCTCACCGCTTTCTGCAGAAGCCCGTTTCTGAGGCTGCTTCACAAGCAACCAGCCTCTCACCGGAGTGATGAGTTCAGGGTGTTTTTGCAGATTCCTTGCGCCTCAGTAACTTAGTCTACATTCTTTCCAAGACAACCCTTCTCAGTGAGACATCATCAAACCCCAGCAGGTCCCAGGTCTGCAGCAGCAGTACTCACTCCTCACACAGTGAGTGTGTATTACAATTTGTTAAAAAGGTGATTGCCAAACCCTGGTTTTAGCATCACCCATCCTATTCCACAATTAGTCATTATGATGATGCAAACTTTCATGACCATGGAGTGACACACGGAATGCATCTGGACTAAAACTTACGAAGACAACAATACTGTCTTGTAAAGCTGACTCTTTGTGAGCAATAGGTTTGCGATGGAGAAAAGAACTCTGAAAGAAAATCAGTGTCGAATAACTAATTCCCTGTTAGAAATAGGAACCACTTGCCAGCAACGTGTGTATGTGAGTGGGGAAGGGTAGATTAAAAAAACGACACTTTACTAAGGATTTTGGGGGCAACAGAGCTCCAAAGACAACCTTATAAAGCATTATTTTCTGTTGTAGATATTATATATTCACTCATCTCTGCTATTAAAGAGGCTTGAAGGAAAAAAAAAACACCCACAGAGAAACACTAAGAGAGATAAAATACTATACCGGTTCATTTTTTCCAAGAAAAGTATTTCTAATGTCATTTTCTCCTAACCTGAGTTTGTCTCTATGTTTTATACTAAACTTGTGGAACAAAACAAGAAACAAACCCCAGGTTGTTTTGTCATATTGTCTTCATCCAGGGATTGCAAAAATCTAGATTCTGAAACAGAAAACAAAAAAAAAATTACTGTCAAGCCAATACAGATACATACCTTATTATACAAAAATCTTAGTAAAAAGTGGTTTTGTTTTGTTTTTTCTTTTAATAACTGTGGGGTTTTGAGAGTCCAGGAGAACTGTGATAGCTGTTTTTCAACAAGGATGTGTACAGACAATGAGGTTTCTGAAACCTGCATGCCAAATTCAGCACTGGCGTAAATCCATAAAGCTCCATCGACATTAATAGCAGTTTACAGCAGCTGAGGATCCAGCTCAGAATTTGTGACCTCATGGTTATTTGTACTGGTTAATATGATTGTATCTAGATTTACAACAAACAGTCACTGGGCTCTGCATTAAGATGCAATCCCACAGAAGCCTCAGTCTTATTTAATGTCAGAAAAGCAGCCCACCCAAAAATGGCAAGATCTTGCATGACTATTGTGGTATATGCTACATTTTGTGATGCAGAAGTAAGTCCCCAAGCAGGACTTAGATGCCTTTGACATATCAGGAGAATACACTTAAGCGCGCATCTCTGTGAATAAGCGTATTGCCAGTAACACTCCGGACAAGCAGCTGCTGCCGTGCGGTCCAAGCCTTGCATTCTCTCCTTGCTTCAGCAGGCTGGATAACGGCAGGTCTGGGTCAGCACCGGCTCCCTCACAGATATGGTCACGCTGCCACCACCCTCCTCCTATGTAAAGCTGATGTTCATGCATCTCTGCTGATCACATCTCTGGGGGTACTGCACCGTGACAATGGCCATGTCTTCAGTCAAGTAGTTCCTGAGGAGGCAGGTCAAACCCAGCTCCCTACACTCCACCCTTGCACCAGCAAGAATGCATTCCCATGGAGCCTGACTGATAAACACCAAGACAACGGACGAAATACGGATTCAGAAAGTATAGCCTAGCCTAATTTTGAACACAAAGTTACTAAAGTCCATAACTGAAATAGCAAGCTACATTCTGCTCTTCTAACGAAAATGAAAGAAAGCAGTCCTATCTCCATGGGGCTTGGCTGCCAACAGGCAGACTTGCACAGTAATGCCATCCTCAGATCCTGAGCACTTGCCATGAAAAAGGAGGGCACATCTTCTATGACAGGCATTTTCACTCAACTTCTTCCTCTAACCTACTGCTAGAACTTACTCAAACGGAGATGCGTCCATCTCACTGTCATCTGGGCTTCCTTCTCAGATAAACAGTGGGGTACTCCACAGCACCTGCTAACTTAGATGAGACAAAACCCAGGGGTATTCTCATCCCCAAAAAGCCTTTTGTGTCCTCTCATAATAACAAAATAAACAGCAACCTCCTCAGCATTTTCTTAGTCAGCACGTTTCATTTTAGAGAATTTGAGGTTAATTTACAAATGTTTCATAAAAATTCCTTACCTCCAAAATCAGCAACAACTGCATGACCATCCTCATACAGAAGAATATTGTGACTGGGGAAAAAAAATATTACAGGTAATTGTTTAATAGTGTCTTAAAGATTGTGAAAATTTTACAATTTTTGGTTCATAGCTAAACTCTTGAGGAGTTCAAATCACCTGCTTAACTAGATAAATGTCCATAAATAAACCACTTTTAGCTACATCTCATATTTATTGTTATAAAGTATACATTAGCTCTGAGAAGGCAAACCCAACAGCTTCATAAATGAGAATGTCAGTTTCTAATCAATACTAGAGCAAAACAATTTCTGTAATCAGTTATAGATCAAGTATAACAGTTTTATTCGATATGTGCACTGAATTGCAGTGACGAAGTGAAAAAGATGATATTTGAATATAAACACAGTGGTGGCCTTTATATAAAATCACGTGGACTGGTTCTTTTCTTTTTTAAGGCTTACATGAGTATAAATTCATAGTGGTAACTCCTAATTTATGCTGATGTATAGAAGGGAAGGAACAGATCTGAAGAGTCCATATAGAATGGATCACTAGAAGCCATAAGAAATCCATTAAGCTGGGGGAAAAAAAATGATGACACAATGGTAAGTCCTATTCAATTTAATAACCACACTTAATAATGTTACTTTCATGAGACAAAGGTACTCTATTTCTTAATTTCTTTCTATTTCTTCTTCTTTTCTTTGTTTATGAAAAGAAGACATGTCCTTCATCCTGTAGCTTATCTCAGCGTCTAGGATGAAAGCTTCTCCTTGCTTGCACTGATGGAGATTTGTCAGTTACTAGAGGTAAGATTTCAGTCCTGCCCTCCATTCGTGTTCCAGTTCTACAGTGTCCCTTTTTATAACGTCTTTGAGAGCTAGTGGAGTACACCTGAAGATGTGTGCTAAGTTACTTTGGACCTGAACTGAGTCTCAAAGTGTCAGATTTCCACCTGCTTAGTAAGTCAGGAGCACTTAGTGATTTTTTACTGTTTCACCTTACTGTCTGTGAAATGCATATTCCTTGTCATTGTTTGATGGGCATAATCCCAAGCATAAAGTATTGTTCATTATTGGACATCAAAAGAACCACATATTGCATTTATCCTTAAAAATTACACTTGCAAAAATTACAGTGCATTTTGACTGTGGTAGTGGAACTTCTTGGTGGCATCTCCTTCCAAAGCTCCCTAGGCAAATTCGTCCATATGAGGAAATTAGCATCCCTGGAGACTGGTGGTTGCAACTGTGAACGGTAGCACGGAAGGATTTGGGCAGTGGCTGGTGCCCTGTGGAGAGTGGAGCCCGCGCTGCTCAGGACTGTGGCCGGAGCTGTGGTTTAACCAAGCAGGATTTTGCGGACAGGAATGCTGTGCAGCCCAACGCTTCCGGGAAATGCTGGAGTTACTGTGCGAGGGCTGCAGAGCTGACCTGTGTCTGTTCCCTGCAGACTGCATTCAAGTTAGAAACAGTGTTGTAAAGACGCCCGTACGTACAGTCCATGGTGTACACCAGGGACACTTTGGATTCTCTGCCTGTCCAGGCACTGCTGAACTCTCTGTCCTCTGAGAATTTAATTTTCTTTTCATGTGATAGTGATGATGTCTAACCCTAAAAGAAGAAGACACTGTGTTCTCCCTGAAGCTATCAATGAACTACAGATACTTGAGCAAGTGACTTCAAGCTCTTGGTTGTCTCCGTGATGAACGTTGTATAGGAAAAGATTCAGAGCTATAGGGCAGTTGGAACTTACTTCCCTCCAAAAAGGATACGGTAAAACTCTTGTTCAGAGATATCTTATTCCTTAATAGTTACTAAAAGGATATTGCCAAGAGCCCAAATAGCTGTAATCTCTTATCTCTGCCATACCCCATAGTTTGAGAGTAAACAAATAGCCATCAAATCAAGCATGCAACATCAGTTTATAACAAATTTAACTTAACCTTCCCAGCTCTGCCTCAGATCTTAGTTATCATTTTGCAATTTCATTAAGAAGAAAAACCCCGAACTGAAAAAAAATAGAAATGAGATTCCGTTTCTTAGTTAAGCAGCAGTTGATAACTGAAATTTACAGAAGAGATTCAAAGTGTATGTCTAATTACAGTCAGGTTTTTATATCATCTTTATCTCTATAGTATACCTCAACTCTGACTATTTCTGTTTCTAAGAGAAACGTGGGAGACTTTCACAGATGATTTTCTATAACCACGTGACAGAACAGACAGCACTCTGCTCCTTGCTGCATCGTTCCTTAAGATCACGTTTACAGGAGAGAGCGGACCCAGTTCTACACTGCTTTTCACAGGAGGGACAACAAACACAGACCTTCACACGCCTCCAACCAGCTGCAGGGCTCACCCTTGGCCATACCCCCCTGCAGCGAGCAGCAGAGGAGCCATTGCCCCCTCCTCTTCCCTGCCATTGCCCCCTCCTCTTCCCTGCCATCGCCCCCTCCTCTTCCCTGCCATCGCCCCCTCCTCTTCCCCGCCGCAGCCTTGGGGCTGCCGTGGGGTGGGGTGGGCATGTGGGGCTGTTCTGCCTTTGCCTCCAGGCTGGGCAGCCCCCAGCTGTGCTGGAGAGCTGCTGTCGGCTTTCTAGAGCTGGCCAAGTGGCTCAAAGGCATTTGGCTCACAAGCAAACTACTTTCAAAAGCTCTGTAAGGTCACGAGAAAGCCAATCGCAAAAATAAATAGATACATATATAAAGAAAAGTAACCAAGAAATGAGAACGGAGTGCTTAGCAGCTCTGCAGTACTTTCTTTGAGGACTTGTGCAATTTCAGATGCTTCTTGCTTCCTCTCCAAGCGGTGAGACATGCAGGTAAAGTCGTCATGATTCAATGCACGCTGGGTTAAAGCGACAGTTCCTCTGAACTCCTCTGAACTTCCGTCTTAGCTGAGGGAGTATTTGTATTGATAATCTTTGCACTGCCTACTCGTTGCTTCAACAAGCAATGCAGTTCCCACCACCACTCATCCCGCTCTCTCCTCTACAGTCTTGTCCCAGTCGAGAAATCTGACTACTAATGAGATCTGCAAGCGAGGACGGTGTCTCTGAGCACAGCCACATCTTGCTCCAGCCGCATGTCTATTAGCTTAGGGAGCATTTTGACTTTTGAAGGTCAGCAGTAGGGCAGGGTAATTCTTGGCAGTGTTTTTGCTTGTTTTTGAGCTCAGATCTAAGGGGCAAATTGCAGCCCATTCACTGCTTTCCGAAATGAGCCTGGAGGGGCTTGCTTGCCAGAGTCTGAATCTTTGGCAAAACAACTTGATGCAGCACTTCATAGCTAACACATGACTTGATTCGGAAGCTTCATCTAGCTTCTTTTGGTGGCAGAAGTGTTAAGAAACAGTTACCTCATTGGTATTCCTATTTCAGCAGTTTGTAGCTCAGTGGCAAACGTAAGTCTGGGCTGAGCTGCGCTTTGCCAAAGGCCAGCCACATGAACAGGAGTTAATAAAAAATCTACCACTTCCTATTTCTACTCCTGGCCTGCCTGTGATATACATAACTATACCTGTTGGTCGTGATGGTTGCATAATCAATGTTAATATATGACTTCAAGACCACAGAATTATTGATAATATTAATTAATCAGATGCAACTAACTAATATTAGTTATTTACTCAGAGTCAGGGTTTTTCTCCAGAATAAACTCAGCAGGAGAAATGACAGACGCCAATTTACAATGTGACATTTAAAACGAGCCTGGATGAGGATTTCAGAAAAAGACAACAGGGAACAAATCTGCAATGGCCTTTAGGGACTACAGCATTGATCTGATCTGAACGTCCATGTAACACAGGACATTCAACTCCCTTAAATTCTTGCATCGGTGTAAGAATTGTGGCTGAACTGGATCATATGTTTCAGAAAAAGAAGATGTGTTCCTCATTGGTGAGGCAGTTACTTTGCTCTGATGTTAAAGGAGCCAAAAGACTGTTTGACTGTACTGGCATAATCTAAACGGTTATGACATAACGCACACTGCTAAAATGTAGCCCTCTCTGGAAAGCTTTTAGCTTGCACGTGCCCAGCACATGCATTAAATTTGCAACTCATCATAAATCTGCAGTTGACATGTCACCACAATGATCTACAAAACAAAATCCCTCTAACTGACCGTGGTCGGAAAGTCTAAAAAGCTCATGCAGAATACATACACAGTCTTTCAGGCGATCTTCTACTTACACCTGTTTTATAAATACTCCAGACATTTTGTATCATATCCTCAAACCCCATTATCTCAACACAGCTACCTAAGAAGAACACAACAGCACAAGAATGACAAGAAGCTCAAGGACTTCTTGCTGATTTTCTGCTACCCACTCAGATTTATCCCTAAGATGCATAGGCATAAGTGTTAGAATTAGTAACAAAAGGACACTGGGGTGGAGACATTTGCAGAAAATTGATAATACACAAACAGAGACTAGGTTAATGTCCCAAGAAAAATTAAGCCTCAAAGGTCTCGGAAATAAACTCATTTAGTAGAGCGGGTTGGGAACTAAGCCTGGGTATTTCTGGAAATTTTCAAGATTGCAACTTTTGATTTTGTCCTGAATTAAGATGGAAAGCAGGCATTTCATAATGTCCTGTGCAAAGAAAATGCCCTTTTTTTCCCTGTAAGTAACTAAATAACCTGACTGAAGTGTTCCATTCTGAATTTATCCTCTAAGCTGGCCTACAGTATAAATTTCAGTAAATCCTAGGAGCCTACATTCTTCAACTATCAAACAACTCCATGCAAAAAGGAAAATTTTGATAATTCCCAGGGATAATTTCCATGAACTTCATTGCTTGCTGAAAACAAAACAAAAACATAGCTTCTCTGATAGAAAATACTTGAGATGGAAAGTTTCGTCAGCTCCACCAAGGTTTATATGCAGACTGGTCACTAGAGGGGGATGCAATGCACAGTTTGTAAGCAGGTCACATTATCTCTTGATTTTTTTTCATTGCGGGTCTCTGTGATATGGATCAATTATACCCTTTGGCAACACTTGTTTTAGCTTAAATGCACATGTTAGTTCTGGAGAGATAATTCAAATTATATTTACTTTGCCAAAAGTATAGAGAAAAAGAGCAAACTGTTACAAAGCAAAGGAAATGTTCGAGTAGGTAATACTTTCTTTTGCCAACTCTGTTATCTTACATAGCACTACAAATTAAGATAGTTTTGTATGTTTCTTGTGCTTGTCAATATGTTGTGGAACTAAACCATTAGGGAGTAATAGCCTTTATCAGGTATACATCCTTTTTTTAATCTTATTTTATTTTTTATGTGCCCAGTCTTTAATGGACCAAAAAAGGAACAAGACAGACAGAAAAAATGGAGAGATCCCTTTTCCCCTCTCATGGTCTCTTAATGCCCAGTGAATGGCAGTGAACATTAAATCAAATCAGTTTCTTTGACATCCTTCGTTACATCTCTCAGAGACAGACAGGTTCCCTGGTCATTTAGGAGACACTGCTGGTTTTACGAGCACTGTGACACTGCAAATACAGCTTAGGGAATCTTCAAAACCTTAATCTTGAAATTCTATCTTTCTCCAGTCCCCATTTCATGGCTTTTGACTGGAGTGTGGAACTTGAAATTAAAGCTGTTGGCAGCAGTCCTTCCTCTTCTGCAGTACTTCTTTACGGAGGGATAGAGAAGCAAAGGATTGAAGCGCTGACAATCAAATGACCAAAATTGAATCTAGTCCAAAATGTCATCTCTTTTGTGTTTTGTAAGGAGCTCAGTCTAATCTGCTAGTAGGTTTTGCCGTATGAAATGAAATACTCTGCCCGAGATAAGGTTTGAAGCCAGCTTTGTATACTATTACTAGATTTTATATAGGCATTTTATTTTGAAGTCAGTCCAACTTTGTGGAAGGTTTTGGACTAGATTATCTTGGAGGTCCCTCCCAACTTAACTATTCTATGATTTTATTAACTGTAGCTTTCCAGTGGCCTCCCTTCAATCTCTCAGCATGCAATCAGCTCTTTATGCAACAAACTACAGAGGGGTTTGCTAAGGGTATTCATTAATTCCCAAGCATTGAGTAAACACCTATATGCATATTTATACACATACGGGCTTTTGCTTCTGTGGATCCTTAAATGCCTTTTGAATGCACTTATTTCCTGCTCCTCTTCTTCTTCGTGCTATACTGAGTATACAAAATGATGTGTCATTTCACTACAATGCTGACACACTTGACAGTATATAGTTATCAGAACTGAAGTGTTCCCTCCCCATATACAAATGAATTTTAGCTACTCATGCTCAGATGTGGCTATAGAAAAAGACTCTTCGTGCCACTGTAGCAACTATGAGCACTTTTGGAGAAGGTAGATAACCAACAACAAAGAACCAGCTTCTCTCTCTCGGTTCTGCAGGCTGGAAATGCCAGGCCAGTGATTTCAGAGGTCTTTCTCAGAACCGAGGGGGTGCATTCAGTGTAACAGAATCTTAGTGCAGTCTGTGCACTACTGCTTGAGATACTGCATAACCACAGTTTTTCTTATGCAACATGAAGACAGTCAGTTGTCTTCTTAGGATTGCAGTATTTTCATATTGCCATCCACCTGAACTACAGGACTTTCACTTGGGAAAACTCCTGGTGCAACTCATGTTCACAAGGTTTGATGGAGTTGTTTATAATTTGGAAAGCTGAACACAAACATGTAACATTTATTTAATATAACAAAATTGAGGTCACTAAGAAGTTAGGAACATTAGCCATACTGACAACGCTATGTGACTTCAAAGTGGAATTAGGGTTTACAGTGGCTAAAAACTAAGATGAGCACCTACACTGTCATCACTAGGACAAAAAATGCAAAGCTTGTCTAAAAAGAGAGAACACAGTGGTTTTGGAGGGCACCTACTTTACCTTAAGAGAATAAAAGTCCTATGAGAGGCCAGTCGATAGATGTTGGTAGATCTAGGGCACTTGCAACTTTTAAAGTGGAGGTAAGCTATGAAAAGATTGATAGATTATCTGTTCCTTAATGTCTTGAATACATAGTGGTGTTCCAGCTGAAATGTGTGCACTAGTCAACCAAAGATATGGCCCACATTACACATACCAGACTCTGAAATGGTTGGTGCTAACAGCAGAGGACTGGGTTTGTTGACTTGCATAATGTCTCACCTTCCTAAGCTGAGGACGACTAAAATGATTCTTTTTGGTTTTATTATCTGCAGAGCAGGATGAAGAAGAGACTGAGCACAGTGTTTGAAAAATACCCCCCATATGACAAAAACTATGTGCTTTCATTCCTGACTGTGGAGAAACAGACTATTTTGAATCTAAGTTTGTTTTCCAGTCTTCAGAATTATTTCAGGTTCGTGTCTTGTTCAACATGACACTCTCAATTGAAGTTTTTTTGGAAAAGAAGCTGAACTGTGAGATATGAGGGTTTGGGAAACCATAGTTTGAGGTCAGTAAATTGCCAAAAATAAGGGTAATAGTTTTCAAGTAAGGATAGCTACTAGTTAGACTAAAAGGTGATCTGATTCACTTCACTCTATTTACAGCTTCTGAGATCCTTTATTCTTAACCTCGCAGTGGATCATTGCAACATCAGCATGAGATTATAGATGGTTGTATCCTGCAATGGGCATTGATTCCAGGGGAATCTATACAGCTCTATACAAAATTCTGATGTGCGACATAGTACTTATTGATTTCATCAGTGTTCAAATCACTTTTCTTATAATATTGACTTTTTTCTGCAAAAGCATATACATGTGAGAACAGTCTTCACATTAAAGCGTTTGGCTTTCAAAACAGTTAAAAACATTTCTGTGCTGCCCTTCCAAACCCTGAGCAGTGTTTCTGAATCACGTTACCAGACTGCATGAGCAGAGAAAGCAGGCTAAAAAACTCATGAGCCAGTACCTGTCCTTTGACTCATGCGCAGGAGTCCCACCGAGCTCCCTGCAAATTGAGGTTTTCAACACCTCTCCTAACTGTGGTCCTTGTTCAGGTGTAGAAATACCGATTTCATAGTTTAACGCAACACATCCTGACTTAAAACCCTTGCTTTGATTCCCTGCTCTCTCTTCTGTTTATAGAAATATAAACCCCAGAAGATTGGTGCACCATCAACATAATTTCTCAAAATGCTGAGATAAGGCCTGAGCTGAGTGATGGTTTCTCAGCTGCGTTCAGGACTCAAGACAGAGGATGTGACTGACTGGGAGATGCCCTGGCAGGGCGGCTCAAGAGGGCCCATGGAGGGAAGCCCTTGGCGGGTGCCTCTGCCAGTCTGCTCCAGAGCAGCGCCTCTCCGGGCAGATGCAGACGGATGTTACTGTCCCGCTGGGAGATGGGCTGGCGCTGGGGCTGTGTGCGTGTCACTGCAATGCTGTGTTCAATACACTCTGCCCTGCCAGCAAGCCGCTTGCCTCAGACACAGCACCACGGGCATTCTTCATTTCCAGCAACCTCAGCGCAGAGACGGAGAAAGTCATGCCTGTCTACACTGGCGGGGAGGCGTGTCTGACGCATTTCCAGAGCAGCTCTTTGCTTTCCTACCATCCATAACAGTCATATTTTCCTCTGGTCAGGACACTGTCTCTCAACCTTCCGTCTCTTCCTTTCCCTCCTGCCTGCTCCCCTGTCTGATCCTGGGATCATACGCTCGCCAGAAGCACAGAGGCTGCTTCTCCTTCATGTGGCTGTAGGGAATGGGATTGCTCCTCTTTATCCTGTTCTACTTTTCTGCCTGCTTCACTAATTTTTATTCCAGGTAGACATGTGGCTGTGACCAAACCTGGAAGACAGCATTTTAATGGGTGGTTGCGCACCCCTTTTCATGTAGGGAGACACAGCAAAAGGAAGAGGAGCCTGTGGCTGACATGAAGACACAGATATGTCGTGGTTGGTTTTTTATGTGTTTGTTTTTGTTTTAAGAGGAAATGCTCCACAGCAAACCTCCTAACATGAAGGATGGGCCAGCTGGGACTCCCATTCACACCGTCCTGAAGTTGGGGCACGCTCTCAAATCTCGATGCGACACAAGGCAGCAGCCTCTCTCCTGGGCCCTTGGCCAGGTGCAGCTCACGAGAAGGGTGATTCCTGGGGAAAATTGGTGGCACCCGGAACAGCGGAGAGCCAGAGAAATCTGGTGCTGCCCAATCAGTGCCACTGAGTAGGGACCTGAAGTCAAAGGTACATACAAGGGATGCTTTCCTCAGCTGTGCCCTCCCCTGCTCCGAAACCCAGCATCCCCAACACTCCCTTCGTCGGGCAGGGAGACACGGGGCTGTCTCGCCCTGGGGAGAAGACACTGGGGTGGCCTGATGAGGCTGCTTGGCTAGAGGGTTCCCCAGGACGGGCAGGGGGCAAGGGGCAAAGATGGGTCTTCTAAATGACCTGAAGACGGTCTGAGAACTGATTTCCTCAGATGATGGAGGTTGAAGCACATTAGTTTTGGTGGGACGTGTGCCTTTCTGAATTGATGATTTTAAAACAACCATTACAAAGGCAGAGGTGGGCAGTACTCTATCAGTCACCACTAAAAGAAGTGAACATACGCTTAGTGAAGAGGGAGCGTGGTTATAGTTCAGGATGTACAGGAGAGCTAACGTTTATTTCTGGGGTCTCTAAAAGGGCTCAATAAAGTCCATTTATTGTGACAGAAAGAAAAACAATGGATCAAAATTCATTATTATGCTAGAAGGATGTCTGGAGATGTAAGCTTTTCTTTCAAACTTTGCAAAAGCTTTAGGGATCTCAGTTTCCTGGGAGAGACTTTGTAGTTAGTATTTAAATGGAAAACAGAAGACAAACTTGTGAAGAACAGACACGGGGAATTAACAAAACTGAAGCTTTGATTATTTTTCTTTGTTTGTTTCTATGTCTGATCAAGACGAAGCACAGCCAGCAGCCGAGTGACAATGTGTGTGTTCTAAACAAAACAGTACATTTACCCCAATTTGGAAAGATCAGCTCAAGTATATCAAGATTTTGTGAAGTCAGTAGCACTGAGGTAGTGATGCAGTGCGATGCAGCACAAATTAGGATTATTTAGAAGGTACCTGTGACACTCTAATCAGCAGGGAAGTATCTACATGCCTAAGAGGAGTTAAAGTGTCTTTAAATGTGAGGGGCTGGGAGAGTGAGAGCCATGCAGCTGTGAGCACCTTTTTGCACCCAGGCTGCCCTGAGCAGGGTCATCTCTGCACAGGGATGTGGTCCCTTGTACTCTGCACAGTGCGACAGCACGAGTCTTTTATCCTAACGGAGCCACAACTTAGGAATCAGCTGTGCTTTTCCAGGCGGCTCAGAAATAGGCTCCCCAAAGTGCGGTGAGTGTCACTTTTTCTAGGAGAAAAAGAAAATCCTGTGTTTTTACACACTAATTCATTTGTTTTTCAAATCACTATGATACTATCACAGAATGCAAATACATATTGCTGCAGGGACAAGACATCTGCCATAGATGCTAGCAACCAGAAAAGCTGAAAAGAGCTGGAATAACATCTCCCCACTTCCACGCTTAACTAGGTCTAGCTGGATATCTGGCTGAAACAGCAAGACACTGTTCAATTACTGTCACGCTTGCTAGAGAAAAGAGGAGGTTCTGTACCTGCTACAGAAACTTGATGAGACAGGAAACCTTTAAAAAAACCTGGAAAAGTGAGCTGTTGCCACATTTGCAATCTTTTACAGCTCTATAAATGTTGGACAGAATCAAGCTTAGGGATAAAGACAAAATACTTGCTATTTAAATGTTTGCTAGTGAAAGACATGTGCTATGTCCAAGATGCAGTACAAGAATATAGATCATGACCATGCAGGCAAAATATCTTTTGCCTATTGCAAGATGTCATTTAGCAGGAAAATTGTATATAGCATCTATTGAAAATTGATTTACTGATTCAAGGAATCTATTGCAATTGATTTAATTCTCAGCAAAGAACACACAAGAGGAAACAGAAAAACACCAGTTGCATGCAACAAACATAGCACAAGGCTTTTAGAAATTAGCATCACAAATGCAGATTTTCAAACAAACTGGGAATGTGGGCAAAGATTCACAAAATGCTATAGCTAGGTCAAAGCTTCCAGTAACTCTGAAGATCAAGGTTTTCATTCGCCAGTCACTATGCCTTCATGGCACATGGTTTTCGAAGGGCTGAGAAAATTACGACATAAATGCGTATGAATGTGGACACAAAAATGCTCACATGATATTTGTCAAAAGGTTGACTGATCCAAGTACATTCAGGAGACTGAAAAGGATATGAAAAAAATAAATGAAAAAGTGTGTAATAGCTTACATGATGAAGGGAAAGTGAAAGTAATATTGATGGTCTCAACAAAAAAGCATAACTTGCCCATATTAGAGCTGTAGATATGAGCAAGAACAGTCAAGTGAAGAACACAAATTTCACCAGATAACAGTTTTTAGGACAGAAAAAATTTAAGCTTTCCCAACCAGGACTCCCACAAATCACTGTTTTCAAGATTTCTAGCTGCACCTAAACCCAAACCTTGGGATAAGAAATTTAATCATAAAAGTGTACTGGGTTCACACAATGTAGCCATGACTCTTTTAGCTTATATTTAATCTGATTTTAGCTCCCATATACACTTTACATCAAAATATTTAAGTGATTTGAGTATGACGTGTGGAATTGTTTTGAGACCCCCATGAGATGTCAAATGAAAATATTAATGAAATGCGAGGCTAAACTAGAGAGACTCTTGAAGGCTGTACCCTGGGTTGAATGTAGGCACATGAATCATACAGAACTATAGACTTTTCTGTGGTCTGGGTTCAAATTTGACCTCTGTCAGTAGGGACAAAAATTATTACCATTTCTCAACATGAATAAAATGTATTGAGCCCTAGCTTCAACTTCAATCTGCTCAAGGATTGTATAGAACTTGAATAAACCCAACTTGACGATACACATAGTCAAGACCTGGGCTGACAGTGTTTGTGGAGAAGCTGAGAAATCAATAAACAGACCGTTTCTGTGCACGGTGTGTGTAAGTCTTTCTGACAAAAAAACGCCGAAATGCCTGTCTTGATGCTGAGTGTATGGATATATCTGAAAGCAGGAGGTAGCCTCTGGAAGGGTTTTGTCAGTCTGATACCACCAGTGAACACTACAGTTACTGATTTTTCTTTTCTAAAGTAAAAAATATAACCCACAGAAATAAGGCTTGGAAGGTACAGCTCAAAACCACTATTATTGCCTCAATGGCACTTGGAAATTTGAAAACCACAGATGAGAAAGGAACTCGTAAGCCTCTGTTTTGAGAAATACAGCAAGATAAATCTGATCTGATCTGAGCTGACAGAAGGTTAATAATGAGTTCAGCAGAATCAGAAATTAATTGTCTTCTGTTAAGGCCACACACAGTTTGAAATGGTGAGACCAAGCATCATTCTCTTCATGAAACCATGGAAGGAAAAAAAACAAGAAAAGAATCAGAAGCGTGTAATCATCCTGGCTTTTACAAAAGCGAGTAGTTCAACGGGCTTTCCGGATGCAAGGGCTTCTCCCTCTCAGGGCAAGAGACAGGCAAAGCACATTCAGAGCGTGTCCCTTTCCCAGAGAACAGGGCCATGAAAAGATCCTTCTACCTTTAACACACTGTGGGTTTAATGAAAGGCAACTGCTATTTTAAGATTTCATAAGATTTGATAACAAAGAGGAGTTGCAGACACCATCCCCATTACCACCAGGCTTCCGTCCTCTCTTTCATCTTTCTCACTAAGCCAGCGCTCAGAAACTTTTACAGATAGTTAGAGCCATCAAAGGAAGGTTAGTCGCTCAAAGGCTTGTTCCAACCATGTTCAGCTGTTAGGGCTTAAATTAAATTGATACTAAAATGGTCTCTTTTTTATTAAAGTGCTATAATCATTGTGGCTACAATCCCTCACCACAGTATAAGTAGCAATAAGCTGATACATGTCAGCATTGCTGATAGCTGTCAGAACTTCTTTTTCCAGAACTGGAAAAGCAAAATAAAACTCCCAATTATTTTCAAAATGGAAGGATAACTCCTTTTCCAGGGTAAAGACATGAAAGATCCGTTTTCTTCTCTGTTCCGTCAAGTCATACTGCAGAATTATTTAATGTATTATGTGCATTGCATTAGATTTCAGAACTCTCAAAGAGCTGTGTGAAAATTTAAGGTAAAAAATTTAAGGCTCCTGTGAAGCCAGTAGCAAAACTTAACACAAGAGGGTCAGAATTTCACTCCTGGTCTTTCTCTTCAGTTGTCATAAAGATCTTCATCGAGTAATTGTGCCTGTGGGCTAACTGGGACTCATGCTGAAAACACGACTTCTGCTCTCACACTAAAAAGTTTCAGAAGCTAAGCTACTCTCGGCACCACACGTCAACCGCACTGATGTCCTTACAGCAAATTGTCTTTTGACCCTCACAAATATGGTCTGGTAAAAGTTCTGTGAGGTGATGGTATGCTTTTTGGCTCTCTAGTGAGATACTGGTTTGGGTTTTCTTTTGTGGAAAACATTT
The DNA here is from genome assembly GCF_030936135.1 of Gavia stellata. NCBI lineage: Eukaryota > Metazoa > Chordata > Aves > Gaviiformes > Gaviidae > Gavia > Gavia stellata. The sequence continues at coordinate 36,488,377 of NC_082603.1, read as the reverse complement.
GAAATCCTTCAGCGCAGAACTTTTTCTAACAGCCAGGAGTGAGAAGGCATAAAGCTGAACCATAAGGTCTGGGTCCTTGCTGTCCTAAACCAGTTCCACAGGCTGCGGCATTCAGACACGGGCTCTTGCCTTGCATCACAATGGGGGCAAGAACTTCAGCTTCAGAAGAAAGCATCTGCCTCTGAGCTCCGCAGATTGGTGGCCCGAGAGGAACCTGCGAAGGGGTGCAGGTATATGAAGGAGACTGAGTGAGAAAACGGAGGATGTGCGACGTCAGAGGCAGTGGGGTGAGAAGGGAACCTTGCCTGTGAGGAGGAGGACAGGTGGTGGACATGGGTGGTATGCAATGGAGAAATGAGTCAAGGACAATGACGGGGAAAAAAAAAGAGGTAGCAAGAAGACGTTCTTCCAGTCTGTCTTTTTTGTAGGTTGAGATCCAGGTTGCTTTCTGCACAGCAAATCATAGTGAATCCACCTTATACTTTAAAAACTGGACACTCACTAATAAGGTCTGGCCTAAACAGCTCTTTTCTGTAACATTTCCAAAAGCCTTTAGGACTGGTGGAGCCATGTCGCTGTTAGCAACGGCTATTTATTTCTTTTGAAAAAGAAACGTTAATGTAGAAAAGCTCTGCTCAGTGCCAAGTTTTCCTCACAATTGAACGTACTGAAAGTTTGCAACATCAGCAGTTTCTCTTTGTTCTTAATCCAGACCTTGTTGTACGAGATGAGCTAAGATCCATTTGCCAAAAGAATAAAGGTATCTAGTTAGAAACTGTTAGCAATCGCGACTTGGACCAAAGCCGCAGAACTGAATGTCCATCTCAACACTCAGGACTTGTAAGGGATGCCTTGTAAAAGCAGAAGAGATGACAGTCAAAGGCAGAAAGCTGTTTGTTCAACGCAGCACACAGCTGGGCTGTGCGAGAGGACAGCCCAGCCATCCCCAGTTCGAACGATGTGCCTTTTGCATTAAAGGGCTAGCAGAGCTAAGAATCATGTTTTCTCTTTAGCAAAAGGAGGCATTTTCATCTAAAATCTCACAGTCCAATAGAGTTAGGGATTTCACCACCCTTCACTGAAATAAGCACATCACGAGACTATTTCCATAGCCAGAACAGCAAGAACAGATTTTCTCTGCACGCACCAAGGACTCGGTGCTTCCACTGAGGTATCACCGAAGAAACGGGATGAGTGCACACACCTGCACGAGATTTTAGCTCTTAGAAGTGATCCAATCAGAGATGCTTTTATTTGTAAGAAATGGGCCAAACAAACCAAGAAACACTCAGATGAAGGCCTGATTATGGGAAAATATTTAAAGCAAAAAAGACACAACAAAGAAAGGAAAGGAAAAGAAGTAATGAAAGGAAGTGACAAGGTGTTATCTGAAAGCATGGTGCTATGCTGAAAATAAGCTGAGAATTCTCAAATGGAAAATTAAAAAAAACGAAACAGATTAAACAAGTATTTGTATCCATCTTTCCAGGACAGTAGAAGAAAGTATTTGTCTGTGTGGAAAATCCAGTCAACAAGGACAGAAACCAATGAACTAGGTGTTCTGCATTTCATCATTTCAGTTATTAAAAAATTAGAGTCTTCATAATGACAAGATGTCAGGACCAACCGTACTCTGCACTGAGGAAAAACAGTGAGACTGGGAGACAGAAACCGAAGAAGCCTTAGCTGACATTACCAAAAGCTGACTTAAGGCAGAATATACCCCTGAAGACTAGAAAACAACAGCATAAGGCACCGGTAACACACCAGGAAATTAGAGCCCAGACGTCTCAATGCCAGTCGTGGGGCGGGCACTTGAAGCTGTAAGGGGATCAAGAGGTGCAACATCTGCCGCACTGAAGCACAGCCTGGTCGGGAGCAGCCGATGGCTGCAGGGGGAATCTCCGCGCCCCACCGATCCCTGGGGTTCCCCGTGGCTGCTGCTGCCGGGGCAGGTGAGGTGCCGCAGAGTGGAGAGCACGGGGCTTTTTGGGGAGCAATTGCTGCCCACCTCGGCTCTGCGGGCGAAGGTGAGAGCTGAGACATCTCTGCCAGCCCGATCACACTGTGGAGAGCCCTAACGCTGCTCAGGAGAAGGATTCCGATGGGATCAGCGCTCACCGGTGTCATTCACAAATGTAGTCAAGAATATACAGTTTGTGCTTTCCCGTCTAAGATTTCCCTGAATTCCTCCCAAATCGCTCAGAACTGGTTACTGCAAAGCTTTGCAGTCTAATCACTTGATAATGAATTGTAACTAGTTCAAAATGTATTAAAGAGAATTTGAATTGCACTTAAGAGTTTAACTGTCCTAATATCTCCTGCTAATTAATGGAACTATTTGAATAAGTGATTTTAATGGACTGTTTCGTTTTGCATTGACTCAGAACATTTTATGGAGCTTAACATCATTGACTAAAAAGTGGGGAACAGACCTTTCTTGTCAACAAAATTTTACTTGTTCATATGAAGATGAAACATTCAATTTTTTTTTTTTTGAGGTTTATTTGATAAGTAGAATTATATTTTAAAAACTTGAAGTCTGAATTAGAGTTAAAAAATTAAAAACCTAGGAAGAATAGAAAAAATAATTTAAAATGTCAAAATGAAGCATTTCAAAGGTCTCTGAAATGGGGGTTCAGGCTTTCTTAGGCTAAGAGAATTTTGATAAGTGACAAGGTTTTTGAAAGTATTTAGTCAATCCAAAGTGCATTTAAAATACTCTTCGACAGACAAATTTTATGTAGCTCTGCTACAGTAAAATTGCAGAATATGGCTTATATTAATATACTTAGATTAACCCTCCATATAGTCATTATACACAGATGAATGTATCATCAGCAATATTCTTCTAAGCATCATACATTTACCATATCCATGCAGAAACACCATATCTGCACATTTAAATAAAGTAATTGGGTATGTAATAGGCAGTGGTTAACAGCAGCCATTTTTATGGGCTTGTAGCAGTTTTAATATGAGGAAATGGATGCACTCATACATTGGAGTAGATGAATAAAGCCAAGTGTGCTAAAATTTGCAGTCAGAGTGTAAAGCAGAATTTGTGCCAATATTGCTAGCCTAGGGCACGTAAATCCCAGAAGACTGGCTTGAAGTGATCTGGTTTGTAGACCGCATTTTTCAGACTAAAATAAAGAAATGTGCAGTTTCTTTTGCATTAGTGATTTGATTTTCTTCTTCAGTCTGCAAAGATATTTTTTCTTTCGTAACCACAAATACAGTTATTCTTTCATTTAAAAAATGACTTCAAGAGCAGATACTCAATTTTGAAAGTACTCTTTTGAACCCAAAGTTCTTGGGCGCTGAGAGAGAATTCAAGACATTATCATTATGTACATGCCTGGCTCTCAAATTTGTCACTATGGGCTACTGCCAGAGGCAGGACACTGAGTTCGGTGGGGTTCAGCTTACACACCTGTGACTGGTCTTATATATACACACACTGTGTCCTCGCTATGCTTCAAATCCCAAGAAACCTCCCGTTTATAAAGGACAAATACCACATTTGAAGTCCCTCCCTTCATAGGTGTCCTTTGTAGGGCTGTCAGTGTAGGCACACTTGGAGCAAGAAAACAGAACTGTCCACGTGTGCAAGCCGTGCTGTTCTCCTGGAGATGCCAACAACAATGTCCAGAAAATTGCTGCTGCCTCATATTTTTTCAGAATTTCATACCAGAACCCTGAACTGGGTATAGTCTCACAATCAGTTTACTTCTTCACCTAGCAAAGGGAAAAACCCCGCTCCTTTTTCCAAAAGAATGAGTGTCTTTTGCAAGGAATCTTTCACTGCAGCTATCAGTGTCACTAGGAAATTAAAACTTACAGCAAGATGCAGGAAAATGTTATTTATTATATCACCACAACTCTATGGGCCTGGTCACTTGAGATATAAACAAAATGAACATTTTTGTAATTTTTTTTTGAAACAAGTAGTTAAGCTAGTGGAAAATGAAGAGTCATATGTCTGATACTGAAGAAAACCCATTTTCGTAGAATCATAGAATCACAGAATGGTTTGGATTGGAAGGGACCTTAAAGATCATCTAGTCCAACCCCCCTGCCATGGGCAGGGACACCTTCCACTTCACCTTGGAACTCACTTCATCCTACTTTTTAAGAATTCTTTCTGTAGCATCTTGCTTGTCAAGGTGCTCATACATATGAAGGAGCTTTTTCCAAGCAAACTACTGCAGCTAAAAAGCGCAATAGCTATTCCGCACTAACTTTCTTCGCTTGGTTGCTCTTCTTTAAATACACCTACAGGTAATTTTGGTTAGTCCTCTTCCAAAGTAGAAGTTAGTGCAGAATGGCTACTGTGAGTGATTTCTGATGTAGACGTAACACAAAAATTCCGCTCACTGGAGAAGATGTTTCCTGCTTCTAACAAAGACTGAACATTGGTGGGCCAGATGCAAGAAAATACTGGTTTTTAGCAGTTGCATCCTTTAATGACAATTACAGTTCAGCAAATGTGACTCATAGTGGTTTGTATAAAAACTGAGGTTTTTCCAATCCAGTTTCATTTCCGGAAGGAAATCTGGATAACCAACTCATGTAGACTCTCTCCTACTTCTTTGCCAGTGGCACTGTTGGCTGACTCCCGGGCTGGGATTTACCTACCATACCTGTATAAGTGTCAGCATTAGGCACTTGGTCTAAACTAGATGGCTACTTTCCTCCCCGTAACAAGCACAGGCTCATCCAAGGTACCTCCCTTTTCAAGACAGGCACCTAAAACGAGCAGGAGGGATTGCCTTCTGGAAGTCTCTCGCATTTCTGCGTTGAACTTAGGGGATCTAGTGACTAGTTTAAATTAGGCACTTAATTCTTGGAGGGGCAAAAGTAGGTGAAATGAATCAATTAATGTTTTGGATTAAAAAAATTATACTGGGGAAATACACTACATCGCATAAATTGTAAAAATGTATGCAACTAGGGTATAAATATTTTGTGAATTTTAGATAAGATATCTGTCAGTGAAATTATTATAAGCATGAAGTTGACTACTGTCTGTCAAGTCATTCAACTAAAACGCATTAAAGCATCCAGTGAATGTGAAAGCATCGTGCCCCAATTCCCCAGTCCAACTGATGCACCTCCAAGCTCCGTCAGTGTTAATGAGATACCGCACAGTTACAAGGGTCTGCAAATACAGATGAGACTGCAGACCATTGCTGTTGTTCTGAGACTTCATATTGCCTGAATTTTTAGGATAAATAAAGAAACTTACCTGTTCAGATCACGATGTATGATTGGTTGTGTGAGATTGTGGAGGTACTCCATGCCTTTGGCAACATCGACAGCAATGATTAATTTAGACTGCAGATCAAGAGTTCTATATTTTGAAAAAAAACCCCAAACATTACTCAAAGTTAATAAACAGACAGAAATTATCTGTAAATTTTTTATATCTGTAAATCATGAAGCCTTTAAAATTGTTTTAAATGTGAAATAATGTTCTATAATCTATGTAATGTAAAGGTATATAATGTAAAATAATGACTAAACAACAATTTTGTGATTACTTATTAATTTCCCTTGTACACCCAATAATCTGAATCAAAGCTAAATTTTTTCTAGTGTGTTCCTTTCTCTATTGTTTTATACTGAAATGAATAACATGTACATCAGCATAGGTTTACTAGTCTTCCGAATTCTGTACCACAAGTCCAAGCAGAGAACGCGCGGAATACCTCTTCTGTTCATGAAGCAGGGAGAAGAGCGATCCTCCAGAAATATACTGAGTGACTATAGCAAACTGACTTGGGTCATCTAAGCAAGCTCCCACAAACTGGATGACACAGGGATGATTCAGTCGGCAGAGAATGGAAACTTCACGGCAGAACATGTCCACATCAGATTTGGAACAGTAGGTATTGGCTCGATAGCTTAGAATTTACAGGAGAGAAAACAGTAAGGCAAAAATACAATACAATATGGGGTTTTTTAATACTTCAAACTAGATCATTGACCAAACAAGATGGAAAAGTCTAATAAACTTACCGTTTGATTGCGACAATTTTATTTCTGCATCGTCCCTTATATACTTTTCCAAAAGACCCTAAAATGGTTTAAAATAAATAAAGCACAAAGGTATTTATTATGAACATCAGACATTTAAAATGGATGCATTCTTATTTCTGGTACCTGAGCCGATAATCTCATGGAACTCTATTTCAGAGAGCTGAAGATGGAAATGTGATGGCAAACCAGCACGGAGGAGAAGAACATCTGCCTTTTCTGCAAAAGAAAACACTTATCCTGTTTGTAAAATGCGGGGTCATGGGAAAGGACAGAACATAAGCATTTAACTTCACAAAACCGTTGCACAGTAAAAGCTGATTTTCCTCCTGTAAACTGGTTGATTGGTAATCCTATTCCCTCTTCTTTCAGTGACCACAGTAAACTCCAATAACAGACAAATACTTGCAATGCTGCAGTTGCCTTGGGCTTTCTTGGCTTTAAAATCTTGATGAACACTGTCCCATAAGCATATTCTGCCTCAATCATGTCATGGTTGCATAAAATTCTTCATACGGAGAATTAGTTCCTTTTTTTCTGTATAGCTAGTGCTCTTTACTGATGCAGGGGATGTTATTCCAGATCTGACTGACTCTTTAGTGACATATGGAGCTAAATTTTGCAGCTTCTTGATCTTTCTGGTTTATTACTATGAAGTTTATCAGAATATTTCTAATTGGAACATTTCAGTGCTGCTATGTAAAGGCTGTAAGGATTTGATTATATCCAGAGTGAATATTTGAGGTGGAAAATTGAAAGCACCATGAAAATTTAAATATTTAAAAGTACAAATATTCATCTGAATGTTTTATCTCTACGTGTTTCAGATTAACACAAATTATTTTTGGACAGAATTTTTCTTGTAAAGATAATCTGGGCATTTTGCAGTGGAATAGAATAAGATATTTGTTTGCATTCATGGATATGTGTGTATTTCATTAGTCCTAATTCACAATCATATCCTTTTCTCCAAAGAAATAAAAATAAATATGTTTTTAAAAGTAAATTAAAATAAGATAAATACAGGAATTATCATGATGCTGAGGAACAAAGCTAAGTATATTGTTTCCTAAAATTATCCTAAGGAAATATAGCTGCTGCTTTTGCATCTCATTACATTTCTCAGCAAAGAAAATTCCAGGAATAATGAATCTTGCGAAGTACATCTAGGCTGACAAACACCTTGGGTAAAAAGACCATAAAAGTTCAAATTTTCCCTTGCCATTGAGAATACCTTTAGTCATGCTTTTAATCTTTCCTAGAGGGGATGGAACTGACACATAGGAACCATCTGAAATAAAAGAACAAAATGAGTTTTATGGGATTCAAAGACAGTATAAGTATCTGCACTGATAAATTAATGCGGCAATGATTGCTTAAGGAATAAAAAATAAAGGGGTGAAAATACACATAAGCACACAAAGACATATGATTGTGACGTTATATTGCTGCATTCTTGACAGCAATTTGTATATAGCTGCACTAACTTCTATAGAACAATATTGACTTTCACTGGTGTTAAAGAAGGCCAGTGTAGCTTTTATATCAGCTAGATTTTGTAAAGCAACTCAGATTAGATTAACAAATTCTGACAGTTGGGCTGCTAGCATATTGCACTGTTTAGTTCACTGACTGGATTTTCCAAAAGACCTCAGCTTTCTCCACGTACCAGAAATGTCATCTCTTGTTTTTCAGCTTAAGGGGGAGCTGAGTTCTTTTAACAACCAGCATTAAAACAACTGTCTGGGTGTATTAATTGCTTGCCAAAATAAATTTCCAATGCATGTATAAACAGTCCCCTAAAGATTTACACGCACTTGAGATCTACTAAACCTAAACCTGGAACAGGTCAAACTATGTAGGAAGCAGATGGATCCTGCTGCTGATGGTAGGGTTCACAGAATCACAGAATCATTAAGGTTGGAAAAGACCTGTAAGATCATCAAGTCCAAGCATCAGTTGGACAGGAGGAACCTGTTTCCATGGCAGGAGGAGTCGATGACCTGGACAAGCTGCAACATATAACATATTCACCCTCTGTAGGCAGCGTTCTCCACACACTGCAAAATGTTCTATTTATCTAACTGCTTCCATTAACATTCTTCTTGGCACTTGTCATTTAGTTGCCGATACAAATGAGTATTTTTGTAGCAAAATGGATAATTAATTCTTCCCAAGGGGGAATTAGATATCCAAAGATATTAAAAAACATGAAAGGGACTGAGTATAGAAATATACTGGATGTCAGCAATCAAAGAAACATCAGAGCTAAACAACACAAAGAGAATAGCTGAATAAGGTATTAAGGATGTAAAAAGGTATGACTAATGATTACTAGGGATTGATCTTCATCTCACAGCTTTCAGCTTTTCTTTCTAGTGAGTAAAACAAAGTGACAACTCTATTTTAAGATAAAGGAAGACTTTTGACATAAATAGAGGGTACCTGGAAAATGGGGATTCTTATGACACTAATTTTCTTTGTGCCAGACAGAACTGATCCAGAGCTCCCTGACGTCTGTGGAACATTCCCAGAGACTTCAGTGGTCTTTGGATCAGACCCTTCAGTTAGAGAATAAAGTGATTTCTCAGACTGTACCTCCTCCAGGTTGTGAGTATTCATTACAGGGTGATTCATCTTGAGGTCTCTTATAATGCTTCAGAAGGGTCACAATGGCATCATGACCTAAGAAAGAAAGAGGAAACATAAGGATCTGCAGGTGAACACAATAGTCTCTTTCTTTTTAAGTGAGCTTGCCAAGCCGCTCTCCATCATTTATCAACAGTCCTGGTTAACAGGGGAGGTCCCAGACGACTGGAGGCTTGCAAACGTGACGCCCATCTACAAGAAGGGCCGGAAGGAGGATCCAGGGAACTACAGGCCTGTCAGCCTGACCTCGGTGCCAGGGAAGATTATGGAGAGGTTCATCTTGAGGGCGCTCACAGGGCACGTGCAGGATGACCAAGGGATCAGGCCCAGTCAGCACGAGTTTATGAAAGGCAGGTCCTGCTTGACTAACCTGGTCTCCTTCTATGACAAAGTGACACGCTTAGTAGATGAGGGAAAGGCTGTGGATGTTGTCTACCTAGACTTTAGTAAAGCCTTCGACACAGTTTCCCACAGCATTCTCCTGGGGAAACTGACTGCTCATGGCTTGGACAGGCGCACTCTTTGCTGGGTAAAAAACTGGCTGGACAGCCGAGTCCAGACAGTCGTGGTGAATGGAGCGAAATCCAGTTGGCAGCCGGTCACAAGCGGAGTCCCCCAGGGCTCAGTTTTGGGCCCAGTCTTGTTTAATATATTTATGGATGATGTGGATGAGGGGATTGAGTGCTCCCTCAGCAAGTTTGCAGATGACACCAAGTTGGGAGGGAGTGTTGATCTGCTGGAGGGCAGGAAGGCTCTGCAGAGGGATCTGGACAGGCTGGATCGATGGGCCCAGGCCAAACATATGAGGTTCAACAAGGCCAAGTGCCGGGTCCTGCACTTGGGTCACAACAACCCCAGGCAACGCTACAGGCTTGGGGATGAGTGGTTGGAAAGCTGCCTGGTGGAGAAGGACCTGGGGGTGTTGATCGACAGCCGGCTGAATATGAGCCCGCAGTGTGCCCAGGTAGCCAAGAAGGCCAACGGCATCCTGGCTTGTATCAGAAATGGTGTGGCCAGCAGGAGCAGGGAGGGGATCGTGCCCCTGTACTCGGTGCTGGTGAGGCCGCACCGCGAATGCTGTGTTCAGTTTTGGGCCCCTCACTACAAGAAGGGCATTGAGGTGCTGGAGCGTGTCCAGAGAAGGGCGACAAAGCACAAGTCTGATGAGGAGCGGCTGAGGGAGCTGGGGTTGTTCAGTCTGGAGAAGAGGAGGCTGAGGGGAGACCTCATCGCTCTCTACAACTCCCTGAAAGGGGGGTTGGTCTCTTCTCCCAAGTGACAAGTGATAGGACAAGAGGAAACGGCCTCAAGTTGCGCCAGGGGAGGTTCAGGCTGGATATTAGGAAAAATTTCTTTCCTGAGAGAGTGGTGAAGCACTGGAAGAGGCTGCCCAGGGAGGTGGTGGAATCACCATTCCTGGAGGGGTTCAAGGAAGGTGTGGACGTGGCACTGCGGGACATGGTTTAGTGGGCATGGTGGGGTTGGGTTGGTGGTTGGACTTGATGATCTGACAGGTCTTTCCAACCTTCATGATTCTGTGATTCTATGATTCTGTGATTTGTACAAAATCAGGGGATTTTTAAAAAAATGCAGAATGTGCCTATAAAACGTGAACAAATATATAGTGGCGCTAATCTGAAACATGCTATGATTCTTAACTACAGAAGTATAGGGAAAAACCTGCCAATAAACCCAAACATGTTGTTTTCAGGAGTCCACCTAATCCTAAAATGTGATACATGGCAACAGAAATAAACCCTGCTACAGAAATCCTAAAATGGAAGTCGACAATAGTCTTCAATAGGCCTTAAAAGGAAACCAGTGCCTGAACACACTTCAGTTCTGGTGTCCTACACTGGACAAAATTTGTCTGCTATATTGCTGTAGACGGTTGCTATACTCATCATTCTCCTTTGCAAGGAACCAGAAGAGAGTGGTATATGCACAACATGCTCACGCACTCAGATCTTTGATGCACAAAGTTCTGTTTGGCAACATTCAAAATTCTTTTCTAAACCATTCTAACATGAATTTTCCCTCAGTAATTTCATACAGAGTATTTTGCCAATATCAGTTTTTTAAAAGGACTTTGAAATCCATAGTTTTACGATATTACAGTAATTCTCATAATAAACGGTACTGCAATGGTTTTGAAAGAGGGAGGAATGTCCCAGAAGTCATGGAGTCAAAAACAGGACAGAAAACTGACACGTTGCTGTACATGTAGGACGGTGTAACAGGAACCATGGAAAATGCCTTGCTTTGATCCATATTTGCAAGAATTTCAAATTACTGACTCTGATTCATCGTTCCTTGTAATGCCTCCTTCAGTAATAAAATTAAAACTCTCATGCACATACCAGAAGGAGAAATAGCCTTTTCTGAACAGGCTGTATGTTTTCTCTTTTAGCAGCATATAAATACTCCTGTCCTTGACTTTGTGTTGAATTAAACTGATGTTTAACAGAGTATCTGAGAAAATAAAGAAAAGGGCTGGTTTTTATAACCCTTCGTGCCAGGAACTGGAAAGCAGATGGTGAGAGCTCTTAGTCTACAGGGACTGAGGGGTTATTTTGTCCTGTTCTCTCCTTCCTGTACTGTTCTCTCCTCCTGTACGATTCCTATGAGTTTTGTAGCAGAAACTGGAAAACTGAAATACCTTTCTCATAAGCCCACATCAAACAGGTCTGCTCATCCTTTTCTCCACTGGACCTGCTGGGATCACAAGCTACCAGATTCATATCAGCTCCATTATCCAGTAAAAACTGTACAAGTCGAATATGACCGTGGTAGCAAGCACAGTGTAATCCTAGAACATCAGAGAAGCATGGTAAATACAACTGTCAGAACATCATGATAGGACTTGCAGCAACAACTATAAAGCACAAATTGATTTCCTCGATAAAGAAATATATTATCAAAAAAATACCTGAGGCAATAGGTGAAAATAAAATATTAACGCTGCAAGAACCAATCTATTGCCTGCTACACAACATGTCAGCATTTACTCTACCACCTGCAAATCACATCTAACAACTTTGTACGTGAGAAAAGCAAGTAGAAACAAAGAAGGCTTTTTTTTTTCGTTGCCTATAGTAGGGACGTGGAGGTGTGCAGACCTTCAGACACCATATCCTATATGCCCGGTGCCCAGCAGAATAATACATGGGCCCAATTCTTAAAACTGCTTGGAAGCCTAACTATGGGAGACTCAGTTTTCGTCAGGTTTTGTTACTCATATACAAGCTAATGAGCCTGGCACATCCTCACTGAACTCTTACCACTTCTATGCCTGCCTGTAAACATATTTCAAAAAAGTTGAGATCTGTCTGAAAGGTAATTGGACGCTGATCATTGAATTACCACGGGAATTACCGTGGAAATCCTGATTGTGGATACGGCTTCCAAATTGCTTGGTGCTGGTATACGCACTCATACACTATAAGGTTAATGATGTTACCTGTATGTCCATCTCTTCCCTGGTGATTGATGCTTACAACATTCTGGTCAAGAAGAAATTTTACAAGTTCTATGTTCTTTCCATAGGTACAAGCACTGCAAAAATAAAGAGAAAAATGATTACTATAGTCCAGAAAAGGACAAACACTTTGGGTAGCCAAAAATTTTAAAAGAATTACCCAGAGATAAAAATATAGTAATAGAATAAAAGATCTTTTAAAATGTGCAAATGCATGATTAGTCCACCAAAGCATGTTCATTTCTGTCATTTCAGAAACATTCTAATTATTCTTGCATAAATTAATTTTGCACAGCTATGTAAAATTAATACAGTCTGTTTTGCAATGTGCCTCTTAAATAACACTTTACAAGCTTAGAGCATCGTGAGCAAACTGCGTTCTGCCACCTCATTTCTAATTCAGACTATCTAGACTCCAGCAGGTTTCTGGGCAGAACAGGCTCTAAACTCAGCTTCCAAACTGGGCAGAAGGAGGAACTGTTATTCATACAGATGTTGACGAACCTGATGCCTTTCCTACCTTTCTCTCTTTAGCTGTCTCTCTCTCTCCCCATTCACTGTCTGGTTCTACCTCTTACTTCATGTCCTCTCCTGTATCTCAAGATACAAACTTAACAACCATGTCAAGCTCAGTGCTTGCTTAGCTCCTCATCTGGCTGCTGGTGAGACATTTGTTATTTTTGTTACTGCATGCATGTGTAAGTGGAACTCTATTGATAGTGGCATTTTAAACATCTCACCTGTGGAAAGCTGTTTCACTGAATATATTTTCTTTAGTGAGACTTTCCGTTCCTGAGAGCTGAATGATTTCCTTGACAACTTCAAACTTCCCATTGTAACACGCACTGAAGATGAAGTCAGTAAAGAGTTGTTAACAATACCAGCTTTCTAATTAGGTGCAAAGCATGTAAAACAGGGCTTCTCCATGTGACTCACAGATGCAGCGGTGTGTCTCCATAGATATTCACCACATGGGGCTGAACTTCAAAGCTGCTCTGGAGTAAGAACTTTACAATTTCATGGTGGCCAAATCGACAGCAGAAGTGCAGAGGAACGTGATCTTCATTGTCCTGAGCATTCACTGCCATTTGACCCAGAAAGAGACCAAAGAAAGTATTTTGTACTTAACATCGCTTGTTTTGGATATGTAGTAATGCTTTATGTGTTGTGCATATACCTTATGAAATCTCCTGCTAAAACATTTATGGTCCTATTTCTTTAAAATCGAAATTTCTATGAGCTTTCATATATCAAAACTACATTACTCAGTGTCATCTGTAGTACACTGTCACGACAATTTTTTGGGCTTTGGATATAATTGCTTTTGTTCAGTAGCAGAAGTATTGAATGTTTTGTGTAGCTTTCCATGAATGAATCACAAGTTATAAATGATCCTTAGAAAGAACAATTGCTGTCAGTGTATTACAGGGTGAAGCAAAAGTAAGATATGTAGTTACTATACGTAAGAAAGCAATCCACTGAGTTATTCCAAATGCATGGAACAATAGTTATTAATTACAAATACTAGGAAGAAACATACTTCATTGTTGCTCTTAGGAGAGGAAAATCCAGCTGGTTTTAAGGTTTATGTTAGCTTCCTTGAGTAGGAGAACCAAGAATTCTTGATATAGTTACACAGTGAAAAAAGAAATTTAAACAAAATAAGAGAGAGACAATAAGGATATATTTTTCATAGTCACTATTAAAATAGAAATACATAAAAGACAAGAAAGGAAGATGAGAATTCATTCAAATTTCTGCATTACCAGTGTTTTCATTTTGCTTAATGTTTCTTTACACATGCAAGGATGTTTATGCATGTGCTTCATATATTTAAGAGGATGGGAGTCTTCTTTGGCATAACATGAAACTATGTAAAAGAATGAGCTAAATTAGAGACATAGCGTGTTATTGTTGGGCAGGAATGGTATTTATCTCTGTTGGTTCAATATAATTTCCCACAGGAAACATACAATGTGCGATACGAAGGTCTTGTTCTGTGTAAGAGATTTGCCCTTCCAGTGCTTTATGTCACAAAATCATGCATTGTGCACGTTGCACACAACTTATGAAAATATATCCAATAAAAGTATTTTTTGCTAAATTTCTGAAGACCAATTCTTGTATCCTTCTACCTGCAAAACCAGTTGCTTTAATCAACACAAACAGCATGAGATTAAAAGCAAAAGAAAACAAACTAATTCATTCTAAATACCTCTCAAATAAGAATATATGCATTAAGGATTTGAATTTGATGTGATTTCTTAAACTCCTGGCTAGCTCATATTCTCGGTCATTTTGGGAGAGATAGTAGGGTTGTTGTAGGATAGACAGTATTAGCAAGCAACAAGGGAATTAAAAAAAATTCGTTGATTCAATTGGCTTTCAGTAAGACCAAGGTTCTTTCTTGAAGATTTGGGTCCCAGTTCAGCAAAGCACTTGGAAACCTATCAGTAAGTGATCTGTTACATCAAAATGTTGTTTCAGTTAGCATGCAGAAGCAGATTCATATTTCTGAAACTATCTAATTTTGACTGCTGTTTTAGTATGGCAAACACTAATATTACACACTTTTTATCATGAACTTGTTTTTTAAAATGATCCAGTAATAGAACAACATAAACCCAACAATTCTTGAGAATAGTTATTATCAAGTGAACAGTGTGAGACTATGGCTGCATGTGTACGAATAACATAAATATGACTGGGAACATTGCTGGCATTGAGGCCAAGATCGCAGAGCTGCTGATATCTGCTGATACTATCAAACTATTTTAAAGGCAGTTGCATGCAATCTGTCTAGTGGGGAGCTGTCCCTGGAAGATCCTTGACCCACAGCTGGGAATTGTTTGAGACTGCCAGTTATCCTGGACCACATCCATGCCAGGGAGCCTTCTGCCTGTTTACAGGATAGGCAATTGCATTCCAGCACCTGGGAACCTTCTTAGGCATGCCTGAAATGGGTATGGATATAGCTTATACATCTCTTTCTTTATCTAGCTAGAAGGAAGCAAGGAGAGGTTGGACAAGGTTCTAGGCAGAGTTCTCCATTGGTACAGAGACATACAAATACTGTTTTTACTATCCGAAAAAGATCTTTATTCAGTTTTAAAAGAGAGCATGTATTTCTGTGATTCTTAATGCATTTCTTTCTATGTTTAAAGATAGAACAATCGTAACTGGTTGACACCATAGCTGATAGAATTGACAAATCCAGTCTACTTTGTACAACATTTAGGTCTCAATTCAGTTTAGCACCAGATCTTTGAGACAGTTTACAAGAAATTAATAGACTACTAAGGAATAATCTGTCCATCAGAGGTGTCTGAACCCCTGTACTACACAGGTTTTAAACACAACTTTGACAAACATCTCTCAGGAACAATTCTTTCCTATAGCTGAGCCTCCTTGGGACAAAGGGTAAACCTTTGAGGTTCTGTCTTCTTTTGGTTTTCTGTGAGTACAGGAACAATGAAAATGAAAATAAATCCCTCTCTTAAAACCTTTCTGAAGTAAAGCTGAATGCTCACAGAAACGGGCAGTCCTTTAAAATGAGCTGAACTTGTACCTTCACTGATGTCTAGTGACAGTTCCAAAGATGAATCCTGTTTCAGGCCAAAAAAAAAGAAAAAAAAGGAATTCCTGTAACTAATATTAAGCTTGTGGCCTGCAAATTTCATTAACCACCCCCACTAACCTTCCAAGCAGTCTTATATTTAAAGGAGTAAAGAAAAGTAAACTGTTTTATTTCTCTGTTCTAAAACAATTCTTCACTTCATAGATTCATGTGACATGTTAGCCTTTATTTTTTATTATGATATAGTACCAGACACAGATTCATTCTGAAGTGCAATAAATAAGAAGGGAATAAATGTCAAAGTTTTATAATAATAAATGTCAGCGTTTTAGAATATGTACCCACAGAATGGCTTGAAGGACATCAGGCGTCTCAGGGCCACGAGCTTCTACAACACAACAAGGTGTAAGGTGGAGCAAGGAAAGAAACATGTATCTTCTTTGTTTATGCAGTTGGAAATGATGTCAAACACTTGCAAGCCATTTCCTTTGCCTCTGGAAGTATATATAACTACAACATGGGATGATGGTTTTTGTTTTAATTGATAGCTTTTTGATTTCTAAATGAAACACAACAGGTAAACTGGAATATTGTCTTAAGAAGAAGTTCAGAGTCAAAACAAAATGAAATTAGTCAAATACACTTTAGAAGAGAGTTATGGCAAAAAAATACATCATATTGATTCAGGAATTACTACAGAAGAGTACAGGAGAGTTCTTCAAATTGAGATTTTAAAGTATTTTTGTATTAAATCAAGGCTAGATAGTACAACTGTCATGGCAGTCAGAGACTGAAAATTCAGGTTGCCTTACAAGTAAACAGTAAAAACGAGCAAATGTGAAGTTCTTGTGTGGAATAAAATGGAGTACTGTAGAAATTTTTTATAGGGCTGAGACATTACTTCAGTAGAAAGTAACATGTGAAACCATTTCTGTAAGTAAAAGGATGAAAAAAGACAGTGTAAGTCTGTTTTAAAAAAATAAGGGAAATTGCCCAAGTCCCAATGAGTGATAACTGTTTAATATTCAGAGAAACTTGATTGAATGTGCCTGGATTTTTAATATCAAACTCTGGTTTTAAATTTAAAATTGATTGTATTTGGCAGAGGTGATAGTGATTTTCAAAGATACTTGGAAAAAGACAAGCTGCAACTCTAAGTAGCTCAGTAGTCCTGAAAGCAGACAAATTTTATTAAAAGACTATAGGAGTTATAAAGACAAAGAATATATTTTATATCATGTGGTCCCTGAAAGAAATATCCGGGACCACCAGTTTGAAGAATAATAAAAATTAGCATTTAGCTTATGCGAAACAAAGGAAATGCTTGTTTCCCGGCCACCAACTAGTTCTCTAAGTTTGTAGATACTCTGTTTCTTAGCTTCCCCATCAGGCTATAAAACAGTTTTTAAAATATGAACTTTTTCTTTCATTTTGAAAGGAACCGTTTTTGAAGTCATGCAAACATCTACATTAGAAGTCCTACTTCTACATCCAAGCATTTGAGAAGCAACTGTTTCCAGGCCCTCCCTGATTTCCAAGAAATGGCACATAAGAAAGAGTGGAACATACTGATAATTCTAAATTACCAGTAATTTTTAAAAAAAGCCCACCCTTCATTCGCCCATTCCTTTTTCTGCTGGAGTGCTGGGACACCAGCAGAAGTGTGGCCATACAATCAGGCCAGCTGATAACACAACAACAGGTGAAAACCACAGCTCTTTGTTTTCAATAATCAAGTTTATCCTCCTTCATGTAAGTGGCAGATGAAACTGAGAAACAACAAATAATTAGATGACTTGGACCTTGGTTCCGAAGTCAGCCCTCCTCAGACCCAAACATGTACCCTTCTGATTACCTAAAGGGCTCAGCAGCTCAACAAGACACCTCTCAAGGTCAAGACCATACCCAGCCCACTGCTAAAACCAGCGAGTCATCTGGATCTAACATGCTGCTGAATATTCATTCTTAGAAACTATATAGAGAAAAGTCAGGTGTGGATGTGAGTGTAGTGAAGCTACAAGAAAAGGAAGAAGGAGACAAAAGGAGTTCAGTCTGATGAAATGAGGAAAGAGAATGGCTGTTTAGGAATACTGATGGTTTCTTGTTGTAATGAACTTCATTTTCTAATTTACTTTAAGAAAAAAACCCTTCTCTTTGTCTTGTTTATTACAATTATCCTAGAAAAAAATCTACCAGGTTACAAGAATGAATCAAAAATTAGGAAGTGATACTTTGTACCCCAATTATTGCTACATCCTACCATTTGGACATTCTAAAACATAAAACTGAATTTCCTGACAGAATAAATAATGTGAATTGGTAGTGATCATATTGACTCAGTAATGCAAAAAATCTCTAGGGGTTTGGAAGGCGTGAAAAAAGAAAGAAGGAAAAAACGTTGCTAAAAATAAAAACAGGAATGAGAAATTCCATACTAAATCAGTTTGAAAAAATCTCAAGATACGTAAGGCACTTTAAGTGACAGCAGCTTTTAACGGCATGCTGGTCTTTGAGATATATTAATGATCTCAAAATGAATTTGGAGCTTAAAGGAATCTGATCAATACCTCCAGAAATGTGCTTGAAAGACCTTATGTGATTTCTGAAAATACACAGAATTTACTTAGTCTTTCCCTACAGTGTGTATGTTAAAACAAATTATGAGATTAGTATCTGGAGAACCAACTGTACTTGTGACATGGTTTTGTAACTTTGTAACTTGGTTTTATATACGTGCATGTGTAAAATATGAACATTTGTGATGATATATACGTGGGCAGTACATTTCTTCTATAGATTTTTCTTATATATTGTGGTTGGGGTGAAGAAGAACTTCGGCTCTAGCTAGAATGCAAATGTTGCTATATTTCAGCAGCGTTCTGACCTTTTCAGTCTGATTCAGTGGTCACTGTTTCTCTTCAGTTGCCATGGCCCCAGAGCTGATCAACAAGTCAGTCAGGTTGCGTTAAAAGAAATAGTTCAAGTCTATGACACCAATTACTGGTCTGCACAGAACACTGCCAAAATTTCTTCAGGTTATTTCACCAATTACTTTCATTCCTAGGCATTTAAGAGTTGTTCCTCTGCTGCTATATTTATACCAAGTTTCAAAGTGTGCTGCTTTGTGAGCAGAAGACTTCTCGCTTTCAGTCTCCTTTTTCTTTTTCCAGTGCTGAAGATACTGATTTTAAAGAAAAGAATCTGAGACAGTGTTCCAGATTCTTTTCCTTTTGGAATAAACTATCTAACTGATAGTGAACCTCCCACTGCCTTGTTATGGTGCGTGAAGGTGTCTTCTTTCCCCCTCTTTATTATAATCATATCAGTTCAGTGCACACATATCGCGACTGAAACATCAAGAGCTCACTATTGAAAAAAGTGCCTACAAATCTGAGTCATGCTGTTTCCCTCCACACTTTTTTTACTGCGCAAGTAGGATGTGTGTACTGCAGGCAAGACTCACAGAGAATATGGTAAATTTATGCCGTTAAAATCTAGCAAAGAAGAGGAAACTGGGGAGAAACCGTGTCCTAGTGCCACTAGCAGAGTAGGAACAGGGGTACATGAATGATGCTGCTTTTGGCACTACTGGGCATAGTGAGTAAGGAAGAAGCCTCATGGGCTCTTGTCCCTGCTTTAACAATTGTTAAGGAATTAGAGTGCTTTACAGAGTCTGCACTGAAGACTGTAGGCTTGAAAACACACAACTTGTGCAAAATGACCACGTGACTGTCCTCTCCTGAAGTCAGCTAAGAGGCGTCAGGGGGGTCTTGGACCAGGTGAGATCAGGAAAGAACTGAGCCCGGCAATTTAACATGCTTTTCAAATGTGGCTGTACAGCATCCCTTTTTAACCTTTCCCTGTTATGCTCTGTTGTTTTTAATTCATGAATAGCTGTGTGCATAGACTGGAACCAGACATCGTATAGGATACTACATCGGGAATCAGCAACTGAAGAATTTTGATAACTTCTTGTTCTTTCTATAACACGCAGGATTCTTGCAGCAAATGCTTTTTTTGTTTGTTTGTTTCTTGTTTTTCCAGTTCTGCTTTTCCAAGATCAAATTGTGATATCCCTAGGCAAAATCCTAAGACCATTAAAATTAAGTTAATCGAAGTTTTGCCATAGACTTCAAGTGGACCAAGATTTTACCTTGTGTATTGTGGCTATAAGTTAACAAGAGAAATGATGTAGTCCAAAGATGTATTAAAGAGCAGTACTTTTGCAAGTAATGCACTGTTCCTTTTCAAAAAACTTTTCTTTCTCTTACTCTGAGGATAAGAAATTAATTTCCAAATAATTTTAATGTTGTTTAGTATGTAAGACTCTCTGCATTAATATTCTTAATATGCGCAAAATTTGACCTCTAAGCTTTAACATTTATAAGACTTTGTAGGATGTGGCCACAAGTGTGTATGCACATGCCCATGATGCAAATGTCACAGCAATGGAAAAGTAAGGCAGGAGCGTGGCATGTTTTGTGCCTTCTACATTGCTGAAACAGCATACGGAGAGGGAAAAAAAGAGTGAGCATAAGAATTCAGCAGTACTACTAGTTGCATGCTAATACTAATTACAGTGGAAAATATTTCAAATTGCAGCACATGCAAAGTATGCAGCACTGAACTGTAATGTTGTAGTCTTCCTGGCATCAGTGTGAGATCACCTGTAAAAAGAATGCACAGATTCCTAACTTTCATAGAACACCAAAAGCATGCTAATAGACTTTTGTACCTGTCCAACCCGTTATGTATCTCTCACACACACTTTCTCTTACAGAAGATGTCCCACAATGAAGCGTATGAAGCTTGTGTAGCATAATGAAGCATGTGCTTAGAAGGTTCCATTTTCTGTGGAATTGCTTGTGAACCATTTGCAATTTCTCATCTGAATTATTTTAAATTACTTGCTGTATAATTTTGACTTTAAATTCTTCATCTGTATCTCATTCACTAGGAGTTCACCATGCATTGAAGTAATTTTGATTGGAGATACCTACCACACAGCCGCGTGTTCTCTGACTGGATAAGTGTCTCAGTAGTAAGCTACCTCTGTATATTAATCTTAATTTTGTCTTCTGCTGCCGTTTTTCACCTCTAACTTATTAATGGAAACAGAACGGAAGTGAGATGACAAACCAAGCATCCTTAAGAAGTAAAGAAAACTCTCCAACTGCTATTTTTTTGTTTCAGTTGCCCAAAGATTATACACAAACACACACAGAGTATATGTTGGGAAGCTAAATTCAAGATTCAAGGCTTGACTCTGTTTATAAAATACAGTGTTAAAGTTGTTTTTTAAAATATCTTTTCTTACCATCAGCTTTGCTTCCCTCTTCCATCAAGAGCTTTGTAATGTTGAGAAAGCCTTTGGCAGAAGCCAAATGGAGAGGCCTGTCTCCAACTTCACCACTTGCATTCACATCAGCTCCGAACTTCAGTAAAAGGTGGGTTACCTAAATATTTCATCAAGGCTAATTAAAATATCATATGAAAATAAATCTTTTTATAAAATCAGATACAATATTGTATTGGGTAATAATATATGTGGACAGCTCTTTAAAGTTGAAACAGGGAGAGGAGAGTCAATAGAAAACTCATTTTTAAGTTACATATCTATAAAAACATTAAAATTCTCAAAAGCAAGTGGTCATTCATTCTCTAAAGTATTATGTATGGTAAAGGGCTAAACACAAGACACATGTACTTGTTTAACTGGCCAGTCAGCATAATAAAACAAATGCCCTCGAAGTCCACAAATGTCAGAGCCTTAGCTTCCTTTCTGAACGGTCTCTCATCACCAGAGCACCATATGCGCTTTTAGCATAATTTCACAAGACTGTGGCTATTTGTTCAGAAGTGGCTTATGGCAAATAAGCAAACTAATCTCTCAGCCCAACACGACAGGAGTTTCTTAATGTTACTGGATGATGAGGCTCATATATATGGAAAGAAGGATCTCAGGAACACATCCATGGTTCACACCCTTGCTGTCACTCAGCCACAGAAGTAGAGCATTTTCAATCATCTGTGCATCTGGACTCTGTTTATTTCAAAAGCTTTTCCTACAACAACTCCTCAATGGGCTTGAAGTAACGTCACTGAAATGACAAATGCACTCTACCTAGAGGTCATCCTTTGAAACTTGAAAATATCCCAGAATACATGCTTTTAGCCAAAGCCATGTATAGGGAATGACTTGCGTAAGCCAAAATAGACCCGTTATTACATTTCACATCAAAGGCCTGTTCAGGGTGGACTGCTAGACTAACCAGGCGCCAATTACACTTCAGTAAAAGCGAGAGACTTGGGAGGTTCGATGCCAGCGTTGGTCAGAACTTCAGATTATGTTTCAATAAGTCTGTGATCTGTGTGGATGAAGCAAGCAGTTGGACTTGACATGTGCACAGTACCTCATGGAAAATCCTGTTCGCAGAATGATAATTTTTTCCGTTAACTTAGAAGCGGCCACAATATAGCTTTTCAAGTCCAAGGAAAACTAATAGAATTCCCATTTAATTATTACTGGGAAGTGATGTTCACTTCCTTGGAGAGGTTTAAGAAAGCTTACTCACATTCCTTATGCAATCTCTGAGATATGGGATGAATAAACATCAACTGAAATATGCCTCTGGCTCCAAGTCTGTTTATAGGTTATCAAAGCTAGCGAGACAATAATTTGTTTCAAGAGGTCTAGAGGGGAAGATACCAATTTTTGCTGGGGTCTAGCACAGAAGATTAAAGTGTAGAAATTTCCTGTTGATATTCAGACTCTTAGAGCAACCAGAGATTGACTTAGAAGTGTAACTTCAGTATGTGAGACCTTTCCATGGTAGGACCCTCTGGAATGTAAAGTAAAAATACCTAACACTAAACCTATAGTTGCCTCAGTGTTCCACTTCTCAGCTTTCTGAAATTCCCCCATTTAGTTACCTGTTCATGGCCATAATATGCAGCAATGTGCAAAGGGGTGAAAAAAATTGCATCCTGAACATTCACATAAGCTCCATGCTGCAAAAGAATATCAACAGCCTAGAAGGAAACAAACAGAATGTATATGTGGTCAGCTAGTAAAACAAGATTTCAAAACCTTACATTACCAGTTTAAAAAAAAGCAAAAAGCCCCAAACAAGCAAGCTATAACGGTGAAGAACTGCGTACAACATGTAAAAGTGATTAACTTACAGTACTTTAACTGAACACTGAATGTCACTGATGCGTTATAAATAAGCCTGAAAACGTGTTTGCCAGTACAAAGACTGATTTATGAAGTAAAAGGCACAGAAATTACTATCTGGAGTTTCTCAGAATAACCTTTAATTTTCTTTTAACCATTATGAACAAAGAGCAGTAAACATATCAGAGTTTTTACAAGTAAAAAAGCCCCCAAAATGAAAGATCCTTTTAAACATAAATGTGTGAAGGTAAATCCTCAAGCATAATTCCCTCAGTGTGTAAAGATTTCTTTGTATTTTAGAAGATAATAGCCCTTTGGCGTCAGTAAATACCCCTAAGTGTTTTCTTTCAAATTTCCACATTTTTGGTCTTTCAGGAGGCCAATGTTTTCCTGGACAGTTATGAATTATCAAACATTTGCTTTCTGAGTAACTGTCAATATAGAAGTCTGAATGAAACCACTTTGGATTATACATTGAAGTCTACGGGCTGCTAATTTTTTTGAAGCACAAGGGAGCCTTTATGCATGCTAAGGGGCTTGTGCCATGGATTATTTGAGTAGTTCTACATATCATTTTGATGAATGCTAATTTTTGAGTCTGATGATGATGAAAGATGCTGGACCGTGAATCACCCACAGTACAGTGCACAACTGGGAAACACCTCCCTGGCAATCAGAAGAAATGACAAGGGGAAATGGCCAGTTTTGATGTTACGCTATTTATACCTGTACCTCCTCACTGAGACTTCCACCGATGATGCCAATTAATGCTAGCTGCGATGACACACATTTCTGTCAACCGTTATCTAAGCTGAGACCACCAAATCATTTCACACATGCAACAATGGGGCCAGTCATTTGAATCCATGTCATTCTCAAGTACTCAGAGAATGAAAACCTGTTACCAAGCAACATTAGTATACAGGGATTATTTCTTTACACAATTCAAACTGAAATAAATTTTTTTCCCATGTGACTGCCTGAATACATTTTCTGTGTAAGGTCCATATTCAAGTGTGTCTATTTACCATTAGTTTTAACAATTTTGCTATCATATCAGCTGTAAGTCCCCCCTGCAAGCAGTGCTGCAGGGCCAATTCTGTCTCTTCAGAACCCAAAGGCTTCAACAGCTCCAGCACATTACAGGAGGCACCTAAGTGTTGCAAGGACTAAGCCCTTCTGTTGAAGACAGGCTGGAGGAGGTGAGGATTGCTGTGTTCCTATTCTTCAGCACCTCTCTGAGTGCAAATGATGGGAAATGATGGCTGTCTGTGCCTGATATTATTTTCCAGAAGCTAGAAGTATCCTGGGAGCATGCTAGGCAGGGACAGATGCAATTCTGATGTGCGTGGGAAAAGCAGTGAGCGTTCTCTGTGAGTTAGATCACAAAGAAGCCCCACTAATGCTGACACTTGTCTTTGGCTGCTGTGGTGATGCTCCAGAGACAGGTGAGTTCCAAGCACGTGGCAAGGGAGAAGGTGAGAGCTGGCAGGAGTGAGAGGACTTCTGAATGAAGGCAATCCTGGTGATGAACAGCATCCCAAGCAGCCATAGCCAGACTCCACGGATGATACAGAATCACATAACCATTGAGGTTGGAAGGGAGCTGTGGAGATTGTCCAGTCCCATGCCCCCACATAAAGCAGCAGCTCCTAGAGCAGGTGTCTCAGGGCCATCTCCAGTCAGGTTTTGAACAGTGTCCAGTCTCTAAGGGTGGAGACTCCACAACCTCCCTGGAAGCCTGTTCCAGTGTTTGAGCACCTTCACAGTAAAAAAGCCTTTTCTTCCATTTAAATGGCATTTTCTGGATGTCAGTTTGTGCCCATTGCCATCCATCCTGTCACTGGGCATCTCTGAGAAGACTCTGGCTCCCTCTTCTTTACTCCCCCCCCCCCCCCCCCCCGAGGTATTTGGACACATTGATAACATCCCAGCAGAGCCTTCTCTGCTCCAGGCTGAACAATCCCAGCTCTGCCAGCTTCTCCTCATATGTCAGATGCTCCAATCCACGAACCATCTTCATAGTCCTTTGCTGGACTCACTCCGGTATGTCCGTGTCTCTCTTCTCTGGGAACCCAACACTGGGCACAGTACTCCAGGTGCCGCCTCACCAGTACTGAGCAGGGGGGAATAATCACCTCCCTCAACCTCCTGGCAGTACTCTTCCTAATGCAGCTCGGGATGTCTTTTACTGCAAGGGCACACTGCTAATTCATATTCAACTTGTTGTCAACCAGAACTCCTAGGTCCATTTCTGCAAAGCTGCCTTCCAGCTGGTGAGTCCGCAGGGAAAGTAAAGCTCACACTTGAAAGAAATAGAGACAAGGAATCATAGTAACATTTGGGTTGGAAGGGTCCTCCAAAGGTGTCTAGTCCACCCTCCTGACCAAAGCAAGGACTAATTTCAAAGATCAGGTTGCTCAGGGCCTTGTCGAGTTGAATTTTGATTATTCCCAAGGATGGAGGTTCTGCATCCTCTCTAGAAAGCTTTCAGTACTGCATCACTCTCACCGTGATCCCCCCGCCCAGAATTTCCCTTGCTAAATCTCATGTGCATTGACATCCTTTTGCTGTGCATCCTTTTGCTCTGGATCTCAAAGAAGAGCTTGACTCCATTAAAAAATCTTATGAAAGATCCCCTGAGATCTGCCTACCCTTATATCAGCTGAAGAACAGCTCAGTAACAGCCCCCCATTGTGCATCCCATGTCCAGACACTTTTCAGTATACTAATAGCTTGCTGGTCCAGAGGTGGGGAACACAGAGCCAGTTAGTGTCTGATTTAATGGCTTGGTGACTTTCGAGCGATTCATCTTAGACATTTTTCAGCAAACTACTATCATAAAATTGATGTCGTAACTGTTGGCTCTGAAAAGAGATGTCTGGACCTGTAGCTTGTACAAGAATTTGGTTGAAACTTCTTTGGATAGGTTTGGTTTTCATTTAGGCATGCAACTGTGAGGCTGTAACACACTCAGGGATGTGACCACAACTCCAATTCTCCGTAGTCTCTTTGGAAGCTGGAATTCAAAGTGTAGATTCATCTACAAGCTTCAAGGTGTATCTTCAAGATGAAGAAACTGTGTTGAGCAATGTGGATCCACCTCTGCTGATAAACATAAAACTGGATGAATTTTGACACATCTTTGCAGGCTGTAGAAATGGCAACCATGCTAGCTACTTTGTGATGTCCTGATAAAAAGAATTTTGTGAGTCATATTAAGCAAACTCCACTCAACTGTAAATGACAAGAGGGGTACAGAGACAATCTTGATAGTTTCACAGACAAGTTATCTTTCTAAGAAAGACGAATGGAATCTTAGAAAACACTGAAGGTTGTCACAGGCGTTACAAGTAGGTGGGTGTGCTGGAGTGATGTGTGAGGATAAAATTACTTCGAAAGTAAGGGGAAAACTTCTGATGCAAAAAGAGCTTTAAGTTCTTATAGAAAGACCAAAAAAAGACTTTTATCCTTTTATTTATAGACAGACTATGTCTAAAGGTGCAGCTCCTAACCTACGGGAAATTTTCAAGCTGCAGAGAAAGCAGCTCTTGCTGACTGCATTGAGTGTTGCAAGGGGTCAACAGAACTGAAAACTGCAATGATCAGCTAAGGTCTGTAGTCAACATCATAACCCAGAGGGAAGGGAAGGTAAGGTAAGGGAAGGGAAGGCAAGGCAAGGCAAGGCAAGGCAAGGCAAGGCAAGGCAAGGCAAGGCAAGGCAAGGGGAAAGGAGAGGGGAGGAGAGGGGAGGAGTGGAGAGGAGAGGGGAGGAGAGATCTTTAACCTCTCAGTGCCTCAATGTCACTGGGTACAGTCAGCACAGATTTACCAAGGGTAAGTCTTGCCTGACCAACCTGATTGTCCTCTATGATAAAATGACCGGATTTTTGGGTGAGGGGAGAACAGTGGATACCATTTACTTTGACTTCAGCATGATTTTCAACACTGTCTCCTGAATATTCTTGTAGCAAAGCTGAGACCTTATGGTCTGGATGGGTGCAAAACTCGGCAGGTGAAAAAGTTGTTAGTTGATGGGGGTTGGAGCGTAGGAGTTAAAAAAGTTGTACTCTACCTCAAGGCTGGTATCATGTTGAGTACTACAGGGGTCTATACTGGGACCTGTCCTGTTTAATAGCTTTAGCAATGGTCCTGGAGGCAGCAGTGGAGTGCACTCTTGTCATGTTAGCAGAGAACATCAAATTATGTCCTCAGTACACTTGAGGGTGGGGCTGCCATCCAGAGAGACCCAGACAGCCGGAGGAATGGACCAACACGAGCCATACGAAGTTCAGCAACGACAAACACAAAATCCTCTACTGTCACAGCCTGGCCGGGGAGCAGCTCTGCTGGAAAGGACCTCGGGACCCTGGTCAACAGCAGGCTCAACTTGAGCCAGCTGGGCGGTCTGGCCGCAAAGGCGGCCGGCAGCTTCCCGGGCTGGGTTCACAGAGGCACAGCCCGTAGAATGAGGGAAACAACTGCTCCCCTTTTCCTCACATAACCAATTTTTAATTCAAAATGATACTTTGCATCTAATTTACCTTGTAATTTTTCTTAAAATTCTCTTATGAAAGGTTGATTCAGAAGCTTTTTGAACATTCAAGTCAATTATGTTAACTTCAAAGACAATTAATTAAGCCACTCTGAAGGTCAGAAGGAGTCAACAAAATAAAACATAAGACAGACTATATAAGGCCTTTGTCTTTTGGACAAAGGCAAGGGATAAGAAATCCTCTAAGAAAATAAAATCAATGATTATTGACTTTTTAGCAGGTAAAATTTAAATGAGAAGACAACTTCAACAATCAAGGCCTTTACACCAGTGCTAGCCTCTGTACAGACTTACACTAAAATATCTAAAGAATCTATCATGATTTTCAGAGTTCCTTTATCAATTAAGCTATTAAAATTAAAATATGATTAGTGGCAAGCATTTGCCTAATTCCCTCCAATTTAGCAAATGTAGATATGAGCAGCCATGTCCTGCAAAGTGTCTTTGCATTAATTTATTACAACTCCTAATTCTCCATGTATCTGTAAGAATTTTAGAACAAACTCTATCAGACTGAATGAAGAAACTGCTAAAGAGGGTTCTGAATGTTTTAAATACAACTTGCTGATGAATGTACAATTAATTGTCTTTCTTAGGAAAAAGTCTACTGAAATATTTAATATATGCTCTTCTGTAAGACGTGAGGACAGACATCAGACCAGCAATAAGCTTTTGCAGGTTCTTTTCTCTTAGCTGTTTCAATCAGATGAAACACAGGTCACAGATAAATCATTAATGAAAGATGCAGGTACTGGTGTCTTGAAATATAAAGCTCTCCTCAGGATTGCTTTTGCTACTAAAAGATAACTGTTCTGGGCGAAGAGATCGCTGTAAATTTAACAATACCATAGTTTAAAAATGTTGCATTTATTTTGACTTCTTCTAGCTTAAAAATGGGTCACACATAAATTTTCTGCACAGGACATTCTTGGGGAGAAAGCACAACCAGACCACAGTGTTGTCAAGGTTTGTCACAGTTTGCAGACAAGTTAGCTCTTCAGGGTAGTGTAAGCTGCTTTACTGAGCCACAACTCAATGCTTTTTCACTTGTGTTTACCAAACACCTCGTGCTCCCATTCGTGGGCTGTAAAAGGCTTCCTTCGCTTTATTCAATTTGGACAGTTTGTCGGTAGCTATTAAAAATAGCTATTGAATTAAAAACTCGTGAGTTCCAGCCCTCTTTGTCACTGCTTGGATCCTCAGACAGGCAAACTCAGAGGATCTTTGATTCACCATTATCTTGCAGCTTGTGTAGTCTCGTATATTGATGCCATGTGAATACCATTTCTGCATTCCTGGTTCTAGAATGATTCTGAAAAGGTCTGAGAAATTGGTGTCAGGTAAAACAAAGGGCTAGGAAGATGCAGCATTAGCATAAAATGCAGGGAATGAAAGAAGAAAATGGAGACTTTGTGAACCATTTAAATAGGCTCACATAAATTTAATTTTTCAAGGCTTCTTAAATCATTTGAACATACTCCTATTACTAGTAAAATTCCAGTGAAGACAGGAGGTGACAAACATGCTGATGTAACATATGACTTGTAAATGAAAAGGGATTTATTACTGTAGAGAATCTATAAGATGGGACTAACTCCTTTTTCCTCAAAAGATCCTTGCTACAAACACATTCACACTTCAGTCTCAGGTGTGCAGGTTGCAAAAATTAAGTAGCACTGGTTCATCCCGCCTGCAACCCTCAGGCCAGTTCACACATCCATAGATGTTGTAATCTCAGAATGACAACTTTAATTTACAAAATGAAATAGGCAATGATACTGGTTTTCCAGCATGGTAATACTGGACAACACATAAATGTGTATGAGGCACATGCATTATTTATTTAGCGATGACCTACCTGGGCTGGAAACATTTAACCTCTTCAAAAGAGCAGACTCGAGAGATTTATTAACTTTATTCGGTGATGTTTCTGGTATGGTCATCAGCTTATTTTGTAATTTTTCATTAATTTTTCATTCTTCTCATTGAGAATTGCAATTTCCATTAATAGATAAAATAAGCAAACAGCATAGTTTTGGTGAAGTAAAATATGGCACTAAATCATAGAGCAGATGAAATATTTATACACCACAATGGCTCAAATGAGTTGGAACATCTAATTGATGTTGACAGCCTTCAGTATCCTAATTTCAGAGAACCGATCACTCTAGTGGTTTCAGGTGTGGTGATGGAGCAAAAGCCATAGACTGACTCCTCAGGGAAATGAGGAACAAAGCAATTTTTTCCCCAGTTCTCTCTATCTGTCTCTTAAACATAGTCAGTCCTCTTCCATAGTAAAAGACTATGTTGCATAGACTGATGTGTACACCTCTGCTATTTAGTTATTTAACGTTATAAATAATTATTTATCTTATTGGAGTTAGGGAGATGACAAAAAATCTTTTTTCTCTTTCTTAAATTTATTCTATTTTTAGGGGGGTTGAAAAAATTATTCTGTATTTCCAAGAATATTAATGAAATTGCGGACAAAATAAGCTATTTAATCTAGCAGAGGAGATTCTCAGCTGACTGAAAATTTCAAAGGTATGTAAAGAAGGAAAGAAAAAGCCTGCACTTGGACTACAAATCTTCAGTCCCCAGACCAGCAGGTGAACCAAATACAGAGTCCTGCTGCATTTATGGAGAATACTTCTGAAAAAGATCTGATCATTCCCAAGGAAGAAATAAGGGGCTTCTCAAAACAATAAGTTATTTCTTATCATGTTAATGGTCTTATCCTTGTTGGATTCTGAGCACCCTCATTTTTCAATAATCTCAGCAGGAGCTAAAGACGTGAGAGAAATAGCAGGCCTTCCTTTGACATCTGCAGGACAAGGCCCAGACATTTTAAACATTACTTGAAACCCCAATGCGCAGAGGAGTACAGAGAGGAGTGAATTTTTAAGTCTAAGATGCACAACCGAATTCACAGCTTAAAGGTAAGTATTAATATCATCTATAATTCCTCCTTTGTACTTAGTTGTTTTTTCTTGCATTCCTTGCTGATTATCTCTCTCTAAAGAATTTCGAGGTTTCTGTCTCCATAAATTAGTCCAGCACGCTGTATAAGTTAAAACTTTCAGTCAAGCAGAGGACAAAATCTTTGCTTTCTTAATGGACCCGAAGGAGATAAAAAACGAAGTACCTGAATTAATGAGTACGTTTACAGTCATAAACCCTTCATCACCAAGGTAATTTTGCACACCCAGTACTTTAAGAGATTAAAAAAATAAATAAATTACACTGAGTGAGCTGTTGCCAGGGTGACAGAAATGAGATGATGTGTGAAATGACTGAACTGAGGTGGTAAATGACAAGAAAACAGATTCACGACTGACAGCGTGTCTAGAAAGGGAAGGGCCTGATTATAGGTATCTAGGGAATCTCATCCCTCGCTTCCTTCCTCTACTCCCCATAGTGATAAGTCTCCAGCCCATAGGAGACTAATCAATATGGAAGTTTGAGATTGATGCTAGTCTTACCCTGACAACAGTTTTCTCTGCACTAACCCGAAGTATAAAACAGCTCCAAACTGAGAACCTCTGTCCCTTTCTGAAGTGAAAATCACAGAGCGGTGAAGCAGGGCCCGTG
This sequence comes from Gavia stellata, assembly GCF_030936135.1. Taxonomy (NCBI): domain Eukaryota; kingdom Metazoa; phylum Chordata; class Aves; order Gaviiformes; family Gaviidae; genus Gavia; species Gavia stellata. The sequence goes on along the minus strand of NC_082603.1, from coordinate 36,457,308 downwards.
ACACCTAGAAGAGGGAATAAAACTCTTTCACTGTGCTTCCTTCACACTCAGAAAGACAGTATTTGGAAGCCTCGCTCCATATCCAGGTCCAGAAATCCTGACATGCGTGAGTGAGTGTGTTTCATCATGTATCTATTGGTTACCACTTCTGATATTTAGAAAACAACGATGCCATTTATTGCCAAGACTTTAAAGACATTTATATAAAGGCAAGAGATGTACAAACAGATCTATGTCCTTTCTGGATGCTTGTTCAATGTAAAAATATATGCACAGTTGTGGTTTTCCCAAAATGTACAAAAAATTAAATAAAGTTGAGCTGTACTAAGCCAGTTCTGAGTTTTGTTTTGAAAGGCATCAATCTAAAATAAAATGACCTGCTAATATTAGCACTCACTTATGCACACTTATTTCCTGCACAGACAAGGAGAAGCCTACCTTATGATGACCGGCGATTGTGGCAATGTGAAGGGCTGTCAAAGCTCCATACCCGACTTGCTGAATGTCAGCTCCACCATGCAGCAGCGCTGTTAACAGTTCTGCATTGTCCTGAAAGGGACGCATTTAAAACATGTTATTTCTGGGACACAGCTCGAACAATCACAGGGAGGGAGCCAAAGAGAGCTGTGTATGTCTAGGCCTCCTCAGCTATTACACCGCTGCATTTCAAGAAAAGGGACTGACCATGACCCCAGGAGCACGAGTGTGCAGGGAACGGAGTGGAGGGAAGCTTTGTCCTGGGCACCAGAAGCCTCTTTTGCTATACGAAAGCCTGCCTCTTTAAAAACAGTCTCTATTCTGATTTTATGATGTCTTTAAAGATGTCTCAGTCTCCAAGCCATTATTAAATGCTCACACAAACTGGTTAAATGTCAAAACACTACAGTACCTAACATAGAAGAAGGGCACCTGAGGAGTTCCCAGGATGAATATATAGCATGCATGCCAAATTCTGAACTGTGAGCTTATTTTTCATATTGTTTCACATCTTTCCTGTTATATACACAATTTTTGCTATGACTTCTTCCAGGTATAACAGCAATGGCCACTATCAAATGATAGTAATAAAAATAAAGTTGAGAAACACATCGAGAGTCATAATGCTCAGGCAATATGACCATTAATAAATTCTCCTTTACAAATAGTGAAATTAAACACAGAGAAGTGAAATGAGTTGTTCGGGGGCAGTGGCAGAACTCGCAGGAGAAACCAGGCCATCTTTCCCACCATCACTTGTTCTCACTGCACCAACTAGAGCTATCATAATTTTCACTTCTTGGAGATGTGCCTTCCATCATCCAGCCCAGAGTTGAGCCTTCTCCAATTAATTTTCATTGTTTCCTAAGAAGAAATGCACACAACACAGGGGCAAGTGATGCTAAAGGCTCCAAACTTCCTCATTGCTCTCCACCTCTTCAGAGAAGACACTAAAAGAAGGGCAAGAATGAATCTATGCCAGAGAAGCAACAGTTAAAATATGTCTGTGAAAGCATAACATTTGTTCATACTGAAACGGTTTTCCTATTTTCAGGAAATATAAGGAATTTTTCTTTGATAATAATGGACAGTAGAAGTTTATGTCACTTTTCCTATCAAGTAGTTTTATACCCTGAAGCATGGTACTTGGTTGCATAATGGTTTGGATATTATGCAGCCTGGGAAGACAGGCTGAGTTTGAAGTATCTTGAAACGTTCTGTTCTAATTAGTGACTCAGTCCAGTTCACTATTATGAGATGCCACAAAATATTCAGATTATAGACGAGAAGTAGTTAAGGAGTTCCACAAGAAGTTGCCCTGTCTCAATATACATTGCTTTATTGTTTCTGAGGAATCTCTAGGCTCCTTTATATTTTACTTAGAAAAGAACTATAATACAACACAAGCTGTCATTGGGTAACTCATGGTAAATCTCGAAGTCTTAAAATGTCACTTATGGGAGAAATGTTACATTGCATTTTATTTTACATCCCAAAATTCACACTAGTTTGCTTAGCTTTGCGCAACCTGGAAAATATATTGGATATTGTATCACATGACTTGAGTGATTAAATAAGTTGCTGATACAGTTTTTTGCCTAAGTGGATACGAGACATTTATAAATTTTACAGTGCAGTGAAAACAGACAAAACAAGATTTGATAGCAAAATGAAAACTATTCCCAAGTAATGAGAACATCCCAGAAATCTGTTATAAAACTCCTATTAAATGAAGGAATTTTTTTCAACTAAATTATTAATTGGAAACCATTCACTGACATTGACATTGAAGAAAGGCAGAGAAACTCTTCTAGGCAATTGGCTAATTATGCAACATTGCGCATGGGGGAAAGTTTCTTTTACGATTGCTGTAAACCATCACTTCATCCCATGATGTATAAGATTTGATTATTGCCATCATTTTATAGCTTACATATCTAATTGGTACCAGTGGTTGTAAAATTAAACTAACACAGGAATTACAAGACATAATACAAGATATAGCAAGCGCTCGTATTATAGTAACTAGGAGAGGTAGCTTATGGTGCAAATATAAAGAGTTAAGCCATGGAGCTGCAGAGCATAAGGCATCCACAACATCCACAGCATCAAAACTTTTAGGTATATGGCTCCATGATTGAGTCTTCAGCCTATTTAATGACCACCTCTCTACACACACCTGGGGCAAGTTCAGAGTTCCAGTGGTGGGATTCACGAAATCCAGCCTTTGGAGCAGGGAATTGGCCTAGCTTGTCCATAGCAAACATTGGAAATAGGGCGGTGTCTTTCTTCCCATCTTCAGACAAAATTACAAAAGCTGCTGCTTGCATCTCTTCTTTCTTTCTACTCCTACTCCCCTCTACAATAGCTAAAACATTGCTACATTGGGGGTTCAGTGTCTTCCTCGCACAAATAATCCTCATGACTGTGTGCCACGTGTCCCAGGCTATACTGTCATGACTCAACCTATATTAGGTTTTCCCTTCACTCTCCCTGTTCTAATGACCCTCCCGTTCATTTCCATGGGGAAGCTGATTGCATGCTCACTCCAGGACAGCCATAGCCTGCTGATTGGCAATATGAGTTTGGGTTCTCTCCAAGACTGTGGTCTTCTCTCTGGGCAAATACTATAATTATCAGATTATTACATAATAGAAGGCAAACCATCTCTTCTTCCACAGGTGAGATTTTGGAGGAGAATGACTGTGACTGTGATGATTCCTGCTGTATTTGGAATTGGGTATTTGGATTAAAGACCATCTACCACATCTGTGTCCTCTTGCAACAGAGTGAGGAACACCACTTATGGATCAAGAGTGGCACACAGGTGCCAACCTACTTAACCTTCTATCAGCTTTGAACATGCAGCAAATCAGAATGGTATCTGCCATGAGAGCTTTGCAGAAGAAAGAGGCTGTTATGGTCTTGTGGCACCTATGGGACATATAAGGATTAAACATTACACTGTAGGATATAAACTCCTGAATTTGATCTGAGTTCTCTCTAAAAAGCTAAGTGCTTTTGGGGCTAGTCTATACATGGATTACATTTCTAAGATGCTACACCTCAAAATAAGAATCATAACAATTCTTTAGGAAAATGCTGGCTTTGTCCACTTTATCCCTTGCTACGGTCATTGTTGAGTCTTAAAAGATAAATATAACAGTGAAGAAAACTAGTATTGAAGCTGAATGTGGAACTTGAGGAGGAACAACAAAAAAGAAGAAAAAAGAAAGAAGTTGTAAAATAAAGTCCTTTGCGAGTGTTTCTATTAATAGCTATAATAATGAAAAGAACATTCCTCTACCTTGAGTTGCACTGCATGATTTAATCAATATTTCTAAAGCTATATCATATCCTTGTGGATGACACTGCAGAAGCACATGCTGATTTCCTGTGCATGGGCTCTTTCTAGGTGATTTTCTTATGCACTGTAAATGTGAAATTTGTATTTTCACCAGAACTCGCAACTAGAGAGTTCAACTAGATAGTTCAGACAAATAAGCTGCTCAGTTCTGATTTCTTTTCATCAGTTCTATTCAAAATAATTTACCTTATAAGCTGCCAAGTGCAGAGCTGTAAATCCATTTCTTGTTAATCTGGACGGGCGCAGTCCTTTTAGCATAAGAGTTCTAATATGTGATTTGTTACCTTTAGGATGAAAATTAGAAAACAAAGGCATTTACAGAAAAGAACATGCAGAACAAGTAAGCAACTTCTGTGTGAGTTTGAAAGCCAAGAGAAATAGATAGCTCATCTGCTGATCTGAGGCAAGTCATAAAATATATCTTGTGAAGTTGTGAAGGCTCAAAATGGAATTAGGCACCATCTCCTTATCCATTTGGACAGTTGCAGACCTGGCCGTGTACTGGCTCACTGGTTGTTCATACTTTAATAAGAATTTGTTAAGTATAGTTGAACTTCTAAAGAAGCAAACTCCTCTTTTAACATCCAGACCATGCTGCAAAGAACTCTATAAACTAGCAGATGCTTCCAGAATCTCTGGTTTCTCAGACTTTTAACTTTTTTGTCCTTTCAGAACAGAAGCGCTGCTCTCCCCCTCTACACATTATTACAGGGACAGTCACTTTGAAGGATGCTAATGAATGTCAGGATGTCAGCATGGGCGAGTAGCTTTACTCCTACCTTTCTCATCCACAGTGATGATCTCAAAAATGTATCTGCCTTCTGAATACTTATGACAGTAATCAAGGACAGAATCACAGAATCATTAAAGTTGGAAAAGACCTGTCAGATCATCAAGTCCAACCATCAACTAACCCCACCATGCCCACTAAACCATGTCCTGCAGTGCCACGTCCACACCTTCCTTGAACACCTCCAGCGATGGTGACTCCACCACTTCCCTGGGCAGCCTCTTCCAATGTCTGACAACCCTTTCAGTGAAGAAGCTTTTCCTAATATCCAGTCTGAATCTCCCCTGGTGCAACTTGTGGCCATTTCCTCTAGTCCTGTCACTAGTCACTTGGGAGAAGAGACCAGCACCCACCTCCCCACAACCCCCTTTCAGGGAGTTGTAGAGAGCGATGAGGTCTCCCCTCAGCCTCCTCTTCTCCAGACTGAACAACCCCAGCTCCCTCAGCCGCTCCCCATCAGACTTGTGCTCCAGACCCCTCACCAGCTCCGTCGCCCTTCTCTGGACACGCTCCAGCACCTCAATGTCCTTCTTGGAGTGAGGGGCCCAACACTGAACACAGCATTCGAGGTGCGGCCTCACCAGTGCCGAGTACAGGGGCACGATCCCCTCCCTACTCCTGTGGCCACACTGTTTCTGATATAGAAGGACAATGTCCTTCAAGTGTTCACACACCATACCTAATTAACTAACATTGTATGTTTTCTTAAACTTCCTCTCTGCAATCCCACCAATTGCTCTAATGTTACTAGGTACTGATGTCATCTTAGGATGTGATCTTGCACATTCTGAAATTGAGAGTAGAGATCCACTTGGTTTTCAGCAGTGCAGGATCAGGTCCTCCTTCATGGTAGCATCTAAGATTGAGCAAATTATTCATACATGTTATTATTAAGTAGTTGGCAGAGCTGAAACCTTAGGGTAAAATTCTCTTTGCCTCTCTTAGCTCATTTCTGCTGAAAATTGTATAAGTGTAAAGTGTGTGCATGAACTAATGACTCAGTCACTACGTGGATAACAGAGCAGGAATGTGGATCGGAGTGGAGAATTCCGCAATTAGTGTGTTGTTATGATCATCTCAGAAGACATCTTACCCTCTTTTCTTGTGTACTCTGATTTGGTACCTGCAAAAATCCTGTCAGCTGACACTTTTTGCTAAAGTATTTGAGTTATTCTTCTTTTAATCACTATGAAATAAAACACAGGTATTTTCATTATACTAGAAAAATAGATGTTGTATGAAGGGCAAAGTATTGCTAAAACTAAGTCCCTATCCTGAAGTCTATACCATGTACAGAATTCAGAAACGTACAGCAATGCTACACGATGAGTATGGATTGACTAACTCATATAGCAAGTAATTTTGAATTAGTTGAACACCTGTAGTAAAACATGCTACATTATCAACCAAAACTTTTCTTGGACTGGAGAATCAGCCATAACGGGGTTCAGTGTAACTTGATTCAGCCCCCTTGGCAACAGAGTTTAGAGTAAAGTTTATAGATGCTTACACAACTGTCAACAAGGACAACACAGAAAGAAATTAACTGAAAAGATAATATTCCTGACAGTTATTAGTCAGAACAAATCAGCAGCCATGTAAATAAAATGTTAAAAGAACATGATATTTCAAATACGTACCCCCACATATGCAACATAAATGAAGAAGAGAGAGCCCATTTTCTGTGCGGTAATTTAAATTGACTTTGCAGAAGGCTTCATCAGAGCTGAAAAAAGAGATGATTACTGTTTTCATCCTTTAGCACAGTTTCTTTCATTTGGAAAAAAATTGAAAGACAAATCTCAATATAATTTTTTTGAGACACAGGGCTAAATGTATACCAGTTTACACTCTAAATCTAGAAATACTTTACTGATATTGAGTGAGTAGTCCAGATTTATTGTTTTCTGAAAAATCCTGCTATTCAGTCACATCATCCATATTCTAAAATCAGCTAAATTAGAGAAAAAAAGAGGAAAGACACTTTAGGAATAGAAATAATCCCCACAAAACTAGTTTCTTTATTAATGCAATAATAACTAAGAAATATTTTAAAAATCTATGTATTTGTTCTAAAATGATGAGCAGGACATGCACAGGACTAGAGGCAAACAAGCCAAGTCAAAAGAATAACCAGAAAAAGCCTTTCAGAAAGTAAGTTTATGTTCCCCAAATAAGATCATAGAAACACTATACAACCAATACACGGAAACATCTCTGTGAAAACACTACAGAAGCACATACGCGGAAGGAAGGCAGCCAAAGCTCAGACAAAAGTTTCACCATGATTAGTGGAAAAATGTTTCTAAAGCATTTTGAGGAATGAAGTAGTCTTTCCAGAAGTTACATTTCTGGCTGAGGATTTGCGGTTCTAATGGCACACTAAGTCCTAAGGAGACCTGTGAGTGCCTGAGGTCTGAGAGGACAGGACAGGAGGGGCTGGAGCGAGGCAGGGGCGAAGTCGTGCCAGGACGGGACTCTCACCTTTGCTCAAAACACCCATTACTGACAGTTACTTTAAGGCATCAGAAGGAACACGGACCTTGTAATGCTCAGCAGACTGGTGTGATTTTATAGCTCTGTTTTTCTGCTTTGGTTTATTGCACTGGAATGTGATGCATTAAAATAGATTTAAAAAATAATATATAGAACATCATTTTGACTTCCCATTAACTTGTAGTCATGTATTTTTGGTTTTGATATAAACAGTCAAAATATTACAGTTTGTACTCACATCCTACTAAGGAAAGGCATGCTTGCACTTAAAATTCTCAGACAACTAAATGTCACTCACATATTGTGACACTGACAGAATGAAGCTCAATTTAATGTTTAATTTTCTTCCACATTTTTGGTACAGTGTCACATTTTTATATAGCTTAATGGTGTCATAGTGCTTTCTAGGCCACACAAGGATGAAATGAATAATTAAAATGAAGTAATTATTATTAGTACATTTCTAATATAATAACTCCTAAATAGGATCCATACCAAGTATGACTCATTAAAAAAGACATTCAGAATTTGTATTTCATGTTTTATTCTTTTTTAGCAAAAAAATAGAACATACATAAAAATGTTACAACCTAAGCATTTTTATAGTTCATTAATTTCCATTCTCCTTTTCCTGTCATACAACACCTGTCAAAGCTCAAAAATAAAGTACTTCATAAAATAAAGCTAGAAAAGCTGGCAGTAAACAGAATGGATAGTAACCTAAAGATGCTTCCCATTTTACAAAGAAAGATGAACAGTATCTTTGTATAAGATCGTGGACAACGCGACTGGACATCTTTATTTCACATAGTTAATGCCCATTATATGATAAGAGAGTGGTAACCTCGCCATAGCTAGACTTATACCCACCTCTGATTATAAGTCCTATCTAACTGTGCATTACAGCTTTACTGGAAAAACTCCTGAATGCCTGAAGTGTCACATTTATTTTTTGAACAGTGAAGGGAGTTTCTGAAAGGTGTGAAGGAAAATGATCACTCCAATATTACTTACAGATTGATAAATGATTACCATACTCGAAAGTTTTAGCTTTAGTCGTTGAGCCTCGTGGATTTCCTTTAGCACAGATCAATTTGTTACTGCTCTGTCAAACATTCTAAGTAAATACATTTGTTGAAAATTGAATATATGTAACAATTAATATTTTTGTGGAGAACGCCTATTTCGGCCTGTCAATAGAAGTTTGGGGGTTTTCCCATTCAGTATCAGTATATTAACGATGATGGTTTAGCAGAACACTTAGATTTGTATATCTATAAACCCACCCCGAGTGAGTAGCACTGTTAAACATATTTAACAGGATTACAATTAAAAATAAGGTTTTAACACTTCTCTTTCCTTTTAAAATGTAAACCTACGCAAAGCTCCCCTTAGCAAGATGACCCCTGTTAAGCCAGGTGACACTTAGGCCTCTTCTTTCAATACATACTTCAATAATTTATTCTTTAAATAGAATTTAAAAGGCAGACAAAGCCAGACACTTGTCTTTGCTTCTGTTCTCTTAGTTAAGTCTAACCTAAAAGAAATTCTGCTTGGTCAATGTGTGTTATCATTCTAAACCCGGAATAAAACCTGTATTTCCATATTCTTTTTCATGAAGCATGACAAAATTAAGTTGGAAATGTTAAACCACTGCATTTTTCTGGGTTTTATTTTGGAAGAACCCATATTAACTTCCAGAGTTTGGAAGCTACTTTTCCCCTTTGGTGGAGTGGTTTGTGAGCTATTAAATTGCGAAGTGACACATTCTAACCCCCAGAAGCTGTAGTCTGGGCTCTGTGTGGTCTTTAGAGGGCAGGCTCCAGCGCCGGAGCTCCTCCGCGCTGGGGCATCCGGAGCCATGATCCCTGCAGTCACTGAGGGACTGGGCGGAATGCGGGGCACCCACACTGCAGCCCAGGAGCAGTGTGCCTCCAGGAACCTCCCTCCACCAAAGAAAATGGTGGTGGGAACTACAGACGTACAAAGCGTGCTGGTAAGTGAATAATTCAGCGATTCTAACTCAAATGAAATGAAATTGTAATTAAATATTAAATACGTAAAACTTAAATCATTTCCTTGTGAGAAATGTTGACTTCTTTCCTTGTGAAAACTAGCTTTTTGGAAAATACTGTTTCTGTCGGAAAGACCCCTTTGATAGTAACTCCTGACTGACTGTTGTCGACACTGAGTGTTTCATAATGCCCACAAACTGCGTGATTTGAAAAGGCTACGGGCCTGATAAAAATAGAGCATAGCATGTATTTATAAACGCAAAAATTGGGCTTATTTTGCCAAAACTGTGTGCTTCAGTGAGCTCAATTCTTACACCAGTCTAGATTTTCACACGTATTCCTTCGGAGGGTATCACGTGTTAAGGAAGCTCATTTTTCTAAGTCATAATTGTAAACCGCTTTTGCATGGAACATTTTTTCACACATTATAGTCACATTTACCTTTGTTTGGTAGATGTGCCCTTCATCTACCACTTCCACTTTACTAATGCGGAAAATGTTTTGCTCAGTAAAAATAAAACCTCACTCTTCAAATATGTTTTAACTTCGCGTAATTCTTCTCTAACATACTGTGATTAACGGTAGTGATACAAGGCTCATCTATTCTTCAGGTTTTCCTGCAGGGGCAACTGAGGGAAAAATAAATTCCACATTCTGGGAAACAAGTCCTTTTGGTTGACTTGTCTTTGCTGTACCCCGTTGGGTGTGCATGGATGTACGACCACAGGTAGCGATGCACTGCGATGACTGCTCGGGGGAGTGGATTGCTTTGTTTGAAGGACGAATTCTGCAAGTCTCAGAATCACACAATATTATTGTGCTGTAAATGCATGTCTCCTGCTTCAATTTTCGTCTTTAGAGTTACATTAAAAATTCACATTCCTAGCACTTAATGTGTTGTTAAGAATCCAGGTTTTACCATTTTAGCCTTATAATTACATTTTCCTCTTCTCCCAGTTTGAAAAATAATAATAAAAAGTTTCAGTTTGTTTTCTTAATGCTATTCAATTTTAATATGATTTGAATTCTTACGAACTGGCAAGATTTTAATGTTTTTGTGGGAAAATTTTGCAAGAAACCTTTTATATTTTAAAAGCTGCACTTAAAAGGCCTATACTGAAAAGGAAAACTAACTCAAATGACTACACTCAGGGCCCAGTGTTATCTAGATCTCCTCTTAATTCCTTTCTTAAGACTTAACTGCATGTTTTAGGGAAAGAAAATTCTGGCTGTTTATTTTTAGGGTGGTCTGTTTAGCAAACCATTTCACTAATAGCTCTGAGATACAGGAATAAAATCGGGACAACTTTTACCCAAAAAGTGACAGGTGCTGTGCTTCTTACAAATTTACTTCTCACTCGTGCAACTGTTGTTTCCCTTTCTGTGGCACTGGACAATTACCCACTGACGTGTGCATGTGTTTCCTAAGTGTAAAACGGGGATGCTGACAGTTCTTTCCTCTGCTAGGCTTTGTCGCTTTTGTCCTATTTATGTTCCAAATCTCTCAGAGCAGGGACTTTCACAGCTACTTATTGCATTTCCATCAGGCAAATTACCTTCTTTGCCTTAGCTTCCAACAACCATCCAGTTTCTCAGTCCTAACCTTTTTAATAAATGGTTTTGTTGTAATAATGGGAGAAAAACCTATTAATTCCTCTGGTACTTCGGAGATGAGAAGTCTTCCAAAAATAGCCACTGCTACTGTAGGAAAGCTTTTCCTATAGTCAAGACTGACTTCTTACACAGGCCAGATCTGCATTTTGGATACTCAGAAAATCTGACTGATTTCATCACTCCTGGGTGAAGGCAGCTTTTGGAACTGAAATCACTGGCTGATTCCTCAAGCCCGACAAAAAAAAAAAAGCCTTTCCAATGCACTGTACCCAGTATTGATAATTCCCACTCTTCCCGTGGAAAAGAGCAGTGCTCTTTGCCTAAGAAGCAGAGTTTGGCTGACATCTTAATGAGACTTACATGGGGCAGTAATACAGACTGATAACCTGAACGGCCAAAGGTCTGCTAACCTTAAAGCTAATAGTTTATTTTTTCTTATGCCTAATGCAGGAATTAAGCACTTTCACCATGTACTCTGTTGTCTTGCTTACCTAAAATAGAGTACTCTGGCTCCAATTTGTTAAGATAATTTGTTTTACTGCTAAACAGGCTTAAAATGAGGCAAATACCGAAGTACCTTGCTGGATGATGGCCAAAGTGGTCAGCATATTGCAGTGAAAGCCCAGTGTCGTCTTTCACTTAAGGGGCTCAAACAGTGATAATTATGTTAGCTGAAAGTAAGCATGATGTATAATTTACATGCCCTGTTTGGCTTTTTTGAGCTTGTGGTTTATTTCTGACTAGAATCCCCTATTTTTTCAAGTGGTTTTGATGTCCAGAATGATTTACCTGATCATTTTCTTAACTTATTCACAGTCAATGAGCTGGGTGTTTTGTCTATTCGAGCTTTTCAGATAATGAACATGCAAGTATGTTATTTGGTTGTGTGAACTTGTTTGTTAGCATGTGCTGTCCTGAGAAAGTGATTATAATAATGAATTAGTAATCCACTTCCAGAACATAACCTGCTTTTGTGGTTGCTTAGAATTTGTTACTTCATCAGTATTCTTGTCTGAAGCAACACGTTAGCAAAACTGAAAAGTACACAACAAAATTAAACATCCCATTAAAGCTAATTAATTTACAAAAGTATATAGGTGTTTGTTATAAAATTTTGGCATTAGTAATTAACAGCCACTAATTCTGGTACTATGCTGTGGGAATCTGGCCCAGAACTGTAATGACATATTGCCAAAAATAGACATTAAATAACATGCATTCCATACGTGAGAAACTCCTTCCATAAGAAAAAAACTGAAGCTGAAAATACTGTTTAATAGCAGATACTCATTTGAAAGAAATTCATAAACAGGTTGTTGGAATATTTTACCTAAAAACGTGCTTCAGCTCCCCCAGCTCCTTTTCTTTGATTTGCAGGTCATCTTCTAATCGTTCTATGATTATAGCATACGATTCACTAACTTTCTTCTTCCATTCATCTAACAACAAAAAAACCCTGATTCACAAAACACTTCAAAACATATAAAAAACAGGAACTCAAATCATAATATGCCAGTAACCAAAGCACTTGATTTTTAAACATCCAGTTGTACATTGTTTCATATAGTTTTCTATTGAAGTATGAAAGTTTAAAATATTACAGCTATTAAACCGTTCTTGCTGCAACCAATATAGACACATATATACTGATTTCATAGACAACTAATACATATGAATCGTTACAAAAAATATTTTTAACTTGAACAAGAGAAAACTTAACCCTTAGGTTGCATTTGTTAGCTCTTATTTCCTAAATCTTAGCATAGACACACAGCACAAAAAGGTTGGAAGTTTAAAGGTTTTCTAATGAAGTACGAGTTAAATCAGCATAACAATCTAAGTTATTATGATCTTCTACGATTGCACAAAGAAATTTAGTTTACTAGTTTTTTGTCTTCTTCTACAGACTGTATATGCAATTTGGGTTAAGCCATTCTTCTTGTAAGCCACGAATAATACAATACCTTATCCTTGAAACCAAGAGTAAATTAGCAGTGAGCTATTTCCTGAAATATCATTTGCTTTTTGTAGATGGAGGTATGATATACTGGATTTAAAAAAGCAACATTAATTACCAGTGCAAGTTTGGGTTGGTCTAGATTTATAATTTCCCATTTGTCCAATATATCTTCTTTGTTTCAGCAAAGTTCTTGCAGTAATATGATTCCTTGTTCAAGAGCAGTGACAGTCCTACTGAAAAATACTTTTGATAGTCTCTGGCTAAAAATAAACCCTGTGCCAAATGGAATGTCATGCAACAATGACATGGAGCAAAACAGCCTGTGCTGTCAACTGTAAAAAAAAAATACAGGTACCCAATCAGCTTACTTCAAAATCTACTGTCTATTTCAACAGAAACATTGGCTTTCATCTGTTGAATACCTGAAACTGGTGGGAAGTGGGTAAGTTGGCAGCTTGGTACTGATTTTGTAGAGAGCAAGGCATTTAAGAAGCTGAATCCCAAGCATACTTTCAGGATCTCCGAGGAGTGCTGGGGGTCGCCAGTTTGGAGAGGCCGGAGATGATCTCAACTCACAACGTTAAAGCGTATCCTAACGTAGCGGGTGGCTTTGTAGCATCCGGGTGTTTTAGTTACGAAGTGCAAGTTGTGTCGCACCAGAGAGCACTGACGTGTTGCGGTTTGGTAACATTTGTACATGCTATTATGCCAAGGAGGTCTCACTGAATTAGGCCAGGACGTGAGCTGGCTGTCAGGAGGTTGGCACGCTTACCCGGGGCTCTTCTGTGGGCACACACAGAACCAGCACTGAGATCGCCCTCCTCGCACCAACAGGCAGCAGCAGCAGCTCGGCCGGCTAAGCCGGGCTGGTCGCCGCTTACAGACGTGCAAAGAAGGGAGGAGACTCTTGAGGTCGTTTTGCTGCTGTTCCTGCTCTAGGTAGAATTTCTCCAGAAACGAACGGAACACAATCAAGCTCCTTTGTTTGTGTTCCAAGCAGACCATGTACGAGCCAGCTGAGGGCCAGGATGCTGTGCTCGGTCTAATTTGTCCTGTGCGTTAGCATTTTAGCTTGGACCCAATGTCACAGTAATGCGGTAAAAACCTTGTTGCCACAGCTAGCTGGAAGGGTGCACTGAGTAAAGTGGGCTCTGTGTGTGCACATATATGCAACTAAACCATGACAAAATTAATCTAGACTGTGTGCACAGATGCATTCCTGTAAGTGTCTGTGCTTGAGAACTGTGAAAAATTGGTTAATAGCAAAATAACACTGCTTCTCACTTGCACAGACTGAACCTCCTCAGTCATCTGGTTAGCTCATCTATTGTCTACCCTTTTCATATCCATTTTCCCGTGTTTTCTATCAAATGGAACTACTTTGCACATATTTTCCCAGCCAATTATGGGATTCACGTTGGTTTCTGTATGTGTCTCTTTTCCTCCTTTTATTGTTTTTTTAATTTATTTGATAGACATATACTCATATGTGTATAAATATACACACATACACATTTATATATTTATATATTTTATAGAAATATATTTTTTTTTATAAAAATATATATATGTATATATTTAAAGTGTGTTGATTGACCTTGGCAGCTGTTCTATGTACAAGTTCTTATTTTTCTCAGTTTAGGATTTCAGGCAAGAAGTTATGTAAACATAATACACATACATAAAGTCTTCAACACACTGCATCCCATGGTAAACAAACTTGCACTCCTGTGATAGTTCCTGACACAGCACGATCTCGTCCATTTGTTTGCACTGATTTACACATAAAACCAAGGATGTATTTCAGAAGACTTTGAACTGCTTTGACAACATGCCCTGTGATACTCAACCAAATATTTGCAAAAAGGCACCAGCCTTGTAACTGATCCTCCACATCTCGTTGCCAAGCAACTGGAAGAGCTGGAAGTGCAGCACGGAGAGGGGTATCTCCTCTCCCACTGCTTTTATTAGCTGAGCGCTGTTTGTTTTTCTTTGAATGTCTAAAATGCAGCCGTAGCTTTGCTACAAGTGTTTTGGCCATCTCTCCCACCCGCTAGAGAGTACTGGGGTAAAAAGGCCTGCCAGGACACCTCCGCTTCAGCACACACCTCCCTCGGCAGCTTGGACTACGTCAGGAGCTCGGCAATGGACGCATTTTGTCTTTTTTTAGCAGCGGAGCTTTCTGAACGTTTTCTGATCCATTCATGCAGGAGAGTGTTGATCGTATCAGGGCTTTTACCTTTGATTGTCAAATGAGGTAGAGCAGCCTTTTTCTTCGTAAGCCGTGCTTTTAGGAGCTGCTCTGAAAGAAGGGCCTGCAGCTGGACGAGACGGGGCTTCCTGCCGCTGACACGGGGTGTCGCAGTGGCGGTCGTGGCCACCACGGCAGCGCAGTGCTTGTGCAAGTATTTGCGGTCCCGCAGCATTTACGCAGCCTCTGCTGTGGATATTGCCTGCTCAGTCCTATCAGTTCTCAGGCATCTGAGACTCAGCCTTCTCCTTTCCACCCCACATGTGTATGCAGCACCGCATTACGGCCTCTGCTCCACGCCGCCTGCGCCAGCTGCATGGCCGCAGAGCAGCAAGGAAGCTGCACCGTCGCCCATCACCTGGAGCGTCTCCCCCTCACGCCACCCAGCCTCCAGCCACCTCCCCTCACCGCGTGGCAGCCCTCAGCGCCGCCTCGCGCCCCAGGGACACAGAAGATACTGGGAGCGTGCGCCGTGGTGCCTTTGCCTGCCCTCAGCAAACCTCCTCTGCCGCCGCTGCTCTGAAGGCAGCTCAGGTTTGTTCAGGGGAGCCGCAAGCACCTCCCGGCTGCAGCGGAGACCAGCTGGCGGGCAGCCGCCTCCTGGGACAGTACGTCTTGCGCGGATCGTTCGCACGGCATCTCAAAGGCAGGAGATACGTGCCTTATGTTTCACTTTTCCACTACTGTGTCACGCGATCTGGGTAAAAGCACTTCAGTTTTCACCGGAGCGATAACAAAACCTGTAATAATATTGTCCTTTTTTGCAAAAGCCTTGAGATGGATGAAAGAAACTCTTATGATCAAGGCTGTAAAAATGCAACCCTCTCCCCTCCGAGCCCCTGAACGTACCAGGACGGACCCTGCGGCTTGATTTCCACATGCTTCTCTGTCCTCACCGGGCTTATCCCCGCGGAGCAGCTGAGGCCGATACCAACGCTGCCCGCTCAGCCTGGGCTGGCGGAGGGGGAGCCGGGGCACCGCAGAGGAGTCGACAGTACCCTGACCGTGGTGGGAGACTCGCCGTGGTGGTGACTTAGCTGCTCCACGCATGTAAGGACTTCAGAAGGGCTCACCTTCAGCCTGCTGTCACGCAGGGGCTTGGATGGGCAGTACAATCCAAACGGGAAGTTTGTCAGTTTAGGTAAAAATCACGGGATAGCCTGAAGGAGACCCGGGAAGCTCCCCCTTTTCTGTCTGGCTTTGGTGCTGCAGCTCCCGCTGCCGCCGGGGGAAATCCCAGGGCTGTTGTCAGCCCAGCGAGGGGCTGTGCCGGCCCCACGTGCCACGGGCAGCGCCT
Source organism: Gavia stellata (assembly GCF_030936135.1). Taxonomy (NCBI): domain Eukaryota; kingdom Metazoa; phylum Chordata; class Aves; order Gaviiformes; family Gaviidae; genus Gavia; species Gavia stellata. The sequence goes on along the minus strand of NC_082603.1, from coordinate 36,441,041 downwards.
CCGTCCCGCTCCCGCGGGAGCCTGCAGGGAGGAAAGGAGGGAAAAGGCTTTCACCAGCAGCTAAAGGAGAAGCAAGGCGCAGCGAGCTGAAGCAAGGACCGTAAAGGTGAGGTGAAGAGTGGCGAGGCGAGGCGCGCTCAGGCGAGGCACAGCAGCACTGGGGCGAGGTGTGTAAGCTGAGGAGAGGCGCCGTGAGCGGAGGAGAGGCGAGGCGCACAGCAGCGAGGTGAGATACGTGGAGGGATGATATGAGGCGAGCCACAGGGCAGAGAGGTGAGGAGTGGAGAGACAAGGTGAGGTGAGGAGAGGCCTGGTGAGACACAGGGAGGCAAGAAGAGGTGCGTTGAGATGGTGTGAGGCAAGGTGCAGCGCAATGAGGCACAGCGACAGAGGGAGAGGTGCGGCGGCACCGTGAGGTGAGGCATGGCGATGGGAGGAGAGGCATGGCGATGGGAGGAGAGGCATGGCGATGGGAGGAGAGGCATGGTGACGGGAGGAGAGGCATGGCGATGGGAGGAGAGGCATGGTGACGGGAGGAGAGGTGCAGCACCGTGAGGTGAGGCATGGTGACGGGAGGAGAAGTGCAGCGCGGTGAGGTGAGGCACGATGACAGGAGGAGAGGTGCAGTGCGGTGAGGTGAGGCACAGCGATGGGAGGCAAGGTGAGGCTCCCGTACTGTGGCTGTGACAGGGGTGGGATCCAGCAGCTCTAAGAGCAGCTACAAGCTTAGTGAAAAATCGCTTGGTGAAGTGGGACGCTCCAGCAGCAGTGAGGTGAGGGGTGATTACTCAGAGCAGGGAGCAAAATGCCAGGAAAACGCAATCTGGAATGGGCAAAATAGGTTTTGGCACTCCTCATGGCCTGAAGAACAAGACTTTTCTTCCATCCAGACCAAGCAAACTGTGACAGAAACAGGACCAGGACAGACTCCAAAGCCCATGAAATGTTCTGTTTGCTTCTGCACAGCAAATGCGTTTTAATACAACAGCTTTATAAAGTAAGAGCATTAAATTTCCATGATGAGATAGAGATAAAATGATTTGCTTTAAAAGAAGTAAATACCTTGCATATTATTTATATTCTAGTACCATCTACTTTATGAAAATGTATCAAAAAGAAGTCATCAGTTTCTATACCATATTTTCATTCACTCTTTGCAAATATTTGCGTGGGTGAAGATTCATTCATATGGACACTCAGGGAAGACCCCTGGAAACTACAACACAGGAGGAATAGCCAGTCAGGCAGCAAAATCAATGCAACAGCTTTGTTCACCATGAAAGTGACTTCCAGGCGAATTCTTGAAGCATTCACATCACAGGCTATGTGAAGCAGTTGCAGAATAATTTAAACTAGGGGGAAAAAACAAAGGCAAAAATTAATAATAATTGCAGACTCTGTTTGCAGACCATTTGCAAACAGAGAAGAAAGGAGTCACTGCACTGATTACTATGTCAGGCCAGTTCTAATTAACATCTGTACAAGTAGCACTAAAATGTCAAGAGCAATATTTTTCAGTGAGTGAAGCCTTCAGATGTAATGTTTACAGAATACTGAGCTGTATACATTTCTTTGATTAATTTTTTAGAAGTTTTATTGCAGTTTTACCTTTGGAATGTGCAGCTGTCATGTCCAATCTTACAAGAGAAATATGTGGAAAATTCTTTTCCCACTTCTGGTTTTAAATGGCCTTCACAGGAAGGCTTTACAGGATTAAGTGCTTTGAAATGCTCTTTATTTCAAATTAATTAGAACATATCTGTATCTATCATTTACTTCGAGAGGCTGTAAGTTGCTCCTATACATGTCAGTGTCATTCTGGTGACATTCAGGTACGTCACAGAAAATGAACAGGGTGTTAAAAGGAAATGCATTTTTACAAAAATAAAGGACAAGGAACTCTGTAGCCCGTATAAGGAAACAGGTGTTTACAACGGCGTCTCTGTGGCAGCGGATGAAAAGAAGCGTACAGAAGAATAGCACTGCTGGTTTTGTTCTGACAATACTACAGTGGCATTTGCACAGGGATTAATTTTCCACATGTGCAGAGAGGAGAAAATGAAGCTGTTGCATCAGATTTAGGAACGAGAAGAGGCTGGAACTGCTGAGCTCCAGTACAAACTCCTGTCCAAGTCAAGGACATTTCTACGCAGAGCCAAACAATTGTTGGAGCTTACTTTCTTTCGTCAGTTCCCCAAATCCTTCTGGCACAGATTTCTTTCAGCTGCTCATTTTTATTTCAGCTGCCTTCCCTTGTGTTCTTTTTTAAGTGCCCAGTTTCTCAGATTTCAATTTCCTGCCTAAAAGGTTACTGAAATAATCCTCCTCTCTCAAATTTCATAGTGCAATATATACAGTGTGGCTAAATCTCTGTTCATTATAGCATGCTCTCAAAGCATTCAGGGAAATCATTAAGATGATGTTCATTATGAGCCCTATTATTGCACTACACAGCAAAACTAATTAAATAAAGAAAGCTGACATGAATAAAATCATTAAACGCTCATCTTGGCTTTATTTGAGACTGTACCAGCCTGAGTTGCATTTCAGGATAGATGGAGCCAGGCAACAATCTAGAGCTCCATATGAAAACTACATCCAGCTAGGAGACTCAGTAAGCCTTAACCAAAATCAAACTCCGGATTTCAATAGATGCCTCTTGTTAGAAGGTCCTACTTGACTGTCACTGTCAGCGTTGCATCCTTTATTACTCAGACTGGAGGAAAATCATGAGCCAGGATGCCACGATGGCCTTATTTTCAGAATCTGATGCTAGAAACCAGCAACCCCATAATTACTATTACCTCGCTGTTACATTTTACTGTGTCGCTTTGCACAAGTCTCTCAGTTTCCTTGGGACAAGTTTATCCCAGCTGGTTGCATGAGAAAACTGTTGTCATCTACCTTAACAGCAGACCGTGAGAAAGATAGATTAGCTAAAGTTTGTAAAATGCAATACAAACAAAATACATACACAAATTGTGTACATCAAACAGATTATTATTGTCAGGAAGTGTCCAGTCTGAAGTCTTTTTGATTTTGATAAGATTTGATCACACTATAACATAGCCCTTGTTGTAAGGACTACAATTTGTTATAGCTAAAAACCACGCACACTTCATAAATAGCTGCAATACGTACAGCAAAGAGCTATCTCCTGCCTAAAGACACTGTTTTTCAAACGTGTCATCAAGGATACACACAAGTCCTTGCTTATCTGTCATCTCCACGCTCTCTCTCCTTCTTCTGACAGAAATACCATTGTGTTAACTCAAAAATGACGTCACATCCCCTACAGACTGACTGTTCTTGCCACGACTCCTGTGTTCCGCAGCTCCAGTGCTTTCCTCGCCTACTGATCCCCAGCTCAGCCAGTGCCCAACAGAACCCCAGCGGCTGCCCAGCAAGGTGCAGGACATCAGCGGCGGTTTGGCGGGCGTGCGCAGGGTTACAACGCTCGCTGTCAGGATCCTCAGCGAGAGCTCTGCAGCTCTTCTTCACTTCAGAGATTCCTGTCCCTGGTGGACTCTAGAAACCTTTGCCCCATCAACATGCTTGCCAGGGGCAAAATCCTGCCCCTGCTTAAATGAAAAGCAAAGCTGTTAGTGACTTCAACCAAATAGGGCAATCATCCCAGGTTTTCAGATTTTACACTGAAGCTGGTAGAGGAAAATCAACAAAACTCGCTACTTTCTGTAGCTTGACAGGGTAAAGGCACATTTCAGCATTTAAAACTCACAAAAAAGCCTGCAGAAAAATATGCCTCATGTCTACCAAATCCTTTCAACAACATTCAAAGTGCAATGGATGTCTATTTTAATTTTTAAATGTCACCAGCCCTTGACAGATGGATGCCTGGATTGCCAATACCATTATCAATTTTCATGTGCTAACATTCTCTGTGGCATGGTCCATTTTCTCTGAATATTTCCATGAACTTTCTAATCTCATACTTCACAATCAATTTTATTGATAGTAAGAAAGACCAGAAAGGATTATGGAAGCATTAGAAATTTAACCAGCAAACATGCACTTCCCGTGGCTCAATGGAAGTTATTTAGTGGAAGCTTTATATATAAAAGTGTTTATTCCTAAGTGTGGAGTCCAAGAATGATCATACACACACATAACCCTATATGATATAAATACATATAGGAAAATAGTTAATAGAGCTCCGCATTAAATAAAATATAATTTTAAATAAAATATTAAACTTGATTGTTGTTCAAAAATGAAAAGTATTACAAATCCAGGTATTTCAATACCTGTGGAATAAATTCTTTAAGCCTGCTGACATTACCTATGTGTAATATTGACCAAAATCTGCTTTCTAAAATTTGAGACAAAAATATTTAGTGTGAAAGGAAAGCATGGAGTGGCATAGACTTAAAGCAGTCTAATGTTTCTTACCTAGTACATCAAATCAATGCTTATTCCACTACAACAGATTTTTTTATTAAGTTCTTTGCCTCAAGATCTAAATGTTTCATTTACTAACAGGGCAATTCATTGACATGCTGCTAAGAACTGTTAAATGAGACTGGACATTATACGCTTCACAGGTTTGCAAAAAGAGTTGTCTTAGGCCTTTATTCAAAGGTTAAGAAAACATTTCGAGCTCCTCGCTGAAGTGTTGAGCCACAAGCTATTCAACTCAGTCACGTCTTTTAAGAGCTATAAATGAAGCAGCGTCTGACCGCACATCTGGCGTGTTTAATTGCAGAGACCATTTGTTGAAGCAATAGCTTCACGGGGCTGCGCTCTACAAACTGCAGAGCGGAAGAGAAGATCACGAATAGGAGAAATTTCATGTTTTGAGGTATGCCGACATCCAGCTGTTTCGTGCACTGCCTGTGGTACAGCCACGCTCTCTGGGGCCGCAGCCAAAGAATACTTCCAGCAAATCTTTAGAGACCTTTTCCTCATGTAGATCCTTGACAGCAGGACTAAGCACAGCGAAAGCGTTACTGCCCTGGGTGAGAAAGACACAGCTGTGCTGTCCAGCAGTTATCTGTCACTTGTGTGATCCGGGGTTTTTATGAGCATTTGCTGTTTGCAAGTGCCAGGCTTCTCTGCAGACCCAAACGAGCACCCATCAGGCTCACAACACTCACCGCAAGAGCGTGCGCCTGGGCTTACGGTCAGACCTGCAGGCTGCCAGCGTTACGGGATTACCAGTGGAGACTACCGCCCCGTCAAACCGACACAGCCACCCTCCGACACAGTATGTCAGAATGACCGAATTTTTGTGTAACACTTACCGTTTCACAGTAACTTGGATCATTCTGACACAGAGGCTGGGTTAAGGAATGACAGTAACGGATAGCACATCCCAGAGGATACTACTTTCTGCAGGGGTGGGAGTAGTTACTTCTTACCCACCCTGGTTGCAGCTGGGCCAGCACGTCTGGGCAGTCCAGGGCAGGACAGCAGCACACCAGGAAAGATCTGAGAGAGAATTGCTCCAAGAAGTACCTCTTACCTTTCCTTGTGCACTTGGTGGCCTGACAGAGCCCGAGGCAGCCCGCTGACTCAAGTGCCAGGCATGGCAGTCTAAGACTACAACCAGGATTCCACTCCGGTTCTTTTTTTCTTGGAAGAACACTCCTTCCAAGACCATAGCAGCTGCTATTTGATCAAGTTTACCCCAACACTTTCCAGAAGCCGTTAGGTCAGTATGCTTTTCCTCATTCTTTTTTCCCATTACTTATGTGTCAGAAACACATCCATTTTCTATTTATATCCAGATTGCTTTCAGTAATGAAATCAATACACGGCACTTAGGGAATTTAGAATAAATGCAATTGTAACAGTTAAAGTGAATAACCACGTTAAAAGAATGCAACTTCATTTTACTGTTACTAAACATCCAGGAAGCTTGTCTAGCAGTAAAACAGTCATCAGGGAAGTCTTTTCAGGACAAAGTTTGGTCTCCAATTGAAGATGCAAAGTTTATGCCAAACATTTGTTTTTCCCAGAACATTCTGTATACTCTACAACAGACGAAGATTATGCAAATAGGATGACATACAAACCACAGTTTCATGCTCCATGACTATTTTTACTTTGTGACTTTATGCATTTGTCTTGGACCTTAATGTTCTCAAATCTACTGCTGTTTCCATTGTTAAACTAATATTTTTTTAGTGACTTTCAAAACCTCTGTTTGCTCAGAAATTCTCCTTATTCCTTTGAAGTCAACCTCAGCAATTCCCAACCTCCACGTCTAGGTCCTTTGTATTTCTTCTTGCTCAGAAGAGATCCTGGGGAAAAATACTATGTCTCTTGAAAGGTTTTTTTATCAATGAGGAAGAAACTTGGTGAAGGTTAAACCACCTTGGGCAGTATCAATGAGATACTACACTACTACCTTGTAGGTGGCATAAGAAAGATGCCATTAGGGAGTTCAGTCAGTAGGGAGATAAACACTGTTATAATGAAACATTAAATAAAACATGGAAAGCCATAGATAAACACAAGAGAAAAAGATGCATTATGGTTGCAGTCAAATTACATTGATATAATACACAGCACATTCTTAAAAATAGCATGGAATGGAAAAATTAAAAATGCAGTCATTATAAAAGCATAATTAAAAATAAATTAATTGAGGTATCTGAATATAAACTTAGGGTGAGCAAGATTGTGAAGGTGAACCTTGTAGCACTAAAGTATATACTGATTGTTTATGTAATGAGCTGTTGAAAACACAGAGGATCACAGAACTGGATAGGCTTGCATGCTCTCCCTGCACAGCGTCTTCACGGTGCCACAGCCTAGGACAGAATACAGGGCTAGACGGTGCACTGGCATGACCTCGTATGAAACTCCCTATATTTTTAAAAAAGGGGGGCGGGGAAGAGGGAACAGAGAAGAGTGCATTTAAAGTTCTACACATAAAAAAGGTACTTTCCTTTTTGATCAGGCCAGAACAGAAAGTATAAAAAGCATACTTATCTACTTGGAGCTGAATCTTTGGCACCTAAACTAGAAAAAAAAGGACATCTTCATTGGCAAAGGGTGGAGAAGGGGAAGAGAGACTAGATACTGTATGTTTCTCTGAAGACGTGCATCGTGGTACCACTCACACTAGTTAACCTCTCTGTTGTTTACTCCACTGGTCTGCATGAGGATTAAGCATCACTCCAAGGACTCTGACAATTCAGTTTAGAGAAATACGAAATGCAGGTTTTCATGTGGCGCATATCAGTAAATCTGTGGGTAACAAAAAGTTGGTAGCTGCCCAATCAAACTACCAACTTCCAAGCGACTAACAGTAAACAAAAATACATCACTCTTGATGCTAGGTTTGACCCCAACATTATTAGTCACAAGGGAAAGAATGATCTGTCATGCAAATCTTTTTCCTCTGATGAAAAACAAGGAAGTATGAAAAAACCCAACAAATTAAAAAAATAGAGAAAGAAAATGATTAATGCTTAAGGCAGTTTGTCTTGATTTGAAAAGTACTTTTAATAAATTTATCTCTACCCATTTGAAACACTACTGTAAAAAGGCAGCATGAAAAGAGAGAAAGATAAGTTATTGCTATATCATTCCATGTTGCTGGAGCCAATGTTCTACTTTGAAAAACTTTTAAAGCAGTTTTTAGTCAAATTTTAATTAATTTGTCATGTATCATATTCTTACTGACAAAGACTACAAAACATAATAATGTGCACCCCAAGAAAAGTCACCAATTAGTGTTTTCAGAGATCTGAAATATTTCATTACTTCATCAAAAGAATAGTTTATCTGCATTTGCTGCATTATTAATGTTACGCTACAACAACATTGTTAATGCAATTTCATTATTTCTACTTCAATGAAATTAGAGAAAAGATCTGTGTACTTTTTTCTTACGATATTTACAAGCTGGGAAGTAATCAATCATCCACAAATGAAAACAGGAAATTTGTTCAAGTACTGTTCCTTCTACAAATCAGACTTCTCTTTTTGTAGACAGATTTTGTCATAAATTTGCTTTCTAAGCTTCAACATGTCTTCTACATCTTTGTAGGCGAGCATTTCTTCAACAGACAGGAGCTTAAAGCCATTCAATTTAAAAGCTGACATGTGCTGCACAGAATTTAACATTTTTAATGACATTCTAACTGATTCACTTAAAGTAGAACAAACAGGAAAAATCCTAGCAGTCCACAACCCCAAACGTGTGTTCTCACTGGAGAAGAGCTGGCCTGAAACCTTTACACCCCAGAGGTCCAAGCATTCTAGTAAGCTGACTCCAAAAAACTGGAGTGAACGTATCTCTGACAACAATTTCACAGTCTTTTTCAAGTCGTCTTCTACACTAAACACCATACTTACATACCTTACTTGATTGTTAATTTTTATACTTAATGAACTCATAAAACAGTTTGAAGGTATGTCTACTTTCAGATTTATGTACGATCCACTAATAATGCTGTTCTTCCCTACTGAGACTTCAGGTCCAATTCTAGAGTATTCAATAACGGATCCAGGTCCTATAAAACATCCAGGCTCAAGTATGCTTTGAATAATACTTGCCGATTGATCCAAGGTCTCAGCTTTGTCAGAAAAGATGCTAAAAGCCACAGGCAGTAAGTCAAGCTCAAATTTCAGTTTAGTATCAGATGCAAAATGAAACAAATACTCTTGAGTAGTTCCAATGTGATAGAACTTAGAGTTGTTTAAAACTATAACATTAAGTGTAGTGCCTTTCAGAAGAGAGTATAGCTTCTGCCGTACTTCTACTAACCGCGATTCCTCTTCTGTGACGTTACTTGTATTTTCTATGTATTCTTCAGTGGCTCCAGGTCCCAGGGCCTGGAGGAAGTCACCATATGCATCTATTTCACAGCAAAGAGTGCCCATCTGCTTATAAAATGTCAGTAATTGTTTCGCAGTGCTATGATCAATGTAAAATATACTGTCTGTATACACACACTCCGAGTCCATTACTGAGTCACTGCGGTCCCCAGAGGAACTTAGCTGAGAACAATTTCCTCCTACGCATACTGCACCACACCGGCGCATCGTCTCGATATCAGGCTTGTGCAGGAAATGATGGCAAGACGTGTATTCAAGTCCTCCTTTTCCTGAAAAGCTGGATGGATCCATAACAAAGACTCCGTGAGTGGTCCCAACTGCCAAATCTGAAGGGTGAGCTAACGCAGTAAATCCAGGTTTATCAAATGTGATGGTTTCTGTAACGCCAGTGCTGTAAAGTTCTATGTCATCCGAACACGTAATGAGGATTCCTGGTTTCATGTGGCTGGGAAAATCAATGTACATGGCAAGCTTCAGTTCCAACATCTGGTAAACGGGATCGCCAAAAGGCAAAGCTGTGAAAATTTTTCCCAGGGCACTTGCATTTGGTAACCGTTGACTGTAACCACCTTGAAGAAAAAAGGTTTTAATTATACAGAGACACTGAATTCTTACTTACATTCTGTGAATGCAAGCAAGCAAAAACTAAACCTATACAGGTATTTTACATATACACAAAGGTATAAAAAAACCCCCAGCTTGGTCATATACAATGTATTTCTCAAAAAACAACAGATGTAAAAATATCAATCCGTCATTCTTCTGCAAACATTTCTCAAAGCAGATCTGACCTTATGATCAAAATTTAGCATGCCTTAAATAGCTTATATTAAAATTGTGGTTGATTTCATTACCTTTAGTTTGCTTGAGAGCTGGAATATGGGCCACTTGTCTATAACTGAAGTGAAGAAAGCAAATGACGCCTGCGTTTCGCTTGAAAAAAAGGAGGACCCCCACCCAGAACTTTAAGTCAGAGATGAGTCAAATAAGCAGTGATTTGGTCAGGTGACTTGTTATTACCTGGCTTCTTTCTCCGCTGCAAAACTGATGCCCCTTTTGGAAGCGCTCTGACAAACTGGGTAAGAAGGCAAGTATTCAGTCTGCCTGTAGTTATGAGGACCCCTAGGTCCCCTACAGAGAGGGCCATGCTCCTTAAACGGGTATTTCAAGGCAGAAGCTTAATTCAGATACTCTGAATTACACTTCTTTCTCCACTGTTTGACTGAACAACTTAAGTGCCGAGAAGAAATGCTTAAGGGACAGTCGTATCTCCTAAGTACCAATCTAACTTCAAATGATCAGATCAGATACATTTGGGATTACTTTTCTGAGGGAACTGTATTTCAGAACTTTGACTCCTCTGCCATCACATTATTTTCAGAAAAAAAAAAAAGGGGCGTGTGTGTACAATTTTCAAGTGTGAAACGTGAAACAGAATTTACCGGAATGAATTAGCAGCACAATAAAAGAAGTCCATTTATCACCATACAGATCTTCCAAGCATCGAAGAACATGAAGTGTTGATCCACCATTTCCTAAAGAAAAAATATTTTAGTATCTGCTGAAAAGAGCACCAATAATATCTGCACTGACATGTGAAGCATACTGGGATCTGGTGCTGTGGTAGGGTGATCAGGAAGCGTGTTTTAAATGCTGCCTTCTGCTGTAGAAAATAAGTTGTCATTTATTTTTAAAAAGTCCTTATGACTGCAGAGATGATCTTTTAAACAAAGCGAGTGTCAACGGGTGCACAGATACCTATCTGAAACTTCCTAAACCAGTTCTGACAGAACAGTCTTTCTACTGTATCGTAGTTGATAAAATCATGCAAAGGAGGTGACGGACAGTCACTCTGGAGGCCTTGTGCACTCAGAGGGGAGGGCGCCCTGGGTAGCCAGCTCTTGGGAAAATACCGTGCTTTCCCCTCCCAGTCACTCTCTGAACGGCCCCAGCATTTGAAGCATTTCATCATTTCAACAGGCCATAACTTAACCATAAAAACTAGCTCCAGTAGGAAAGAAGTCACACAAAAGTTCACTAATGACCTGGGGCAAGCTTTCAAAAGTACTTTTGACATTTACAACGTGGAAGTGAGGAAAAACGTTTGGGATATGAGGAAATGGTTTGGGATATTCTTATGTGCTCCTACAACTTAAAATCGCTAGATTTCTGGAAATTAATCTCTGTCTATTATTCTATACTGCAGATAGACTACCGAGATTAATTACTTTCCTCATCAAAGTAAACAGGAAGATATTATGGACAGTCAGACTTTCTTCTACATTTTTGCTGCATGTTGGGCAATATATTAAAAGATATTCAAATAGTTCAAATCTAAACAATCAGGTTAAGTTAAGAGGTATGAATTTATAGAAAATCTGAGTTAGTGATATTCTGTATTCTATACGGTACACTTAGAAGAGCCATATAGTACCATCAACATGCACTCATTCAAAACCACCACGACGGGGTCCCAGATAGCACAACGGGAAGTGTAATGGCCAAAATTAACTTACATTAAGTCCAAAAAGCAGCCAACCCATGATGCTAGCTGTTGCACGACTAAATAGACACTACACGCTATTTAATGGCATTAGAACCTACGCCTGGGGTTTAATTAGTACTTCAGCAGTATTTTGGAGCCCTTTCAGTGCAGGAGACAGCACGCAAGCACAAAGCCTGTTTCCACCTGACCGAAAATGAGTATAATTACATGAGTGCACATGCATTAAACGACTATATAGTATATCAAGCGAGTGTAAGCTGTAGGGTAACACAGCCAGGCGCTGCGCCTGCTCCGCACGCGGCGTGCCGGCACCCCTGCGGCAGCTACGCCAGCGCTCGCCGTGCGGGCTGTGTCCCGCTCCGTGCCCGTGCCCGTGCCCGTGCCCAGCACGGGTGCCTGCCAAGGGCCGGACTCTCGCCCCGCGCCGCGACCCACCCTTCTTTTTAGGTCTGTGCCAAACCCCGCTTGACCTCAAGCGGGAGCTTAAGGCTGGGCAGCCCTGGGCCGGGGGGCCAGGAGCGGCCTGGCCGGAGTCTCGCAGCCCCTTCCGCCCCGCTGAAGCCAAACCAGCTGCCCGCAGAGCTGACGGCCTTGGCCTGGGCAGCTGCTGCCCGCGGCAGCGAGAAGCCGGCAGCCGGGTGCCCACCGATTTTCGGTCCAGGCGGATCCTCGAAAACGTGGTACCGAACCCCCAGTGGAAGCTCCCTCCTGCTCAGCTTCTCGGCCAGCTGCTGCCGGAAGGCGAGCGCCTGCTGCGCGTCGGCGGCCGTCAGCGCCACGACGTCCCAGAACTCGCCGGGGCGGGCGGCCTTCCCTGTCGGCAGAGCAGCCGCCGCGTCAGGCGCGCGGCGGGGGGGGCACGAGCAGCGCACCCGCCGGGGCGCCGCGCCAAGGCCCGAGGCGGCCCGAGCTCAGGCAGGGCGCGCCCGGCCCACGGGACCCCCGCGGGAGCCCCACGGGAGCCCCGCGGGAGCCCCGCGGGCCGAGCGCCCCACAGCCCCGCGCCGAACGCGGCTCGGCGCGGCCGGGCCCCCGCCGCCGCCCGTCCCGCCTGGGGCCGCCCCACCTCTCAGCGCCGCGAACCGCGCCAGCCGCCGCCCCGTGGCCTCCCGCCGCGCCGCGCTCCGCTCGCCCGCCGCCGGCATGGCCGCACCGCTCTCCAGGGGCCGCGCCCCCGCGCTGCTGCCGCCGCCGCCGCGGCGTGAGGCGGGCCCGGAGCGGCCGACCCGGAAGAGCCGGGCTGGGACCCAGGGCGGGGCCCGGCGGGGGCCGCCTGAGGCGGCGCGGCGCTGCCGGGGCCTGGGTCGGCCCTGCGGCGCGGCAGCGGAGCTCAGCCCTCGGGTCGCGCCCAGGCCAGGGCGGGATGGAGGAGGGTTTGCCGCCTGCCCCGCTCCGGAGCGGACGGGAGGCTGTCCTTGGGCCGCGGGGGGCCAAGCGGGGGCCCCGGCAGGGAGCCGGCGCGGGGCCGCTCTCGGGGCTGGGCCTGCCCGCTGGCGTACGGAGAGCGGCCGCTGCTGCACCTCTCCTCGGCTTCGGCTTCCCTGTGAAGGGGTGCCTTACCTGGGTCTCTCTCGGGTCCGGTGGGGAAAGGGCCGTGGCAGGACGGGCTGGATGGAGGCCTTGTGTGCCCGGCCACCGCGCTCGCCTGTGCGCCGTTCTTCCCCCCTGCCCTTTTTTTTTTTTTTTTTTTTTTAACAGTACCTGTTCACTCAGTTCCCGGTTCTAAAGATGTTTCAAGTGGCGTTTTGTTCAGAAGGAAAACACAGCGCTTCTGCAGCCTTCCTCTCTGGAGCGCTGCGACTGCGGGCCGGTGCGCTTGCCCGCTGAGGGGTGTACCTTCACCTGCCCGTGGTCTGCCGTGGCCCTTGGGTGATTTAATGCAAACGAGGATTTTTAAGGAAAGAAATTTCTTTCCTGTTCTTTTTAGTTATACAACTCGTAGAAAATATATTCATGCATATGGGCTCAAATTTGGAAGTACTTTGCTGCCTCAGAATGGTGGTTCCGTGTTGAGCTCAGCATCTGAAGGGTCGGGTTTCCCTTGGGGCTGACGCCTTTAGGCTGTGTGTGTGTAGAAATAGGTCATCGTTTTGAGGTTTGGCGTACATCTCCGTGGCAGTCACAGGAGGGAGTAGGATGAGTTAGGTTGCTGGTTTGGTAATCTAATTAGGAACGGAATCCTAATTGCACATGAACTAGTCTGCTTAAGTCTTGTGCCTGACCTGTTTGTGTTTCCTGTGGGACTCCCCAGCCATACCTGGAGTACGCTTGCTGAGCACTGGACTGAGCAGGGCTTGGATTGGATGAATGGATCCTACAAGGACTTGCTGCGGGCTCTTGTATTGTGTGTAATTATCTGGTAGATACGGGCGATATTCACTCAGCTGAAAGTTTTTCCCACTGCATTTCTTTGCCCTGGATGTTGTGATTTTTGATCTGTGGAATTCATCTGTCTTCCTAAATTTAGAGTCTGCTGAGACTACAGATACCAAATACAAACATGAAAATGAAAGAAGGGTTTTTCTTGATAAGAACTCATTATGCATAAATCTTACAATAAAAAGTAGCTGTAAAATCACTATAGGAGCTACTGAAAAAAAAGAATTTAGGAAGTTAAAAAACAGTTACAAAAAATCCATATTTTTTTATGGTTGTAAACCGCCGACAGAGAAGATTAAAGAAAAAAGATAAAAGATGAATACTTCAGTGCTGCTTTATCGGTTTGAGACTTTTCTGTGATGCATGCGATAACAGCCTTAATCAGAGTAATGTACACCACAAAGATCTGTTCGATTCTTCCTTATGTTCTCAACTTACTCTAGTAAGGAACACAGTCTGTTTTGTTGAAACTATACTGTTACTCTTTTCTTCTGCATTGAATTTTCGTTGTTGACAACAACTCTATTGACCTCAATGAGAAAAAGTTCCTGGATCCTAAGTCCAGCATTAAAGATGTAAGGTTTAGTTACAACAGGTGAAGATTCACTGCTTTTTACAGTTTTGTTTTTTTTTTTTTTAAATACTGTTTTCCCCTTTCTTACCTTCAGGCTAATGTAGCGTTAGTGATAAATCCTATAAATTGACTGTTTCTTGAACCCAATTACAGACTGCATCACCCCGATTACATTAAAAAGTGCTCTAGACATTAAGCAAACATCTTCTGTTTTAAGTCAGAAGAATGAGTGATTCTTAACGAAGCTGGGAACCCTCACATATTAACCAGCAAGTTTTCCTGTGTCCCATTCCTTATGAGTAATTTATTTGCCAAGGGAGAATTGCTAGCTTTCTGAATTGGAAAAAAAGGAATTGAAGTTGGGAAATCTTTTTATTGTATTATGATAGATTCCTCCTTTATTGATTGTGCTCTTCTTAACCTATCTCTGACTCATGTGTCTTAAGACATTGTATATAATAAGCACAGCTTGGGAGAGGTGTCTTTTATAACTCACATATTTCGCTCAGTAGTGACACAGTTTTCACAGTGTGATTAAAAATGCATGCTAATTTACAAGTCATTTAGGAAGCTACTAGAGATACAAAGTAATTAATGGTTTACTGACAATAATACTAATTTCTTTTTAACTGCAGCAAGCCTATGAAGCGATAATTGGGACCCTAATGCTTGCAATGAAATATTGCTGCAGTTCAGAATTTTTGTTTTGAACTTTTCATCACTAGTCAGACTTCCTAATGCATACATTTCTGTTTGCGCTCTCTAAGATAATCCAAGTCTAGAGTAATTATTAAATCCAACCATTCATGGTAATAATTTCTTTTAAAATTGTTTCAGTTGGATGGTTATTCATACTTTTAATTGTAATACTTTATAATCACTTAACCTGATAGTTGATTCCAGGAAATAATAGATTTTCACCAATACTGCATTGCTCTGTCTCCCAAAATTTCAAATAATACATGAAGTATGTATGTTGGTGATTCATTAGAGTCAGTGGTAGAGCCAGTAAACTGCTCGAGGAAATACATTTTGCCCGAGTGATGAAAGTGGAGGTGTTCACCATTTCTGCCTAGTGAAAAGTGCCAGGAGAGCTTTTGTAAGAGCGAAAGTATTTACGCTGATACTTAACTGAAGTGTAAATCCCCCAATTGAGTTTCTCTGCGGAGGTTGTGGTTACAAAATAGCAGAAAACACATACGTTGTTGTGTGTTGCTGACAGCTACCGCACCTCCCATCTGATCATGCTGGTCTCCCTTATCCTGCTGTGTTTGGTGCAAGCAGCCTTAGGCACAGCCCAGCTCGGCAATCCTTGTGTCAGGTGGAGAAGATGGATTAATACGCAGCTCATTGTGTTTGTGTGTGAACATTTGGTTGAGTAAATAAAACGTGAGTGTTGTGGAATCATGCCAGCGGTTAGCAAAGTACTTTCTGTGACCCTTTGGAATGCAATATGTCATATACAATATGTTGTTATCACAACAGTATTTCTTACTTAAACAATTAGTGCCACTGGAGTTTGTCCTACCCTGTGGGTGTATGGTATTTCATAAGTAGTATTATAACAAATACCTGGATATTTTCTTTGGTTATCTGAAATTCTCCTTTTAAAGCTGAACACATAGCCTTTTACGTAGTCTTTGTATTCCTCTTTTCCTGGATCTCTGAGGGATGAATCAAAGAAGGGAGCTTATCATGAAGAAGTTAACTGAATACTGAACATGTTGTTTCTACTTCCAAAAATCTGATGCTGTTGATCAACAAACTGTTGATCAAAGTCTGTTGTAAAAAAGTCAGAAGGCCTGGTCATAGTTCAGTTAAATGGGCTGTGTCTGAAGAATGTGGGACATTTGCAATATTGTTTTTTCACTTAACATTATTTGAGAGGATGCATATTTTATCAATACTGATTCACTTGGTGTTGTGCTGGAGCTCCATGTGTGTCAGGTAAATAATAATACTTTGTGAAGATGCCAAAATTAAGTTGATTTGTCTTTAGACTTGTATAATTGTATTCCTGAGGAGCAATATGTGTTTTGAATAAAGTATGATTTCATCATGGAGGAAGATCTTCTGACTGAGTATATTAATTTTTTTACTTGGAACAGGTGGTTACTTCTTGGGCTCATAGAATTTTGCCTTTTGTGATAAAAATGCAAGTGTTTTTCCCATGCCTACCCTGCTGTTTGGTGAGAAGGCCTGATACCAGGAGTTTCAGTGCTTGGGGTCTCCCTTTTATAAAGGAGTGGAAAGGGTGGCAATGATAACACAGTTAGTTACATGTGAATTCAAGGTTTTTCAATATTGAAATGGATTTGGCTTAAGGGCTGTAGTTTGAAAAAAAACCCAACCGTCTTTGCTGTACAGAGAAAATGATAAAACAACTTTTTGCGAGTATTTTGTACATATTCTAAATGACATAAATAAACAATAGGAAAAGTCTGTATGACAGCTTACATATTGCAAGCCGGTAATGATTTATTGTTCCTACTGTGCGTTGAAGTGCTTCATCTGTCTCTCTGTAAATGGTTAAACCAGGAAGGCATCTGCTGCTTCTCCTGTCCCCAAACTTACTTGGAAGGTTTTTCTGTAGATACTTGGTATACATTTTCCAGTTCTCAGTTTTAATCTGCTGTTAATCTACTATTTAATCTTCCAGTTCATGGAGCAAAAGTTGAACTTTAATCTGCAGTTTCACATTTGGCCTTCTGAGCTCTGTATGTGCTGGAGATAAAATGAGACAAAATAATCCGGAAACAGGAAAATTCTGCAACGCTGCTTAGAACAACCTAATCTAAAATTCTGGTCTAATGGATTTGCAGTAAGTGCAGTTTTGTTAGAGGTGTAAAAAGATGGCGCTGTACTGAATGGCTCACAGAGTACCTGGTGTTTCATAGCTGCTACAGTGAGCTCTGAGTTTAGCGCGATCATCCTGCGGTTGTGAAGGCCAGGTTCAGCCCTTGCCTAGTCGGTAAATTTACTGCTATTTATTCCAGTATTGAGCTGGCCTGCATATGATTGTGTTAATAAATTACGTTTATCTGAAGGATGAATTTTCATCATTATTTCAGATACGGCATCTTCCAGGTGCAGTGTTTTGGGAAGGCATGAAGCAATTAAGTCTACTGTATCTTCGTGATAATGAAATGGGAAAAATGGCTAATGTGCATTCATTGTCTTTCAGTCCTAATCTGATAGGCCTCACCCTGTTTGATACTTCACTGAGCCTGAAAATAGCCTGTAGGCATATTGTTGTTAATGGCATTTTCTCCCTTAAAGCACTGGGTTACTGTGTAATTTCTGATGAGGAAATTGTTGGGAGATGTAAACTTTCTGACAAATAGAAATGTGTTTGCGATTGTCTTCTCCTTGATGTCTCTCCTGTTGCTGGAGAGGTAAGCCAGCTCGTAGCATGCTATTCTTTAAAAGGGTCGGTCGTGAGAATGTTTTTTTCTAATTGCATGGCTCTTGTTTGATTAGGGAGTCATTAACACAATATTTTATTGAACTGTGTTCAATCTAATAGGATTAGGGATCCATTACTGAACATGTTTCTTTAACGTGACTGCATAATGTTTTTGAGGTCAGGCAGTGGAACTGTATGGTATCTTTTTTTTCAGAACAAAATATTTATGTATTAAGAAGAATGCTTAACTGAATATAGGTAGTCCACTTAGCTCACACAAAATTCCTAATTCTTTTGTCCTTCATGTTTGTCAGCACCTCCTGGTGCATCCTTTGGTTGAACAGACAGGAGATCATATATGACCTCTTTGTATGTGTTAAATCAATCGAGCTTCTCAATTTGAGAAGATAAAATTTTTGCAGCGCTTGCGCTGGGTCCCAGTACTGGGGTCCTCTTTCTAGATTCAAAGAAATGGTCCTTGCCTTGCGGTGTGCGGTTAGAGCAGCCGGCCCACGCAGCGGCCGTGGCAGCAGCCGGGGTGACGGGTCCCCCTTGGCAGCAGCCCGGGGACCTCTGCTCTGAGCCGGGCTCAGTCCCGTAGGCTGCTCTGCGTGTCGCTGCCTTCCCACAGGTGAATGAAACAGGCTGGGGACATTGCTCTGGCCACATGGCACACAGGGAGATCTCTGCTTACTTAATAGGGCGAGAAACACGCAGATGTAGACAGATAGGAAGGCCGTGTTTATTGCTTTCTGGGGTTTCCTTCTGACTCTGGGCTATATTGTCCCATCTTTCCATACATTTACTTGTCTGTTTTCTTTAGAAGTCTTTTCAGCGTGCCTTTTCTCATCTTGGCTAGATTTACAGCTAAACGAAATACTTGTTTACTACAAAATCATACTAATTTGTTTTCCTCTATATTCAAGGCTTTCCATTGGGCTTTTTAAAACATCCCCATTTATTCTTTGTGTAAGTCCTTTCTAAACATTTCCATTATCATTTCTGTTACTTTGTCTTTGTGGACCCCAAGTCCTTTGCCTGAAAGCAGGTAGTGAAAAAAGCCATTCTCCTGCCCCTCACCATTCTCTAAGCCTAGTAGTTATTGTAAAATATTTTCCATTTTCTAGGCTAGTGGGCATAGGATAAATCTTTCATCAGAACTGGCTACCTGGAGACATTTCATGATAAAGCTATTTTTTTCATTACAAATGTTCATCAAAATCCATGACTTAAATACCGATGGGCTCTCGCATTACTGTTTGCATATAGGACAATATTTTTTCATATGCTATTTGTAAATTGATCATTGCCTTAGTGACTAAGGATAGCAAAGACACCACCAAAAATATTTAAACTATCTTCTAAAATTTCTGACCGTGTTTTTGTAAATGATCACTCAGTTTTACTCAGGTCCCTTTTGATGTAACAAATCTAGTGCTTATGGAAATAATTTCAAGGGCCTGTTAACGGTCAATCATTATTTAATCTATACAGTTTTAAATACGCTAGTGATTTAAAAAATAATACTTTCAGAAGTAAAAAAGAAGTATGAGAAATTCTGACGATAGAACAGACCATGCTTCTACTTAACATAGCATAATTTGATTTTATAGGCTATGTAAACCCACTGATGTTGCGAGATATTCTGCTTTTCCCATGGTACGGTAACATGAAATACTACCTCAAAATAAAAAATCCACAATGACTGTACTGTGAGCCAGAACATTGGATCTGCGCAGCTCTCAGCTTGGTATCTTTCGTACCATATGCTTTCAAGGATGTTATAGTAGAACTATATGTATTAGAATTACACGAACGCTGCATTCAACAAGATATTTCTTCTGCCATTGAGGATGAACTTTTGGAGTCTCAGCATTTGTTTACTAATATATTTAATTTAATTTGTTAAAGTCAGGTGAATGGCAGGAAACAAGTACTGTAATAGCATTGCTACTGCAGATAAAATGAAAATGCAGTAATGATTTTATCTCTTACATTGTTAAGAAGTTGATTGTATTTCATTGTGAAGATGTAAAATAACTTCATTTGCATATAAAACTGCCCATACTTCATAACTACAAGAGCAATCACTCCAGTAATAATAATATTAAAAAGCAGAAAGAATTTGATATCTATATTTACTCAGTTGGATAACTTTATCAAAAAGTTTGTATATCAGGATTGTAGTGTTTTGTCAGATCCCAATGCTGAAACTATTTGCAGAAATTATCCAGACTTTGTGTGTTTTTACTGTTTGGTGATGTTAATAGATGCAGTTCTGTTGGTCAAAACATTTCTTCAGTCAAGCCTTTTTTGATAAGTCAGAGTAGTGCATCCTGACTCCCTAGGTGACATGGTTTATTTTGTGTGCTTTTCTCTCTAGCTTGTTTGTTTAGCTCTGCTTTTACCGGGTACGACAGTTTGTCCTATTCCCCACCGTTACTTGTGCACTTGGATTGGAGTCGTTTTCCTGGGCCTGGAGGATTTCTGCAGTTTGTTGGCATTTTAACATATAGTTGTTGTCTTATTTGCATGAAATAGGCTATTTTCTTGCAGCTTTCTAGAACAAGGGTGTACCTTACGCTTTTTCTTTAACATCTCTACTGTCTAATATAAGAATGTATTAATGGAACATCAAAGTATTAATATTCTTCAAAAGGGGGAAGAGAATTGACTTCTTTTGATTCTCACAGGCTTTGGTAACCTGTAATGTGTTTATGCACTTTTCGCTGGAATGAAAGAATGTTGTTGTGAGCAACTGAAGACGGCAGTGCGGAAGAATGCCGGTGGAGGAGGTGAAATACACAGTTACTCAACACCGTTCAACATAGACAATAAAAGACTGGTTCTGAGGATAGATTACTCCTTCCCTCCCCAAAACAGGTGGTGGTTTAAGCGCAGTCTTAGCTTTGGTTACCAATTTTTTGCAGGACTATAGTGTCCAGTATAGCAGAGCCAGTTTTGGCCTTGACCCTTCTGTAGTGACAGCTAAGGCCCATGGAATTCACCCTGCATAGGTTGTTGTTCCTGTCTTTAAATGATGTTGTGTTTGCTTTATATCTGGTTAAAAGCTCCTGGGGTTATTTTTTCCAGAGGAAGACTTGCCTTTTGGGTGTTCTTGTGAAAACTGGTGCTATAATTGGATCTTTTTTGGTATTTTTTTCTATTTCCTTAAGTCACATTCCTTTCCTGAGGGTCATTTTTTATTTGTATTATGTCTGTCAGAATTTTAATCAAGACAGACAGAGGATCATGGCATTATTTTTCTGCCAGTTGATCCTCCTTTATTTCAGTTTATTTCAGTGATATTTTAGTCTATTTTTACTTAGTGGATAAATAAAAAAGGTAAAAAAGTTCTGTGCCCCAGTGATAGTTTTCTTGAACTACTAAGCTTGTGAAGAGTGACAGCGTCTGTATTATTTTGAAAGATCAACTTCTTCCTCTGGGAAAGTGAGGTTTTCTCACTCCAGCTACATAATTAAAACCAGTCTTGGACCACTAATGCTGTGGCTATGCAGAGTAGTGTGCTGCCTTCAGGGAGAGCTGATGGAGCCAGTTATTAACCACCGTGCTATGACTAGGACGTCGGCGTGGGTACCTGGAAAACCTTGTGAGGTTCCTTTGGTGTCTCAGAAGCTGCGTTTGTAATGATGGGAAGGGTGTTGCTCATGCTGTTTGTTGCACGGTATCTGAAGAGCCTTAGTCTTCCTTAGCAGAGGTGGGCCACCTCACTAGTTCACTAACCAGCTCTTAAAACTGTCTTCTGGGTGCCTGAGGGGAAGAAGTGTAAAAATGGAGAAATGATATCTCCAGAATCTTCATTTCCTCTGTAGTGGGCTGCCTGGTTTTGCTTGTTATTTTGTATAATTCTTAAGTCATGGTAACTTCATATCCAAGCGGTCCAGTAAAAAACAGTGTGATTTTTTTACTAACTCATGATTAGCAACTCAGAGGATAAACCACCACTGCCACATGGCTGGAGGATAAGTGCTGCTCAAGGTTAGTGGTGACTTCCAATGGCACTGGGCCATCAGAGTGGTCCTGTAAGGCAGGGGCTGCTGGCAGGTGCCCCCCTTGGCTGCGTGCTCCGGGGCGAGCTCACCCGGAATAGCCCTCCGCAGCACGGCTGAGTCCGAGTGTCCACTCGCTGCTGGCTGTGGGGTGAGTAGCTTGCTGCAGAGGCGGCAGAGCAAGCCAGGTGCCCTGGCAACAGCACAGCATCCCTTCATCCCGCCTGGCAGCATGCGTGGAATGGGCGGGAGGCACTGGGGAGGCCCTGGAGGACACAGCAGCGAGTCAGAGGAGTGAGCAGAAAAATGATGGGAGGAGGGAGAGCAGGAGCAGTATTGTGGGAGAGGCAGGAGGGAGAAAGTGGAGAGCATGGCAGGGCAGCAAAAGTAGTGAAACCAGCAGCAGGAGACGCAGCCCGGCAGGGTGGAATAGCGGCTCCGTCCCCGGGTCAGCCGGGTGCAAAGCACTCTGAGAGGGTGATTTATCAAACACCTTTGAGGTGGTGTGGGGCTATGAAAGGAGAAAAATGATACCTTGCTTTAATATTTTGCTGGGAGATTATGCGTGTGCTGATGTGATCCCAAGGAGGACATGGGCTTAATTCTTGCCAGCTGTATCTGACGCCTGATACCAAATACTCCAAATAGGTACAAGGAGCACTACCACACTCCGGTAATTTCGGGTTCTTAAAGCAGGTAGCAGGATTAAGTATGATCATTGCCACAGTGACAAAGCTTGCACATTTTTCTGGATGTCAGACACAAAACACTACCTTATTTATTCCAGTGTAGCATCCAAGCTGTGTTTATTACGCAGCAACAAGACTTGTCTTGCAGCCTTTTCTGTCCAAGTCCCATATTGTCGTTCCAGGAGAGAAGGGAAATGGTGCTGACGCCCTGATCATTTTCAGACAGAGACAAATAGCTGTAATTCCTAAACGCAGCTGTACTCTTAAGCGAATAGCTGTTCGAAGCAGGGACCTTTAACATTTCTGTTCTTCATGCTTATGCATTTTACGGGTTTTTATTGCCATATTACATATTACCATAAAAACCTCCGTGTCTCCATAATGGCTTGAAAACTGTTTCATTATTATGTTAATATGAAGTCCTTTGCAGATAATGTTTTGTCAATCTTTTTGAAGTATTGTACATTACGTTCTAAAAATTATATACTTATTCTTTCCACTTACTGAATATTAACTGTGACTAGCAAGGGTTTCCTTGAAATTTGAAGATCTCTTCCAGACAATGTTTCATTTGATTAAACTCTTCTTTTTGTAGCAGACTAGAGTCAAAACTTTCAGGACAAAAAATACCTTTTTATAGAAAACATGCTAATTTTTCTCATTTCTGATACATTGAAATCAGTCGCTACATTTAAGCAGGGAATAACTGTGTAAAATGAATTTAGATTGACTGATGCACCTTCAGTAACAAACCCAGATTTCAATTAAACCAAAGATGAACCTGGTACCATGTCTTTTTCAGTTTCGAGTGCCAGCTGCATGAGAAGAAGAGTAAGAAAGTTCATGAAAATTGTAATTCTAGAATTTAACTTATTTTCGTATGCTGGTATCCCGCCCTTCCAAAGGCAGAATTATGCATTCCGTAAAGACCGTTCTTTTGACCACTTTTGGATTTGGCATTTTTAAATGGAGTTGTGTCTGCCTGTTTTGTACTATGGGAAACAGAGTGGGAATCTCCGGTCTCCTTTCTGACCCTTACAGGATTTATTTGAATACTTGTTTCAATGTGCATTTGTGTTTATTTTATTCCGTATCAATATTTGTGATCTTCATTTGAATGCTTATCTCTGCTTTATATAATTTCCATTTTCCATAAGTGAACTTTTTCCCCACCACATCTTTTCTAGTTGGTATAACCAGAACGGAACAGTATTCTTCGTGAGAATATACAATTGACCTTCAAAGTGTTACTGTATCCAATTTAATTCCTTTGACACTCATTTGTTACATATAATTGTTACATTTTTTCATTGATGGTGCACTGTTTCCTGTAATGATTTTATGGGTATTTTAGAAATCAATGAAGTTTATCAATAACAGATCATATTATCAGAGCATACCAATATTATCAGAATATGCCTTTAAATGTGCATTACTTTGCATTTATCAACACTGAATTTCACCAGCTGCTATTTGTTCATTTGCTTACCTGTGTTCGGTTCCTCTGAAGATCCTCCAGACTGTATTATCTCATTAGTTTCATGAGATGCGCTTTCTGCCATTTCACAGAATGATAGTTGTTAAAGAGGGTTAATAAATCCTCTTTAGAGGTCTGGAGAGTGTGCCCTGAGTTACACCGACCATGTTTGCCGGTGTGCTGCCCTGTTAAAATGCAGCAGAGAGCAAGAATGCATTTTTCTTTCTGCTCAGAAACTTTGCTGCTTTGTCCATAATGTATGGGAGCTTTTATTTCTGTTCGAGTTTCAGTAATTTTATTTGGCACTGAAATGGGACTCACTAGCGGTCCTTAATCTGCAGATTACTGCTGGCACCTTAAAAAGATGTGTGGCTTTTACCATACACCGGGACTCCTATGTAGCCACTGATTTTAAACAAGAATATTTTCTGTTAGCATCTCACCCTTGGGCTTAAACATCCTTCAAAGAACCTCCAAGTTAACACTGCAGTTCTGCACTGGATTACATGGGGTGAGGTCTTGTAATTGGTTTTGGTGGGAGAATCCACTTTGCGTGCGGTGAACCCTGGACAAGGTGGAAGGGGCATAAATAGAGCTTTGGGGTTTTGTGGCTGTGAGATGGAGTAAATTTGGGACCAGAGGGCAGGGAGGTTTCCTCTCACTGCCTGACGATGGTGCAACAGTGCTGTGGGAAAAATTGCTCCTGTTCATGGTATGTCATGGATTCAGTCACTGTTGTCACTACCGTTGGTTCTTGGGCTGTATCTGTATGAGGCTCCTTATGTCTAATGCTGTTCAAGTGAGACGAAATATATAGCTTGTTATACCTAAGTAGGGTTGTTGACTGTAAATAGGTTGAGAGAGGGAAGACTCAATCATGCTTACCAGAATACTATATTTTTCATCTAAACATCCGTAAAAAGAAAGTAAACTATATGATAAGTGAAGTATATGACTATATAAACTATATGACAAGTTAAGTCAATCTGCCCTGGGGCAGATTCCCCTTTTCAGTAGACAGGTTCACCTTACAAGATGGCTGTGCAATCCCTAGTTTGGAGGGGTCTAACTTTGACTGATACAACTAGACCTTTCTATTGCCTATTTTCTTTGTTATTGATGGCAGCCAGTCAGTCTACCCCAGCTTGGCAGACTTCTTGCCCAAAGGATCTGAGAAGACACTTGTGTTTGTATTGGCTCTGCATATAACGCTGCATATTGTATTTGAAAAAATCCTTCATTATTCATCCACCTTGCTGAGATACGTTAAACAAGCTTTGAGGAGTTTAAATATGGATTTTCTCGAGTTTTTTAAAATTTCAGACTAGATATTTCATCAACATTAAATAAACATTTCAGTATGGCGGTTCACTTAATTCTTTTTTTGCAGCTGAAATCAGCTGTGCTTTATTCCAATTTTGAGTACTACCTACTTCTTTATACACTGTGAAATAGTCACAAAGGTTGTTTTTACAGTAGAATTCCTTTGCTTGAGCTTCCACTGCGGAGACATTACGACAGAGATGAAGATAAACGAATTAGCAGTCAAAACACACCTTCAGTGTGTGATAGGAAAAACTTTATGTATCACATCATTAAACCAGAACAGAACACTAAGGGTGGAAAGCATTCATCTGGGAAACGAGTAAGTGTACTATTCAAAACATTTTTTTCTAAGAAAAATGAACTCTGCAAACAGATGAAAGAACCATTCTAAGAATTCTGGGAAAGTCTGATAAAAACAGACTACATGTAAGAAATTGTCACAGAATCACAGACTGGTTGAGGTTGGCAGAAACTTCTGGACATCATCTGGTCCAACTGCCCTGCTCAAGCAGGGGCACCCAGAGCTGGTTGCCTAGAGCCGTGTCCAGACGGGTCCTGGATATCTCCAAGGACGGAGACTCCACCGCCTCCCTGGTACTCGGTCACCCTCACAGTGAAAAAGTGTTTCCCGATGTTCAGAGGGACCCTCCTGCGTGTCGGTGTGTGCCCGTGGCCTCTGGTCCTGCCCCCGGGCACCCCTGGGAAGAGCCTGGCTCCGTCCTCTCGGCACCCTCCCTGCAGGTGTTTGTACACGCGGGTGAGACCCCCCTGAGCCTGCTCTGCTCCAGGCTGAGCAGCCCCAGCTCTCCCAGCCTCTCCTCATAGGAGAGGTGCTCCGGTCCCTTCAGCATCTCGGTGGCCCCTCGCTGGACTTTCTCCAGCCTGTCCATGTCTCTCTTGTACTGGGGAGCCCAGAACCGGACCCAGCGCTGCAGGGGTGGCCCCACCAGTGCTGGCTGGAGGGGAAGGACCACCTGCCTCGACCTGCTGGCAACGCTCCTCCTCATACGTCCCAGGACACCAATGACTTTCTTACAGTTATGTGGGCACATAACACAAGTACGAGCTAGAGGTAGATCTCTAGGTTTGAATACTATAGTTACATCTGCGAAATCTGAAGCCTTGCTAAGTTAACCGGCCTTTAAATGCTCTGTTAAAATGACGGTAAGGTCCTGAGGTACTGATGGGGGACTGGAGGCCCAGGGGAGCTGAGAGGGAGGGGGTGCAGGGAATAGGGGCTGGGGCTTGCTGCAGGGAGCAGCTTTGGGGTAATTTTTGTAGTACAGTTACTGCAGTATGATCCCATTACTACTGCAACACAGGTAGTTTGTGTATTTATCTATTGCAGTACTCTCTATGTTACACCTACACGTATACAGCGCTTCGCTGTATTAGTTGTTACTGCGCGAGCTCCCTGCAGCTGAGCACAAGGCACATATTTAGATGTGCTGTCTTTTACGATGCCTAAATAAGAACTGCTGTCCCTTCTTAGTAGTATCAAGTATAAAGAGCATTAGAAAATCCTCTTTTGTGAATAGAAGTTGTTTGCTTCCTTTTTAGATATAACTTTTCTGCTTTTCTGCCTTTGCAACACCTTTTTGCCCTTTACAGTTTCAAGGTAGGATGGTATTGTCCTACTCTTCTCGGTTAATGATAATTTTCACCTCAGAGAACAGAACTAGGATTTTTTTTTTTCTTTTTAAGTTTAAAAATAACAAAATTATACCATATAGGCTGTATGGCAGAAAAAGGAGGTGAGAAAGATGAAGGGAAGTTCAGAGCAAGAGGGTTGGTAGAATAGTTGGATTTGGTCCTTTCACTTTTCTGTAGGTGATTTATGTACAACATCACTCTGTTCCTTCTTTAAATAGGCTTATGTTCTACAATTTTAATTTCAGAATGACTTCATAAAGACAATTCCTGCTGTAACGGGGAGTGAGATTATGATTAATTTTGCACTAACAATGCTGATTATTTGAATCTGAAAAGCAAACCTTACTGAAGAGGTAGATTCAGCCATCGTTTCTGGAAACCAAGTGTTCAATGATAGACACAATAGGCTTACATAGTCTTTAAAGTTTGGGTTTTCCCTTGTCAGGTGTCTTTCTGGAGGAAGTATGGTACATTTCTTTTCCCTGCTCCAAAAAGAGCAGAAAAGTCCACAGAGCGTTTCTTCCAAATCTTTGATAGTTATGAAATATCTGACCTTAATATACGAAAGTTTTTATTAGGACTTTGCTCTTTCTTTCCCTAGATTCATTTAATGTATTTTAACAAGTACATGATGAAGTATGAGGGGAGTTTGTGTGTTATTCTTATGAGTTTGGTCACTGGCTTCTGTAGGTCAGGCTCTAACATTCGATCAGGTGACTGAAAGGTTTCGCATCCATGCTGCCTTGCTCTGAACCTGCTGTTTGTGGTGTATGTGCTACAGCTGGAGTCGAAGTAAAGGGTAGAGAGAAGCAAACCAGCAGCAGATCTTCCCCGTGATGCACAGGGTTGATTTCTGTCCATCTGTTGTGAACTGTTTGAGTTTAAAACTGTCGCTATTCTTTCGGTGCAGCAATGCATCTTGGCACAGGTCTAGAATCAGTGTAATGAGTTTCCATAAATAACATAAACTTCTTTTGTTTTGAACTCTGGAAAGGAGCAACTTGGACCCTCGTAGGAGATGTGCTACTGAAGGTACTGTTTTTGAGTAAGACATTGAGAAAAGTCCTGACAGCGCGCAGTTGTTACAGGAGCAATTGAGCAGAGGGGTGGAACTGGCTCTGGTGAGTACACGGAGGTATTCATTTATATTAAATCCTGTAGCAATAATGGTCCTGAGGATTTATAAATATGAATGAAATAGCCTTTTGAGAAGTTTTGCTTGAATGTGTGGAAGAGTAGTTGGTGTGACAGGCAGGTACCGTGTCTTAAAACAGTTGTGTACTGGTTTAGTTTCATCACAGGAGAAAGCACAGCCTTCCCGGTAGCATGCAGGCTCTGGGAACGTGGCGTAGGTGGCACGGGCCGTGCCCCCCGTCTCCATGTGCACTGAGGTGAACGGCAGCACTGCCAGCATTGTGGCTGCGAAATGTCCTGGCTTGCCAACGCAGACCTTGCGTTTGGCACACTGTGTCTGGCCCAGGAAGAGTTATCCCCAGAAACGTCCCCACGCCTGGCGTGTCCTGCCTTGCGCCGTACCCCCTGCACCGGGCTTGCTCTGACGCAGGGCTCGTCCTTGTGCCCATGTGCCACCGCTGTCACGGCTGCTGTGTCCACGTGAGATGGCCGGAGGGGTGGGTGCTGCTCGGCGCTGCTGCAGTCCCTGCTGCGCCGGGGCAGAGGGTGGTCTTGGGGTGTTCCAGCGTCATCCGTTGGCGACACCTGCCCGGCTCTTCCAGCTGCGGCACGGCCTCTTGCTCCTGCAGCACGGTGGGTCGTGTCCTGTGGAGGTTTTATAATGTGGGCTAGAAAGAAAGTTTGTTTTGGAGCTTATTGTACTGACTGATTCTGAGTATTATGGCCTCTGATATTCTTTTATGTTCTGTTAATGAAAAGGAAAACATTTGGATACAAACATGACAATTGTGCTGATGCTTATAAAACATACAGCCATAGTTACACAAATGTTGAAAAGATGATAATGATTATCCTTTCAGTTGCAAAAAAATGACTTTCTAATTGTGTTTAGTTCTTCTTAATACCCATCCTCATATTCATGCTTGATGTGTGTCATATCATGCATCATCTTCCAGGATAATATAAAACTGTTGCTAGATATTAGGGTGATGCTTGGATATATGCTGCAAATACCAGTTAGTAAAACTGTGCTAATGAGGCTGTGTGTGAAGCAGTTAGGAGTTAATACATCAATTCTGAAGTATTAATGTTATCTAGTCCTTTGCTCGGTGATCTTCCTGACCGTTATCCTTCCTGCAGCCCGGTTTCTGACGGCTGCCCTCTCCCAAGCCCGAGGGGCTCCTCACCTCCCTGTTTCCCCACCGCTGGCAGCCCTGCAGGGATGAGATGTTCAAGTTACAGTTTCCCTGTAACTGTAGTGTTGCACCCGTGTTCGTGGGAGCCCGGTGGTTTTGCCCGGTGTCCCTCACCCTCATTACGTGACAGTGCACAAAGCCTGGTCCTCATCAGGGCCGCTGCTTGAGCGGCTGCATACAGGCAGGCGGGCACCTTCCCGCAAAGGCTTGGGCAACTGCGGCGGCTTGGCGACTCCAGAAAATAGCATCCTGTCTCCGGCCAAAATCGGAACTTGCACAGATGTTCGACCTATCCAAGCTACGCAGCATTCAAGGAGCAAACGAAGTTTAGACTAAATGCAGGGAGGCTGGGGTTTCCTGGCGTGCTGGCAATTCTCTCTCTCAGTGAGCAGCATGAGCTCAGGAAGAGCAGTCGGAATTCCGGCTTCCCTCCCTGAGCAGGAGAACATCTCAGCAGGGATCCTTGTACCAAGAGTGGAAAGGCTAATCTTTTTTCATCTAGCCTTGATTAATTAGTCACGCTACCTCCAAAGTGCTATCAGTGGAAAGTACAAAAAATCAGCAGAAGAAGGATGTGTTGTAACTTTTGGAGCACTGTATTTTGTTTGTATGGCTTTTTATTACAGCACACAATGAGAAGAACCAAGGCTTTATAGCAGTCTTAGCAACAGAACACTCGTTTTACAAACCAAATCCCCTGCAAAAATAATTCACAGTCTTGTACATGGTCGTGCTGTTAAAATTTTCCTCTTAAATAAAGTGATACAGACACTATTTTAGTCTGGTTTATATTTAGATTGTAAAAATAGGAAGATTGGATTTTAAGTGTGAATATAGTAGATGGAATATACATTTTCACATAAATTCGATGCATAATTTCAAGGCAAATACTGAAAGAACTATTCTACCAGTAGACAAGGAATACATTACATTTCAAATATGGACATGCAGAAACATAATTTGTATTATCATCTTCTACTCATATACAATTCTATGCAGTGAATTTTGCATTGTCAGAAGATTTTAGAAAATCTATTTAAAAAAGCAGCTACTGTAGGAAGTTGTGAAACTTTCAGAAAATTATTCATTTTTACTTACTTTGTTTATAGAGTTTAGGGTTTAAAAATTGTTTCTTGAAAGGCTTGGTTTGACCTCAGTGGGAAGAGTGCTGGACTTTATCTTGGCAGTCACAGTGAGCACTTGTGCTGTCTCAAGGGAAGGTCCTTACAAGCTTTTTACTTTGAGCCATGGCATAGTCTCATCAGAGTGTTTGAATGGGCAGATTCTGGGAGATGGTGGCGTAGTATATAGAGGACAACCTGTTTAAGTCATATTTCAAGGGACTATCATCTTTAATTCAATGCAGCAAGACAGTAACTTGTCTTATACAATAAATCTGTTGTCATCAAATACGAAATTCTAATAAAACCTGAGAATTTTTGTAATTGTACAGTTTTATATTCCAAAGACTGGATTTAATGCTATATTCTTTTCTTCATTGGTCCACTGAAGATCGAAAACACTGATATAGAGAAATAAATGGAATGAAATTTGGCCTTTCCAGCAGCGAGGGGTGAGCTGGCATCCCTGCAGGGTGAGCGGGCTGCCTGCAGTGCCCTACAAGTCTCATTTTAGCAGTCGTTCTGCTCCGCAGGATGATGCCGGACGCCACCCGCTTACCTTAGAAAAGAGTGATTTTGCTAGAGCGCGTGGATCTAGAAGATTTGTCCCATTTCATTTTGCTGGTAATGCTACTCAACCAACAACATGACAGCCACGCTCGGATGCTGTACAGGGTTACACAAATGTAAATCAACACGGAGAAAGGCAGCTGGGATTTTCAAGAGTTTCTTGAAGAGAAACAATGCGGAATTCAGAAAATGCGAAGAAGAGGTCTTGAGAACTGAAAGAGCTTTACAACAGCATCAAATGAAAAGATCAAGATTATTGAAAATGTGAGGCAAAGGCATACTTGGTTCTTCAGAAGCAAGAAACAAAAACTGTTTGAGTGTTCATTAGGTCATGACTTCAGTGCTCGACATGTTGCTTTGACATGGGCTTGGATAAGACTTGACAGATGGAGGAAATGTGAAGATACCGTAAAGAAAAGACAAAGAGCTGTTGAGGAAAAAAGAGAACAAAAGAAGACATATTAGCAGCTGGTCAAAAATTTTAAGGATGAGAGGTATGTCTCTTTTAACACTCCATACTGTACATGTGAATGTATTGCACAACAGGAGATTATTTTTGTATACTTAAATACACCTGAATGCTTGATGGATATTTTCAGTAAGTACCTTTTGTTGAATAAACCAAATCACAGATAAATCGTATTCAGCTTCACAAATAGACCAAAATTTTTATTATAGTAAAGAAAAAGCTATTCTAAAATAAAAAATACAAACCCAAAAGAAATGCCATGTTTTCTCTTCCTCTTGTAAATTGGAAGAGTGAGATGATCTTGGGACTCGCGTAGCTCCTGTAGTTATATACTTGCTTCTGTGGTGAGATACTAGTGTGTGCGCAAAGGGGCGGGTCCAGAGGTGCTGGGCGTGGGTCCCACTTCACGCGGCCGTATGGAAGCTCCCACTCGCCAGCACTGCTGGGGGAAGGCATCCTTTGCACTTTGCCCTTACTGTATGGGAAAAGTGCAGGGT
Organism: Gavia stellata; assembly: GCF_030936135.1. Taxonomy (NCBI): domain Eukaryota; kingdom Metazoa; phylum Chordata; class Aves; order Gaviiformes; family Gaviidae; genus Gavia; species Gavia stellata. Next base: position 36,409,223 of record NC_082603.1, on the reverse strand, counting down.
TGGCGCTCCGCTTAAAAATAAAGCAGGTGGCTTGCTCTTTTCTTTGCATAATGAATATTTATACTCTGCCATGCTGCTGCCCAAAAATATTTGCTTAGTAATATCTCACTTAGGTTAGACACAAGCACTTTAGTCTATTTATGTGTTGCACAGTGCATTGTTAAATGGAATACTGAATTGAAATGAGTAATGCGAAACTTGAAGTGTTTCCTAACTTAAGCCATTTTGGATGCAAAAAAAAAAAAAAAAGAATCAAGCATGTTGATGTGTATTTTGGAATATATCCTGGTTCAGTTAGGATAAGAACTTGAACCAGAAAGGTTAATTTTTTTTAAACGAATGGTAGAAGTAAATTGCCTAATACAGGTTTTTGCTATACCCAGAAATTGCTTCTTTATAATTTTATTTATAAGTATTCTTTTCAAAGGCAGGTTACTAGTTGCCATTTGCTCTGAAAATTGACTTAAAAATGAATGTGAAGTTCTGTGTTTGTTGGATCTGAGAGATTAGATAATGCATTTCCATTCCGTGTTTCATTAGTGTTTGTAAAAGTCCTGTAGCCTGAAGAGGTTACAGCTGTGTCACCGATTCCTTGATTTATGACCTCCATGTCACCAAGGCCCATCAACTGTGCTCTTTTGATTTACGCTTGCGATGAATAATAAATTAATAAATGATGCACAAAACATAATCGAGTGCCGCTCACTCCCCTTAAGCGGTTTATTCTTCAGACTAAGTGGATTAAGAAACAATAATGGTGTTGCAGAAGATCAATCAATTACAGAGAGACATGTGAATCGATGGGAGAAGCTGGGTTTGTTTCCTTTGTCCAGGAGACGGTGAGGAGGTGATGAGATCCTGCTCTGTGAGAACCTTTGTGGAGAATTCCTTCTGTGACCGGACGCTGATGCTATAGGCAAATTTGGAGAATAAGTAAGTTGCAGCTATTTAACAGCCAGTGCAATTTGCCGTAGGAGTAGCTCACTTAGAGATGTGGTCGATCACTTGAAGCCACTAAATCAGGTTGGACGGACGTCTGCATTAGTCAGCCAGAAATTATGGGCTTCATATGGGAATCACAGAATGAAAATTGGTTATGTTATCTAGAAGGTCAGGCCAGATAACAGTAATAGTCTCTTTCTAGCTGTAAAACGAGCAAATCGGTAAACGCTTTTTCTTTGTCACAGAAGTCAGCGGCTGTGATTCTGACTGCACACAGGTCGCAGCTCTGAGGAGAAACCCCTTTGGTCAGGCTTCTCCCCTGCTAGACTTACCCCTGAACAGGGGTGTAACTTCACTGACTGTTCTAGAGTGTAACATAAGAGTTAAAACAGGCACAAGCACTTATTTGCGAGCACGATTATTCCACGGAGTCAGGCTAAACCCAGTCCTATCAAACTGTGTTTCTCTACCAGGAATAGCTGTCCGACATTTGCAGTATGAAAAGCAGTAACCCGTGCTTCCAGGGGAAGGCACGTAGTCACTCTGATGCCTCAGATGAAACGTGTTCAAACTCTGAATATTTATGGAAGTGCTGAAATTTCATGTCACTCTTACAATTTGAACTGAACTCTCATACAGACACAATGAAAAAGCACTCGTTCTTAGAAACTATAGAACTGTAATACTAGACTCGCTGTTCATATTTGCCCAGCTAAAACAAACAAACAAAAAATTAACTACCATACTGTAGTCTCTGATTTAGCTCGGATTTTTCTGTAATCCTACCCAGAGCAGTAAATATCTGGGATTTCAGATGGATAGGTGTGGCATTAAATATTTATGTTGCTAAAATAAGCACTGCAAATCTGTGCATTTACCTGTCCTTTTTCTTACAACTAGATTTTTAGCACTGCAGAATAACGGGAGGAAATGCCTACATTGTCAAGGTGGCAAAATAGAAACCACGACTTTGACAGGAGCTCCGTGCAGGTGCTGTGCCGGGGCTGTGCCCCGTGCCCGGGGTCCGCGGTACCCAGCGCCGCCCCTTCCCCGGGGCTGCGTTTTCACCATCCCTCTGCCCACTTCTGACACAGCAATTTTTTCCGAGCTGCTAACTGTCATCAATGCATTTTCTACTTCGAATGGTATCCCTATCTGTTCTCATACCTACAGTTACTTATGCTTCAGGTTTACTTTGCATAAATTAGTTGTGTATCTGTGTCACTGCATTAATATACCTGATGTGTGTTGGTGGCTGTGCTATAGAAATCTTCCTCTTGGCCCCAGATCGAAGCGTGGAAAACCAACCGATATGTGTTGTTATTAGTATTAATACCACTGGTGGTATTATAAAAAAAGGGAATACAGTTCAGAATATTTTCTTGTAAATAGCCTTTTCCCCCCTAAAATTTAACTTTTGGGGTAGAATCAATTAAATTTTTAGCAATGCATAATTTGGCTAGAAAAAACTTTCACAAAAATAGAGATAATATATTTTATAAAAGTCATATGTTAGACAAATGTTAAATATTTTACAAGCACATCAGCTGTGCATGAAACTTCTTTGCTGTGCTTAGTTATGAGTTGAAGGTAATATCTGTAATTTATTGGAGAAAAAGCAATTGAAATACTCAGCATAAGATAAATGATCTTTTTAGCTGGAGTATAGTGTCCATAATTACAATATGAACAGATTAGGAAAAATAACATTCCATCATATCTCCTGTTCAGCATTTACAGAAATTCTGGCTATTTATTTAATATTTAAATAGCCCATCTCCGAGAGTGTTTTCATTGTTTGATGTGGTTGAGCAGTTCTCTGACACTCTTCATCATTCATCTGGATTATTTTTGTAGGCACACAATATCTTAAAATTCTGTCTTTTTATCTGCTGAGTATTTTTACCCAGGCGTTTTGTTAAACTGCTAATGAGTCCCAGAGGGCAATATGTTTAAATTAAACATACATTAATACCTGTTATAAATTTAAAAAAAAAAAAACCACAACAAAAAATCTCTCACTATATGTATACACACACATGAATATAAAGCTAAGCTGTACTGTTAAATAATAGATTAGGAGTAGGGCTACATTCCCCGTTTCTTTGGCGTAGGCGAGCTGGCCGGGAGGCGAGGCGGGTCAGTCCAGTGGGGCTCGCGGAGCCGAGCTCGGGCTGGGGGACGTGCAGCTCCCGTGGCCTCGGGTGCTCACGGAGGGGCTTTGCATGGCAGCGCCGCGAGGGCAGGTCCAGCCGCCCGCCAGCTGCGTGGTTGGGCCCCCAATGCCGCAGGAGAATTTTTAGCCCGTGGGACTTCTCCGCCCAAGGAGCAGCTCGGCTGATGGGGACCTCGGAGCAGCGTGGGTCAGTCAGCTGGCAGGAGCAGTGCAGGTTTATACGAGGACTTTCCATAACGTGTTTTCTGGAAATGAAGGGTCTGGTGCTGCCTCTTGTTTTCCGCGGTGATCGCTCCCCCTCGCCGTGCTGCTCGTGCGGCGTCGGTGCCGATGCCCGCTCCACTGCAGCCGCCACCTTCGCAGCTCGTCGACAGAAAGGAAGCCAGTGGGTTTGCCTGAAATGGGCCGTTTTACCTGATCTCACCCATCTTGCTCTGTGGGAGGGCCGGGAGGTCTCACCAAGGTTTCAGCTGCATCTGAAACAGTGATGGTAGCTGCAGCACGTGTACCTAGCTCTCAGGAGAACTTGTCGCTTTTGGAGGGGCGGGGACGCAGCTGGGTGGGCACCTCCATTTCCTCCTTATTTCTAAGGTGGGCACCTCCATTTCCTCCTTATTTCTAAGTTCACAGGCTGACCTGCCACTCCGGTGAACTTGGAAATGAAATGAAATCCCACTGAGAAGCTTTGTCTGTGAATATGAAGTTGCTTGCAGCTTCATGAAGAACAAGCAAAGTCAATTTTCAGTGAAAAAGAAATAGTTGTAACCTTAAGTCAGTCTTTTTAATCCTACAGTTTGATAGTGTAAGCCACTAAAACCTTTCCCCTGTGCACCCTGCATGAGGCCACCTTTGCATTTCAGGTCTCGTTAGCTCTGATCTCCCGGTGGCCACAGAACATGGGGTGCTGACGCCTCGGGGGGCGAGAGATGGCGATTGCAGCGGTTCCCACCGGCAGCCGGGCCGGGAGCAGCTCATGAGCTGCGGCGGGGAGAGTTCGCTCCCCTGGCAAGAGGACGTTTGGGCAGCAGTGTGGGTGCCCACGGACACGTCCGCAGGACTCCAGGTCCGGTTTGCTGCTTTTCAGCCAGCGTTGAAGTGCTGCCCTGAAGGAAGGGCAGGCTGTCGTTCCACTTCACTTGGCTGAGAAGCGCTCTTTGGTGACACCAGTGCCGCCTGCTTTGCAAGAGGGAAAGGGCACCGAGCGCGGTGGTCTGGTGGGGAGGGGAGGACCCGGTCGGGTCGGTGCAGTCAGGGAGGAGGCAGGGGGGGTTACCTTCTCCTCTGGGTCGGACCCGCCATCTCCTCCAGTGCAGCACTCTCACGTGGGATTTATGTGAGGTTTGCATTGTCCTTCACGTTACTAGCAAAGGGACTGGAAGGTACAGCTTGCTAAGGACTGAGCTCTACAGAACACTGCATTTGGAGAAAATGAATCACTGCTGGTTAATAGCTACTTGCTTGCAGCAGTTTTCTTGGTCATATTTTTCCTTGAATTGTTCAGACAACAGTTTGTTTTCATCTTCTCAGTAAATCAAGTTACCTGGTAATGATATTTTAAAGCTAAATCATGCCTAGTTTGTTTGGGCTGTCCAATGCTGCAAAGATAATTGCCTTTTTAAAGAGTGTTAGGCCAAATGTTTGCCAAGCCCCTGCTTTCATTAGTCCATATTCTTTCTCTGCCTGTTGCTCTTCTTCAGCGTAAGAGGATTTGTTCCTAAATGCTTCCTTTGAAATTCCCTTGCTACTGGTCCTAATCTCTCTGTGTGTTGCGTTAAACTGGTCAGTGCTCTCCCACTGCGCACCCCACGGCTGAGACCCTCTTGGCATTTCTCATGTTGGGCATCGCGACTACTTTGCTATTTACTGGTCTCTTGGTGCCCCTTTGTATTGCACTCAATACTTAACATTTCCAGGTTCCTTCAAAACGTGGACATTTTTTCACTGATACTCTTACCTGAATAACCTTTGGAATCATCTAGCTGTGGTTGCTCAGTAATGAATATTCAAGTGAAGGACTTCCTTTACATCTCTTTACTTTTCCATCTTTGTACCTCATCCAATATGGTTTCCTTCCCAAATTCATTTGACAGAGATTATTCTATTTCTTACCCAGCGCTGTCCTTTAACAGATATATTGAATTTGCAGATGAATCTGTAGACAGCTCTTATTTCTGTAAGCACTTGTTACTAACATAATACCTTGTGCTTTTTTTAACGTTACCTTCTAGACCTTATTGCCATGTCTTTCCTGCCCTCCATACGTTCTCTAATTCCTGTTAAATATTTTGCTTCTCCTTTATCCACTGCCAGAAAAGCTGCGTGCTCCGGGTCTGGGCATCCTTCTAGCCCTGCAGGGTAGCTGAGGTGAGGCAGACTTTCCCCAGGGAATACCTGGGATATCGCACCGGTTGTCTGCAAAGGAAGGGCAGTTACCAGGCAGTTGCAATTGCATCTGAGCGAGGAGCCTCCTGTGCATCAGCTCTCGCTTGTGTCACCGCTTCTGCTTGGCATCCTGTTGTGTTGGCAGCTACAGCCTCTTCCAACCTGGAAAAAAACCCAAACCAAAACAAAAAATGAAGAAACAACTGTTTTCCAGTGGTTCGCTGATAGAGTAACCATAATAATAAGAATAGTGTGAGTCGCCTGCGGCACCAGTAAGGGCTTTAGAGACCGTAATTTAGGAATGCAAGTTGAGAGCGTTGGAAGTTTCACTTTGAAAGGACAGAGGATGTTTGGATATGCCCTACCAAAACCTGCAGAAATAGTCATTGTTTATTCTTCCCCTGTACTGTAAGCAATAGACCTGACCAGCGCTGCCTGGCTACAGTCTGTTTTCTGCGGCTGAACGGCCGTGTCGCGACGGGTACGCGCCTGGCTGGGTACGGAGCTGCACCCAAGGAGCACTCTGACCCCGCGGGCTTGCTCCGGCTCCTGGGAGAGCAGCAGGGCTCCGTCCCCTCGGCACAGGCACGCTGCCTCCTCCCAGGGCCGCGGGGCTTTTGCCGCAGCCCTCCCCGTGGAGCACACCAGCACCGACCATGGAAGCGGATGAGGGGGATGCTGGAGGGCAAGGGCCATCCTCTGCTGGCTTGAAAAGCGGGGTGAGAAGCATCAGTCTGAGCGGGGAGGAGATTCAGTTAACGTTAATACTTGGCGCCTAGCAGTGCTTTGAAGCCGTTCTCCATTTCCTTTCTCAGAGTTAGCAGGCTGAAAGGAGTGTGCTCAGACTGTAACGCGTGAATCCCTCCTAATACCTTACTAAAAGCTCAGGGAAAAAAAATAATTTGCCTATCTGTCCTCAAGAGCGACAAGTAAAAACTTGCAGAAGGTGCAAGTGAAGAGCTTCTACAGTGAGTTTTGCTCCTAGTATGGGGCAAACCAACCATTGAGGCATATTAGGTAACTTTTTGTTTACCGTTTTAGCTTATTTTTCACAGTTTTACAACTAGTCTTTCCATATGCTTAATGTTAAGCAACAGTTAGTCCTTTTGAATTAAGCAGAGCAACTGTAGGGAAGTAAAGTCGATCCCCTCTCAAGGTTTTTGGGGAAAAGCACTTAAATTTTTCTTGATTAAGTTATACTTTCCAGTAGATGGCAGCATATATTCAGTCTTTATTTAAAAAATTAAAAATGAAAGTAAAATCTTTAGAAAGTCTGAAGGAAATTCTTACAGAACTTCAAAATATCTTTACAATGTTGTTTACAAGTATCTATTTTTGACATGATCACCGATTATTTGATAACTGTTGGTCCTAACGTTAATAAATCCTGTTAGAAATTGCTGTTGAGAAGCACGCTGTAGGAGCTCCACAGAGAAAATTCAGTGAAGTGTGCAGTAAGTGGAAGAAAGTCTTTATTTCTGACTGTAGGATACCTTTCGGGCCTGAAACACAGATGAGAAAGGCAGGGGTGTGGGGCTGTTTATTCCCGCAGGAAAATGAAGGCCTGTGACCCATGCTTCAGTCTAAAAGTAATGCTACGGTAAGGATTTGATTCAAGTTCCCTAAGATCAAACGGACCTTGAGAAATGTTGGGTTTTTGGGGGTTTTTTTGATTTATTTTTTATCTAGCCCGTGTTGCAGTGCTATTTACAAACACCCCAGGATCCCATGCCTTGGATTGCTGGACCGAGCGCTGTGGATCGCCGGCTGTGGGGAGGTGCCATGGCAGGGCGGCTCAGCCAAGGGGCTCACCTTGGCCCCGACCTGGAGGGACCCTGAGCAAGGCCGGCTCTCGGCATCGCTGGGGGACTCCGACCCACCGAGCTCTAGCCTTGCAGCTTTGTACTGGTATGGAAATGAGGGCATTTGTAACAAAATCTTGTGTGCTTTGCATTCGCTAGGTATAGTCCTGGGAAAGTGATGCTAATGCAGGAAGACATGAATGATTATCTTGTACTGCTCTTGGCAGTAGTTTCAATATTCTTATTTTCTGTCTATTGCCAGCACTTTCCTTTTCCCTTTTCAATACTGTATTTTTTTTCTTTAATACATGGCTTTTGTTTCTCTAACACTTATTTATTATAAATACATTATTCTGCTACTGGTTGCACTAATGTCTTTTGGGGACTTTTTCCTTTGACGATAGGGAAGGAAAGAGGGAAAGAAAAGTGGTTTTCTTCTGCTTTTGGGACTGGTCAGTGCTGCCTGTGGAATGGGTGGATTGGCAGCTTCTTTTATGAGAGGCTCCTTCAAAAAACCACGCTTCATACTGCTCCCTGTCAATGACTCTGACTTCGGAGGCTGCAGGAAAGCTACCTAGATACCAAGGTGTGTGCTTGATTTTATGTAAGTCCGTGCTGACAGAGGAGGTCACTTGCGTTGGACGGGGCGTGGATGTCCAAACTGATGCTGCACCTGCCGGTTGTCTGGCACACCGCTGATGGGAAGTTGCTGCCGCACTTATGGCCGATGGCACGGCTCTTGGAGCAAGGTCACTTGCTTCATCTGTCAGAATCCCGGCTGGCCCAACACAAGTCCAGCCTGAGTTTGTCTTGCCAGGGCAATGGAAGCCAACCAGATGCAGCACTCCTCTTGTCAAGCACTGCTTTTGCATCAAGTCATATGTGGTCTGTTCACTAGAGAAACCACCTTGTTCTCCTGCGCTTTAGAGGCCTGCTCCAAAATAGGTTGCTCCAAAATACTTTGCCTTCCTTGACCCTGGAGACGTGCTTGCAGGGCATGTGAGATTTTGAGAGGATGGAGAAACAAGGCAGGGACGAATGTTTGTGTTGGCAGGATGGAATGGTTAGGGTTGATATACTGTGGCTGGTTAATACCTGGCCTGGGGAGTTAGAAGCAGCTTGTGTCTTTATTGTTTGTTTTTATTTTATAGCTTTTGGCAGATACCCAGAGAACTAGATGAGTCCCTTTTTTTGTTTTCTCCTGTTACAAAAAAAACCCCAACAACCCTATGCTATGCACCACTGAGTATATAAACATAAAAAATAGCCTCTGACACAAAGTGGTGCTCTGTTTCTGCAGGAATGCTGTGTACTTCTCGTGTGAACCAGGGACGTATTGTCATCTCTTGCTGACGAGTGGGGAGCGAAACCCCGGGGCATCCTGGCTTTTCTGCAAGCAATAAATGGTTTCCCCTTAGAGACGACCGGGCTGTGCCTGCAGTGCGGGAGTTGGAGTAACTTCCCAAGTCTCCAGCAGAACCAGGAGCTCGACACCCCATGCTTGAGTCCGGTTTGTTATCCATAGCCATTTCCTCTGTGTATTTGTTACTGAATTGGAGAACACCTGGCAGACACAAATGATGAACTCTGCACAAGGGTGAGTGGTTTTAGGTGATATAACTGGCATTTCTGTATTCAGTTTCGATGAACTCACATTCCTCCCTAAAGTATTAGAATTCTGCGAGTGGCACAACCCAGATAAATCTCAACATTTTCATGACATTTCTCAAAGAGTTGCAAGTTTTCACTAGCACTTAGGCCAGTAAATGTCTACGTTGTTGTTTTTTTTATAAAAAGACTCAAGGTGTTTACTCCAACTGTGGTTCTAGAGGCTTTTGACCCTTTTGTATATTAAGCAGTGAATTCTGGGGTTTTATTTTTTTTTTAAATCCACTGATTGAATTCAAGACTACTAAAACAGGACCTTCCAACAAAGAGACATGATGGGGGGTGGCGGTGAGCTGTGCGGTGAGTCACCCGTTCCTTCCATGCTGGCTTCAAGCACAGATGGGGTGTGGAGTGGAGTACCATGGATGTTACCAAGGACCAGCCAATGAAGTCAACTTTTTTCATCTTCATCCAACCTCGGGTATGCCTTGGGGCAGGAGGGCTCCCTGCTGACTGGGGGTGCTTTGAGAAATCTCATGTCTGTGTGAAATATACCAGTGCACATCTAAACAAATACGTAATATATTATATATACGTACATGTATACAGGTGCGCATACCTATGTGCGCACGCATGCTAGCTGCCTTCCCCCCTTGTTTGAGGCCCTCCTGATGGGATCCTGATGGCTCTCTACTTGGAAGGAGCCCCACGCTTTACAGCATGTTCTGCCCACATACCTCTGTACGAACAGAATGAAACGAGTGGTCCATTACGGTGCTAAAAAGTCTGTGTTGAGTGATTTGGTGTGCCCATCGCCAGCACGAATGTGCAGGACACGCGGTCTGGCTCCTGGTAAGCCACACTGCCTTTCATTACTGCTTACAATAGGGAGCAGCATGGAGCAATCCTCCTCAGGCAGGTGGAGTGCTGGGTGATGCTCTTGCTCTTCTCCATCTCTATTTTTCCCAAGAGTCTCTTAAAGATAAAGCTGTGAGGTATATTTTACATACCTGTCTGGAGGGGATGTTGCTCTCGTGCTGTCAGGACTCCCGCTGGCTGCTGGAGTCAGTTCGTACCCGTTGGGCTTCTTCAGCCCGTGGAGCCAGCATGCAGCGTACTGTACGTGACAGATAAGCCAGGTTCTCGCTGAACTCTTCTTGAGCAATTTCTCTAACGTATTAGGCATAAACAATCTTTCTTTCAGAGTCAGGCATGCATGTCTCATTCTAATTATTTTTTTCCCCTCTAACCCATTTTTGTTCAAGTTGTTGCCACAAGCAGTGGTGATAATGTTCTCTTTCCGTAGTTACTATAGAGAGGGGATCTGCTATAATTATTACTTCAATTGAGTTTTTCTTCATTGAAAATGTTAAAATATCTGTGGATGCATGGTAATGGATTCATACATCTACCAAATATGCCATTTTCGGGCCAGGCAGGGATGCTCCTTCTGTCTCTCAGTCATCCTGCTGCTGTTGTGGGTGTGCAGGAGAGGGTCTGGCCACGCTGCGGGTGCGGGCAGGAGAGGAGGCATGAGACACAGGACAGGCAGGTGCTGCTGCACCAGCCACAGCAGCATGTGAAGTGCTGCATCCTCCGTGCACACACACACAGAACTGCAATGCTCATTGTCCTCTTGAGAGACAGTCCAATTTCTCAGGCACTGTCATTAGCCAGCAGCAGGTAGCTTACCTCTTCTTCCGCGCCTTTCCAGAAGCACTGCATTTACACTGCCAAAAGACACCCGAGAAAACATTGCTCCAGCAGCGCTGTCTGCTCGGTGGTTGAGCCATCACCTGGATAAAGCTGTCCCATCTCTTGGGCTACTTGGCGTAATGGGATTTAAAACTATGCTGGTTGCTTACAGTCAGACTGTGTCACTGGACAGTTGTGTTGCAACGTTTTACAGAATCACAGACTGACAGGGGTTGGAAAGGAGCTCTGGAGACCATCCAGTCCAACCCCCCCCAGAGCAGGGTCACCCAGAGCAGATTGCACAGGAATGCGTCCAGGTGAGTTTTGAATATCTCCAGAGAAGGAAACTCCACAGCCTCTCTGGGCAGCCTCTTCCAGTGCTCTGCCACCCTCAAAGGAAAGAAGTTCCTCCTCATGTTTAGGTGGAACTTCCCATGACCAAGTTTGTGCCCGTCACCTCTTGTCCTGTCACTGGGCACCCCTGAAAAAAGACTGACCCCATCCCACTGGCACCCACCCCTTAGGTATTGATAAGCATTGATAAGATCCCCCTCAGTCTTCTCTTCTCCAGGCTAACAAGACCCAAGTCCCTCAGCCTGTCCTACAAGAAAGATGTTCCAGTCCCCTAATCATCTCCGTAGCCCTTTGCTGTACCCTCTCCAGCAGCTCCCTGTTCTTGAAGCGGGGAGCCCAGGAGCTGTAGCCCCGGGCTACAGCTGAGCTCTGATGTACGTGAGGTGTGTTCATCTCGGACTCAGCCTGACATGATGCTATGGGGAGTGCTATCAGCTTTCCAATGTGGTTTAGTATTGTCTGTTTTAAATACAACAGTCCTGAAAGCTGGGTTAGCTCTCCGCCAGCCTGGACAGGGCTTATGTCAGCTTCTGTGCCAGCTTGTAACGCCGTAAGCAGTTGTGGGTGTGAGCAGGGGAAGACAGCTGAAAGCGGGTGGCAGCAGCAGAGAGGAGAAGCTGATGCTGGTAGGTCAGTCAAATTGCTGCTTTGACGAGGCTGCAGAAGCAAAGCTTGTGCAGAGGCACAAAAGCCATGGGCCAAATTTGTCATTTGATGGCATTCATTTATCCTGGGGTTCTCGCTAGGACCTTGAAAATCCATTTTTCTCTCGTTGGAGTCCCTCTGTTTCTTTCTACAGAAAACGTTAAGAGACCTCTCCTCGGAAGCTGAAGCACTGCCCATTAATTGCCCCCCCAAACTGCTGTGGAGCAATGCTGCCCTCACCTTTGCTGCCTCAGCATAGGCAGCTACAGCTTGAGAGCGGGAGGTGACATGGATTTCCTGTGTGTCTCCAGGGGATGATGCTCGGGGCCCTGGCTTTGGCGTGTGGTCTGCACATTGCCATGGGCTCAGTGTGTCTGCTGCTCCGTGCCTGCAGCACAAGCTGTGGTAGGATCCTTCTGCCTAGTTATGCACTATGTGGGGTGTTAGGTGGTCACCCAGCCAACTAACGGGATAACGTGGCTTATCTTTTCCCCTTTTAACCGGTTTCCAGTGTGTCCCAGTCACAGTTGAAGCCCACACCAGAAGATCCTGTGCATTTCCCACAAATCCAGACAGATGTTGAACCTGTTGATATGAGACTTGCTGAGGTGCAGTCTGAGTTGTGGCTCAGCAGCCTTCATGACGTGTGAAGGCACTTCTTTGAGCACCTGGGGTTTAGGAGAATGAGTCTATGCATTCATTTCTGTAAACTGGGTTCCTGAGAAAATGAGATTTAAACAGCGAAATGCTCTATTCGTCTAGGGTTTTTGTAAAGGTCTTTGGAAGCTCTTGGCTGAGCCAAAGTAGCCTTGAGAGAAGGATGGAAATCTTTAAGATAATCAAGCGCCTGCTTTCAAAAACAGGTAGGAAGCTGGGTGGGTGGAAAATGACCTCAGCTAAACCAAATGCTGATATGTTTATCTTCTGATGAAATTAGACCCTGAATGTGACCCAAATCCATGCATAGTCTCAGTCAAGCCCATTTCAAACTTTTTGGTGAATCTCCTATTTATTTGAAAAAAAAATTCATCTTACTCTTGCGTGACCAACAGAGGAGATCGGTCTGGTCTGTATCGGTGGCCACTGGGAAAACATATGGAAACACTTTTGCAGCAGCTACTTTTCCCTTTAAAAAAAGAAAAAAGTAAAAAGAATTACAAATAATTCTCTCTTTTCCTAGCCCTGTCTTTAATAAAAGTCTAATGAAACTATGTCAAAATGGGTGAGTAACTGTTAGATGTATAATTAAACCTTCCTGTGTAATACGGGGCACTGCAAGATCAAATGAATTATGAGATTTCCCTTCTGGATATATTACCTTACTGAAAGCTGTCAATAGTTTTTAACAAGAAAGACTGAAAGGATGTGGTTTTTTCAAAGAATGGGAAAGTTGTAGGCTGCTTAGCTCTCTAACACTAGCTCTGAAAGAAAAAAGTGAAGTCTATAAAGAAATATTATGGGTTGCATTGACACATGAGACCAGGCGATGTCTTTAGCTGACTGGATACAGTATATCTTAAATGTGGTGGAGATGTTGTTCTGAGCCCTTTGTTTACAAGTTCATTGGAAGATTTAGTCCTGTAATAGTTTCTGGTTAAAAAAAAAAAGATGAAGAATGTGATCTGTGGCATTTTAGATGCAAACAATGGATGCTTGATTTTGCCCTCTTTATCACATCCTTAAGGGAAGAAGAAATAGGTGTGAGGAGCCCTTCACAGCCGGGGAAGGAAATGAGGCTCCGGGAAGACTTTTGAATGCAGCTCTAAACAGATTCCAGACACTGCAAAAGAGCAAAGCAGCTTCTAAAGTGCAGGGAAAAATAAATATTTTTAAAGGATTTCAGCATATTTAACATAAACCATGTTGATTTATGAGAGTCCAATTATTACAATCATTAAAAGACCATGATTATCATTAAAAGGCTATTATCAGAAATGAAATGCTAAAAACAAATGGTATATATTAAATAGGATCATACATATTTCATAGAACATATTATACTGCAAAATAAGTTGTCACGTAGCCATGGCAATGACTTTTACGTTACCCTTTTTGATGCCTTAATGCACTGCTCTGCATGTTTTAGCATCAAGCCCCTGAACATGCCCAGCACTCAAAAGCTCCAACTGAGAACGAATATAAAGGGGCAATTATACACCTAACCG